>NC_062296.1:84621914-84922861 GCF_902655055.1 Lutra lutra | reverse complement strand
GGAGCTCAATGTGGGACTCGATCCCAGGACCCTGGGATCATGACCTGAGCCGAAGGCAGCATCCCAACCGACAGCCACCCAGGTGACCCTAGTTCAGTTTTTTTGCTGTTTTTTTTTTGTTGTTGTTGCTGTTGTTGTGTTTTTGTTTGCTCTCCTTTGCAATAGAACTCGTAGAAAGATGTGTCTGTAGGCTCTCTCTGCCATTCCTCTCCTTTTGGAAGTGCTTTTCCCTCGTGGCTTTTAGGGTACTGCCCTCTCCTGATTTTTGTTTCCTACCTTATGAGTCACCCCTTCTCGGTCACCTTTGCACTTGGACTTCTTCTCTCTTCATTTCCACCGCCTGGATGACCTCATTCGTTTGTTTTACTTATTTATTTATTTTAGATTTTTTTTTGTTTATTTATTTGGCAGACAGAGATCACAAGTAGGCAGAGAGAGAGAGGGGGAAGCAGGCTCCCTGCTGAGCAGAGAGCCCGATGTGGGGCTCGATCCCAGGACCCTGAGATCATGACCTGAGCCAAAAGCAGAGGCTTTAACCCACTGAACCACCCAGGTGCCCCGACCTCATTCATTTGAATGGCTTGAAATAGTTGCTATAGTCTCGTCAACACTTTCCTCCCAAACTCCAAATGTACCTACTCCACGTGTCCATTTAGATGTGTGTCTAACGGCATCTTAAAGCTATCAGAGCTGTGGCGACACTCCTGGCATCCGCCTCCATCTGCTACCCCCCTCTTCCTTATCTCAGATAAGAACAGCTTCACCTTTCTACCTATTGAGGCCCAAAACTTTGAATCATACTTGATTCTTCTTTTCCTCATACCTTGAATCTAATGCTACTAGCAAATTCTATTGGCCTTCCTTTCAGGATCTATGTAGAATCTTGTCAGTCACTTTCTGTGTCTCCTCTGCTGTCACACCAGTCAAAGCCATCATCCCATTTGGCCTGGATCATTGCCAGACACCTCCCCTCCTGGCCTCCCAGCTTCTGCCCTTTTCTCCCTATGGACTATTCTCTGCACAGTAGCCAGAGTGATCCCTTTTTTTTTTTTTAAATTTTATTTATTTATTTGACAGACAGAGATCACAAGTAGGCAGAGAGAGAGGGGGAAGCAGGCTCCCAGCCGAGCAGAGAGCCTGATGTGGGGCTCGATCCCAGGTCCCTGAGATCACGACCTGAGCCGAAGGTAGAGGCTTAACCCACTGAGCCACCCAGATGCCCTCAGAGTGATCCTTTTAAAAGGTAAGTTAGATTGTCTCACTCTTCTGCTCGGAACTTTCCAGTAGCTCCTCACCATAGCTAGAGTGAAAGCTAAGGCCATACAGTAGCCGGCAAGATGCTGTGTGATGTGTTCTCTCCCACGTCCATTACCTGTTAGACTATATAGCCTATTACTTTGCCTTTTCTTTTACTGTGTACTCCGGCCACACTTGCCTGCTTGCTGTTCTTCAAACACGCTGGGCCTCTTCTGCCTCCGGGCCTTTGAACCTGCTGTTCTCTCAGCCTTGAATGCTCTTTCCCTAGGCCGTCCCATTGCCTGCTCTCTCACCTTGCTCGGGTATTTGCCTAAATATCTTGTCAGCAAGCCATCTCCTGACTGCCCTGTTTGCAGTGACTCTCCCCCTGCCCCAGCCTTCTTCACACTGGAAATGCAGTATCCCCCTTTCCTGCGTTATTTTTCTTCACAACACTTACTACCATCTCATTTGCCAGATAGTTACTTCCTCGTTTTGTTGCTTATCCCCCGCCGCCTCAACTAGAATGAAAGCACCAGGAAGGCGTGGATTAGGTTCTGTTCACTGTTGCATTCCACAGAGCCTAAGTAGGGCCCCGTACATAGCAAGGGTCCAGTGATCCATTCCTGAATGAATGTGTTCGGGGTTGGGGATGATCGAGTGGGGTCAGTTACTCCCAATCAGAGCTAATCCTGGGGCTTTTACCTGAATGAACTCCGAGAAGAGACATTTCCTTGTTCCTCGATCCTTGACTTGACCGTGAGATCATCCAGAGGCTGGAGGTTCTGCTGCCGTCTCTGGACTGTTGTAATGTGTCAGACCAGAGTCTTAGTCGCCTAGAGCAGAACCCTCTTGTTCATAGCGCTCGCTGCTCTTCCCCCTGAGGGATTTTTACACCATTTCCCCCACCATAGACTTGACTGAGTGACTTGCTTTGGCTGATTGAATGTTGGCAGAAGTGATGTGTATCGCTTTCAAGCCAAACTGCGAAGAACCAGCTTGGGATTTGTCACTTCAATGTTTCCCTTTGCTATGGGGACAGCAACGCACAGAGAGAGGTTGGCCTGAGTCTTAGAGAAAAGACCCCCGGGTGACGGAACTGTAGCCACCAGCCATGGAAACCGAGTGAAAAGTCAAACCTTGATCGTTGTAAGCCACGAAGATTTGGGTTCATCTGTTACTGAAGCCTAACATCGCCTCAGTGGATTCAACACTTCTGCCAGTTCCACAAGAAAATGAGTTTATTAAAGGCTACTTGGTGGTGCACAGCGTCTCCAAAAAGGCCCTGGAGAGGCCAGAGCCAGCAATAACGTCTTTATCTCACCTCATCGCAGGGCTGCATCAGCCAAGACGCCCACTGCTCGCGCTCTCAGTACAGAGGCGGCAACTCAAGCCAGTGATGGGGCCCCGCATCCCTGAAAACTGGACCCTCTGGCACTAACGTCGTCACAAGATGGATTTCATCACCCCTTGACTCCTCGAGCTGCCTTCTTAACTGAGGTCTCTGCTGGAGCCCAAGTTACATCCCTGTGCTCTTGCCCGGAGAGAGGCTGGAAAAGCGAATGTCTTGTTTCTCCTTCGAGGAGGTGGGAGTCAACGTGGGGAATGGAAAAGGGAGCCAGCGATCAGAAAGCATGAAGGCATCGGCTGCCTGCCTGAAGCCCAAGAAAGGAGCGAGGGGTTAGAGCTGAGGACGAGAACGACTGGATGCCCTCCCATAAGGCCTCCAAGTCATGCCGTCCATCTGCCTGTGGACTCCTCGGTCACCGGAAGAAGGCATTCCTGGGTTTGCTCAGGCCAGCTGTAACTGGGCTTACTGACATTTGCCACAGGAGGAGTCTTGACGCTTCATCGGAAATGGATGGGCAGCAGCACAGTGGCTGCGGCGGGGTCCTGTCCCAGATACTCGAAGTTTTGGTTGCCCTTCTGTTCCCAGTAAACGCAGAGACAGCCCCTTCTGGCAGGGCAGGCTTTGGGTTTCAAGGTGTCTTGGGAGCCAGCCCGCAGTGCTCAAACCCAGTGGGGTGCTCGTTCACAGGGAGCACGGTAGCTAGGACAGGTAGAGGTCGAGAGTGGGCAACACATCTGGAGTGCCTTTGGTTGCTTGCCCCAATTCATCCTCCTTCTTTTCCTCAATAATAAAGATCACAATAAACACTTGTAGAGTACTTGCTGTGTATTAGAGACTGTTCTAAACTCTTTGCTCAGATTAACTCCTTTAATCCACTCAAGAACCCTGTGAGAAAAGGTTATGATACCTGGCTTACAGATGAGAAGACGGAGGCATAGAATAATTAAATGACTTGTGTAGTCGTATAGCTAGTAAACAAAGGAGCAGGGCTTTACACTCAGGCCATCTGGCTCCACGGGCTGTATTTAGCCTCTACACTGCACTGCCTGATTTTGTTTCATTTGGCAACATATCCAGCTAAAACAGCTTGATTTCCCAGGCTCCCTTGTAGCTAAAAGAGACTGGGTGGCACAGTTCTGGCCATGAGGTGTTTGGAAGCAGGGGGGCTTCCAAAACCATTTCTTTAAATGAAGGTAGACACGGGTGGTATGCCTCATTTTGCTCTTAGTTGTTTACTTTCTGCCCGGAATGCACATGTGGATGGAGGTAGAGCAGCCACTTCGCGACCATGAGTTGACAATTTTGAATAAAAAAGCTATGTGACTTGGCTGAAAGAAAGAAGATGCCTGAGTCCCAGCTCCAGATTTCATACTTCCAGATCCTTTGTTTCTTGTGAAAAATAAACCCATAATTTGTAATGCTATTGTTTAGTAAGAGTTTCAGTTACATGAAGGGAAAATATATACCTACCAATTCAACATTTCCACATTTCTCACCCTTAGATGTCTCCTGTATCATTTTGACAATGTCTCTAATCTGCCCACCAGCTACTGAGGGATTGCTCTGTGTTGCAGTCTGTTGGTAGAAGTTGTTTATGATCACATGCCTGCAATATGTCTAGGAGCACAATATTGGGTAGTATGGGAGGTTTTATTGTTGTTGTTTTGTTTTTTTCTTTAAGTGTTGACCTGGCCCCATCTCAAGGAGCTTGAAGAACATTAATTTACCCAAAGGACTGATTTGTTCCACGCTGTTAATGGATGATAATGGTTTGATGTTGTTTTCCCAACTCAGGATGTTATCGAATTTTAATAGACCCTGTCTCCTCTCTCTTAAAGTAGAGACTCAAAAGAAGAGAATGCAGAGGGGAGAGGAGGGCAGGGTGATATGTGAAAAGCCTGTCTAACAGTAAAGATGGCCTTACAGTATTCCTTTCCATACCTGCTATCCCTAATCTCCAAAATCACCCACAATCACAACCAATCACAACTTAAATTGGTAGAGATGGCTACCCAGGAGAGGAACAGATCAGCTCAAAATACTTTGTCTCCCCCTCCCTTGTTTATATGTCTTGAGATGCCACTAGTTTCTAAAGTCACTCCCCTGGGCCTTTGTAACTGAGCGCATAACAATTTGGCCACTCCGCTCTCCTACAGAACCCCACTTAAAAGGAAATATCCGGTGGCAGCATCTAGCCAATGCTAATTGTTAATGGAAATGAACTTGGCTACTCCCTCAACTGGCCCAACACTTACTCTCTCCTTTAGATTTACAAGGAGATTCAACAGTGCACAGGATGGGACTCGTCTCTAAGTTGTTCCTCATAGTCTGATGGGAAGATATCAAGAGTGATGCAGGTTTTAAAGATTTTATTTATTTATTTGACAGAGAGAAATCACAAGTAGGCAGAGAGGCAGGCAGAGAGAGAGGAGGAAGCAGGCTCCCCGCTGAGCAGAGAGCCCGATGTGGGGCTCGAACCCAGGACCTGGGATCATGACCTGAGCCGAAGGCAGCGGCTTAACCCACTGAGCCACCCAGGCGCCCCAGTGATGCAGGTTTTAAACAAAAATTGTATTATGGATTTTTATTAGTGATTTTAAATATTTGTGATTGGGGGATATCATTAGGGTATAGTCTGAGGGCTAATGCAATAATAAAACCAATTAGCGGTTGTTTAACTCAGTTAGAGGCTGTCTGCAGACTAGCAGCTTTCCTCTGATAAATCCTGTTAAAATGCAGTGGGTTCTATTTTGTGCAGAATGAGCAGGCTGCCATGACAACTGTCTGTGAATATTATTTCAGTATTAGTTATAGATTTCCAGTGTCAGCCTCTGGGTCTAACATTGATTCTAAAACCCCAGTACACATCTATTCTTGAAGGAGTTGTCCTGGACATGTTTACAAAAATGAACAAACAAACAAAAAAACAAAATACTTTCAATTGCCTGGGTTTTTTCTTTTGGAAAAGAAAAATGAATGAATTTACACAATTGCAAATTGCAGATTTTATTGCTGTTCCTTTCTTTTGGAAAGGGGATTTGGATATGAATTTACATTGTGCTTGTCCCTACATTTGATTAAATAGATGCACTAGGTAAGAGTTTGGAAAGATTCTTTTAAGCCTATAATCCTTACGTTGAATTATTCTTTTTTTTTTTTTTTTTTGTTCCCCATCTGACAGTATCACAAGTGACAGAGGACTGAATCCAAACCAAGTTATCAAGCCAGTCTCAAATGAATATGACTTGAACATTCTAAGGTAAAATTTCATGCAGAGATTTCCAACGAAGGGCTCCAGCTCCATTTCCCTGCCCTCTCCTGGTCACCCTTCTCCATGTCCCAGTTGTACCCCTCACACCTGTTTTCCGCATGGTGACAGCCATGCTCAGAGCACTGCCCCTCAGGTGGGACAGTGAGTCTGTGTCCCAGCGCTCTCTGAAGGAGCCCCGAGAGTCACTTATATTGCCAATCTTTAGCTACATGCCCACCTGAACACTCCTTTTTACCAGGTAAAGGAGATGGGCTTGTTGGCTGAGGCCTGAGTTATGGGCCCATCCCTTGACAATCACTGTTGTTTGGAAAGTGGGCTCATGCTGATTTTGCTTAAGCCCATCAGGGCCTTTTTTTTTTTTTTTTTTTTTAAAGATTTTATTTATTTAAGAGCAAGAGAGGGAGAGAGAGGGAGGGAGGAGTGTGTGCATGAGCTGGGGGAGGGGCAGAGGGAGAGGAAGAGGGACAAGCAGACTCCCCACTAAGCAGGGAGCCTGATGTGGGGCTCGATCCCAGGACCCTGGGATCATGACCTGAGCCCAAGGCAGATGTTTAACTGAGCCCCCCAGGCGCCCCCAGGGCCTGTACTTACAGTCAGGGTGATGTCAGTCCCATGGAAACCACAGGGCTGAGAATAGGGAGAGAGTTGATTTCAAAAATGAAAATTGGGGTACTATTGCAAGGAAGTGAGGGGAATACTTGCTAACCATCTGGTTAGGGAACAGAATGCTGTGCAAGTTGTAAGAGTAACAACAGCTAACATTGATTGAATGCTGATGACGAGGTAGGCACTACTCAAACTGCTTTATAGGTATACTGGTTAGAGAATGTGTTTGGCTGCAGGTAATAAGGTAAGCCAAATAGCAAGGACTTAACACAGAGGTGTTGGTTTTTATCCCATGTGCTATGAAGTCACAAGAGAAGCAACTTCACATTATTACTCATATCTCAGGCTCCTCTTTCAACCTTTCTGCATTATCATTCTCAGCGGGAGGCTGGCATCCTAATGCTCACAAGAAGGCTGCTCCTCCTCCAGACTTTGTGTCCCACTGGCACAGAATGGGGGAAGGGCAAAGAGGAACGGGTTCACGTCAGCTGAGTCTTGTCTTTTTTTTTTCTTTTTTTTCTTTTTAAATCAGGAAAATAGCTTTCCTGGGAGCTTCAGCCAGTAGATTTCTGCTTATATTTTATTATCCAGAACTGTGTCACATGACCACCCTAACTGCAAGGGAACCTAGCAAATCAAATTTTGTTGGCTAAGCCCATAGCCGCCTAGAACAAAATTGAGATTTTACTTGTAAGGAAGAAAGGGAGAATGGATATTGGTAAGGCAACTAACTAGGCTACCATGTTTTATATTAACTCATTTATTCTTTACTTTAATCCAGCATGGTGGATATTACTATCCCAGTTTTTTCTGTTTCTTTTTTACTTTCCTTTTCCCTTCCCATCCCTTCCCTTCCCTTCTTCCATATCTTGGTTTTCTAAGAAACAGGCCCAGAGAGGTAATGTAATTTTCTCAAGTTCACACACAGCTGTTAAGTGGCAGCACTGATATTTTTATGAAATAACAAGAACTTACTCCCTGTTCCCTTTTGTAATCCTCCTCTTCCGTGCACAGAAAACTTCATTTTTGATTTTTAGAAAATGATAATAGTTAGTTCTAGATCCTATATTTCACAACCTTCTCAGGAAAAACAACACTTAGAAATCTTGGGTCTCTCATCAACTTGTTTTCATAGTGTCGTTTTCACATAGCCACACCAGCAGGAACGTGGCATATCAGAAGTAATTATGGTTGGTAGTAAGAAACAGACCTAAAAGGGCGGAGTTGGGGAGGAAAAAAATCTTTTTATACTCTTCAAAGTTCTTGCTGCTGGTCTAAGAATTGAACTGACATGAAGCAGATTAACGGGAGAAAATAAAACTTAATTATGTACGTGCAGGAAATCCACACAGACATGAGATCCCAAAGATAGGCAATGATGAGGGCCATGTGTCATCCTGTACAAAGGAGAAGGGGGTAGGAGTCTGGAACTTCAAAGGGAAGGGAAGCAATTCACAGGAAGATGAAAAAAGAGTAAATGTTGGATAAACAAATGTTTGCTGGGCCACTCAGAAATAATGGGACATAGAAAGGAATTTGATCAAACCGGTCTTGCTAGGTTCCTTCATGTCTGCCATACCTAGTTCATATCATGATATAGTTAGCTATGGCGACAGCTGTCTTCCTGGAGCAGGTCCTCTGTCTAAATTCCTTTACGCAGTTAAGGGGAAGGTTGTGGTTTCTTCATGTGTCTTTTGGGGCCTTGATTGTTTCTGGCTGGAAGTAATCTGTGTGCCAAAGTGGCACATTTTGGGGTGGCCTGCCTTTGATCCCTGCAAAGGTTCTTCTCACCTCATGTGATATGACATCCAGAGCTTCGTTAAAAAATGAAAGTGAGGGGCGCCTGGGTGGCTCAGTGGGTTAAAGCCTCTGCCTTCAGCTCAGGTCATGGTCTCAGGGTCCTGGGATCGAGCCCCACATTGGGCTCTCTGCTCAGTGGAGAACCTGCTTCCTCCTCTCTCTCTGCTTGCCTCTCTGACTACTTGTAATTTCTGACTCTCAAATAAATAAATAAATAAATAAATCTTTAAAAAAAAAAAAAGAAAGTGAACCTGTTAAAGAGTCATTACACATAGAGAAGTTTCTTATCCTCAGTTACATTAGGTTAATTTATATGACGTTTCCTTAAAACTACTTTGTAAATCAGACTTTTCTCTAAGTAAGAATAACAATCCACCTCACTCAGGTAAATCCGTGAAATTTCACAACATTACCAACACCCCAGTTTGTTTATAATTTTTATTTCTCTCATTCTTTCCCAATATTTGAGATCTTTAGCTTATGGCATTATTTTATTTATACATCACAACGCTTTTTTTGTTCTTACCAAATTGACCATAAAAATCCCAAGAACATTGTAGAATGTAGTTTGACTTTAAAAGTTATGGAAGAGTGGGTTGCCAAAGAAATAGAGATTTAAACACGTAAAAATCATACTATGTTATAGAGCAGTGCCACTCAAAGCAGGTTTCACTATCACTTGGGAGTTTATTAGAAACATAAATTCATGATCCCCACTCCAAACCTATTGAACCAGAACTTCTAGGGGCCAGGCCCAGGAATCTGTGTTTTAACAAGATCCCTAGGTGATTTATAAGTACATTAAAATTTGAGAAGCACTGTTTTAGAGAGTTTTATATAAACGAGACTCACAGATCTCATAGTCTCTGCAATATTGGTAAAAATACTTACTTCAGCTTTAGTAAACTTAAAATCTTAACTCAAGTGTATGCTTGACTCCTTCCCCCATCAACACCTTTACTTAATCAATATTTGTCTTTTAGATGTCAGTTCAAAGCTTATTTTCTTTGATAAGCAATTATTGGCTTGACCTCCTGACTCATTCTCATAATACATGTACTTCTCCTTTGCAATTTCACATTTACCTTTATGAGTATTTAATTAATGTTTACTTCCCCCACTAGGCTATAAACTTCATGAGGGAAGGGACTTCGTCAGTTCTGGTATATCTCCAGGGTCTAGAATAGTGCCTGGCACACCATGGGTGCTCAACAAATGTTTGTTGACTGAGTATATGAATGAAACCAAGACAAGAATAAGTGCTCTTAAAGAAGATTCTCTGAAAACTTTTCTAAAGGCTTCACAATGAGCACTTAATCCTCTCAGGCAATAGCAGCAAGGTTTTGAACAGAAAGTCATGGATCTTTCCCAGGTCTTGTTTTAGCTAGTAGTTTCAGTGTTCCTCCAAGAAACCAACTCTGCTTTGTTTTCTGTGTTTGTGATGCAGAAATGGTTGACAGGGAAGCAAATGGTGGCAGAAAGAAAGCTTGAAGAACCTGGAACCTGTCTTTCCAATACACAGGAAGTGGTCCTCTCATCCAGCTTGTGTTGTTCACATTCTGTTGGCAGGACTGTCATATTTGCCTCTGACATTGTGCGGTTGCCAAGGCAACCTATTAAAGAATCATTCTAGAATTTACCTCTGGAAAATTCTAGATGAAGCTGAGGAATTCTCTTTAAGTAAGACTTATAAGTGTGACAATGGATAGTGTCCTGAGCCTGCAGGTCAGGCTGAAAGATTCAGCAACCAACAAAGTGAAGATCTAGGAGTCTATTTTCCTTGAACCTGTGCAGAACTGATAAAACTTAGAAGGGTAAGAACGCTTAACGGAGCAGATGAGTTGGATGAAATCTGGGTATGGAACCATATGACTAAAAGTTAGCCTTCTTCCTCTGTTTAGCCAACTCTGGTAGACTCTATGTATGGAGTTTTGTGTATGGAGTTTATCATTCTTTAATATGTATTTTACATATTTTACTATAATTTATATTTGGGCGATTTTTATAGGGTAGAATTGGGTCACCCTGATGTAGAAGGAGTATTGGCCACCAAATCATAAGACCATAATGTTGGGGAGGCCACCTATCTTCTCTGGGCCTTGTGTCCTCTCCTACAAAATGAAGGACTTTCCTGGGTAATTCCAGAGGACCAGAGGGTCTTACCACATCACAGGCTCACCAGGACAGAGCTCTAGGCCAAGGACCTCTCGGTGATCGTACAAAGGGACTCCACTGTGTGCCTAGATCAATTTTGCCCAATTCCCAGTGCCTTGATATGAAAGGCAGTTGCATAAATGTATATTTTCATTTTATTTTTGTCTTGGAATGGCAGATTATAGCTCCTGCAGAAAGAAAATAAGAAGAAGTAAGAAATTACCATTACTCTGCCATTGACTCATGCTAGATGTCAAACTGTGATACATGCAAAACGCAAGCACATACAAGCTAAAGGAACAGATTGTGGCAATATTTAAAAATATCACAACTCTCTAAATAAGAAGCAGTTCTGATAAGCCTATTTGGCATTCATGCAAAACACCCGTAACTCTGAAAAATCTGAATCGTACATTGCCAAGGTAAATTACTTCTATGCGGTAATTATAGATGCAAGTATATTGGATTACGTGAGAATACCTGTCTCCCTCTCTCCCGGGCCTCTTCCTTTCCAGATTGTTGCTTTTTTGGTCTCCTTTGTTCCTTCCTCCTCCTCTTTTCCTTTAAATGTCTCAATTCTTCAGGCTTCTGTTTTCACCCCTCTTGCCTTCTTTCTCTCCGGGCTCTCCATGGCTGTTTCATCTTCTCCCAACCGCTTCAGTTGTTATCCATAACCTGGTGACCTCTTAATGAGAATCTATAGATTGATTTATTTCCTGGGCTCTACACTCAGGCTTCTGCTGCCGATGGGACGTGTGAACTCGTTATTTTTCTCCATCTCCCTTTCGTGTTCTACCCACTAATACCATGGTTAATGGCATTGCCCACCAGACTGTGTATGACAAGAGGGCAGGGATGGTGTCTGTGTTGTCCACCATGGTACACCCAGCGCTCAGCGTCATGCCTGGCATATGGTGGACACCCAGTAAATATTGAAGTGATTAACCCATCACATCTATTATTTCAAACTAGAAGCCTCCGTCCCTGCCTATACTCAGTCTGGGACCTGACGGATTTATTACCGGAAAGGCTTTCACATCAGGCCCCTCCTCTTCACCCCCACCGCCTCCCCCCAACCCTTACTTTAATCCAGCCCTTCTCATCTCCTGGATTGTTGCCAGGGCTTCCTTGTTGGTCTTCCTAGGGCTGGCTTTCCCCCAGTTCCTTATCATCGGACCCTCAGAGTGATATTCCTCAAGTTTGAATCTAATCAGATCACCCTCAGGCTTCCCTTCACTTAGAAATCAAGTTCGTGGGCCCCTGAGTGGCTCGGTCATTGATTGTCTGCCTTTGGGTTAGGTCATGATCTTGGGGTCTGTGGGTCGAGTTTTGCATCAGGCTCCCCACTCAGCAGGAAGCCTGTTTCTCCCTCTCCCGCTCCCCGTGTTTGTGTTCCCTCTCTCGCTGTGTCTCTCTGTCAAAGAAATAAATAAAATCTTAAGAAAGAAACAAAGAAAGAAAAGCAAGCAAGCAAGCAAGAAAGAAAGAAAGAAAACGAAAAATCAAGTTCGCCCTCTGGCAGGCTCATACTGCATGGATTCCGTGGAACCTCTGTGGTGTTTTGAGAAAAAAAAGAATGACTGCGTTTCATGGATTCTAAGATGTCCATGTTTTTCACATTTTTAGTACCTCTGAGATTGGAATGAGTCTTAAAATCGATGGAGCGTAACGGTTTGATGGGTAGCTTTTTTCTTTCTTATCAGTATGTAAAATAATGATGTACCTATCATCGATGGTATCTGAAATTTGCAGAAATATACTGGTATTTAAAAGTAGGGAGATTTGGGGCGCCTGGGTGGCTCAGTGGGTTAAAGCCTCTGCCTTCGGCTCAGGTCATGATCCCAGGGTCCTGGGATCAAGTCCCGCATCAGGCTCTCTGCTCAGCGGGGAGCCTGCTTCCTCCTCTCTCTCTCTCTCTCTCTGCCTGCCTCTCTGCCTACTTGTGATCTCTGTCTGTCAAATAAATAAATAAAATCTTAAAAAAAAAAAAAGTAGGGAGATTTCACATAAAAATATGTTCAGGGCGCCTGGGTGGCTCAGTGGGTTAAGCTGCTGCCTTCGGCTCAGGTCATGATCTCAGGGTCCTGGGATCAAGTCCCGCATCAGGCTCTCTGCTCAGCAGGGAGCCTGCTTCCCTCTCTCTCTCTCTCTCTCTCTGCTTGCCTCTCTGTCTACTTGTGATCTCTCTCTGTCAAATAAATAAATAAAATCTTTAAAAAAAAATATGTTCAGCTTCTCTTGAAAAATTACATTAGGCAACCCTGGGCCAGGATTTCTGTCTGGCAGCCTAAGAGGGAGCAACCACTAAGTAGCAGCTGCCTCATTTAGGTAAAAGCTCTCTAGAATGTCCTGTCGCTTCCGCCTAGGCTGCTTTATTCATGTATCTTACCTGCCCCAGTCCATGAGAGCACTTGAAATTGTAAGCCCTGACTGATGAGTTAGGGTCTGAATTCTTAGTCATGGTTTCTAAGAATGACCACAGCTGCCCCAACCTACCCCCATCCTCTGCTCTATATACCCCCCAGCCCCCCAGTCTCAGGAAACATTACTGAAATATCACATGCTCCCACGCTCCCTGGAGTGCCTTTCCCATCTTTCATGTTCTATGAACTGCCTCCTCACTTAACCTGCAGAATGACTATCCTTCTAGACTCCAGTAGTACGTGGGCCTATCTCTGTACCTACACCTCCTCTCTTGAAACTACTTGTGGGCAGACCCGAATCCCTCGTTCAACTGTGTACCTGGAAGGGAGATGGATCAGAATGTATTCATTGTTGCATCCCTGACTTGTAGCTAAAACACGCTTAGTAAGTACTTGTTGAATAAAGAATGGTTGGGGTACGTTTTCTGACTCGGATCTCTGCTTTGTGAGTTTTGCCCATGGATAGAGAGCCAAAGGTGAAGTCAGAGGGAAGGGCCAGTGTTTTCCTTAGTGCTCGTAGTTTGCAGTAGAAGGTGCTGCTTCTGGCTGGGATTTGGGGAGGCCCTTGGCAAAGTCAACCCGTGGGGACTTTCATATCTTGCAGACCCCAAGGCCCTAAACCAGAGCCAGCTCTGAAGCTTTTTATTTTAAAATTCGTGTACAGTAAATATGGACACGTGGATAGGTTAGGATACAGAACATTGCCCCAAACCTTGTTCTTGCTTTCTGCTTGTAGTCACACCCCCGCCCCCATAAACCCTGACAACTACTGAGTGGTTCTCCATCCCTGTGGTGTTATCTCCCAAGAATGTCATAGAAATGTATGTGACCTTTTAAACCGGGTTCTTTTACTCAACATAATGCCTTTGAGATTCATCCAGGTTATAGGTATCAATAATTTATTCCTTTTTCTTCTTAAGTAGTATTCCACTGTATAGAGGTCCCACAGTCGCGCATCCATTCACTCGCCAAAGGACATCTGGGTGTTTGCCATGTTTGACCCTACGAACTTGTGTATAGGCTTTTGTGTGAATATAAGCTTCCTCTAGAGTAAATACCCAGGGCTAGGATTGTGGTGTCATACGGTAAAATGTATATTCCACTTTACAAGAAACTACTGAACTATTTTTCAAAGTAAATGTACCATTTTGCATTCTCATCAGCAAAGCATGACAGTCTGAGTCACTCCCCATCCTAACCAGTGCTGGGTACGACTGGATTGTTTTTAACTGTCCTAATAGGCATACTGGGTTTTCTCATTGTGGCTTTGATTTGAACTTTTGCTCCTCAAATCCAGGTGAGGGGAACTGGAGGGAAGAAGACGGCCAACTCACCACCACTCTTGTGGTACTTCAAACTCTGATCTTCTTCCTCAGTCTTCCTTCTGCTACTTACTTTTCAGAGTCCTTGTGTTACTTATTCATTGCTACATACAAGTTACCAAAAACCTTAAAGCTTAAAAATGCACGTTTATGATCTCACAGCTTCTGTGGGTTAGGAGTCCAGGCATGGCTTACCTGGGTCCTCACAAGCTGTTGTAGTCAACGTGTCGGCTACAGTCACAGGAAGGCTTAGCTGGAGAAGGATCCACTTCCAATCTCAAGTGCTTGTTGGCAGCATTCAGTTCCTTGAGGTCTGTTGGACCGAGGACTTCTGTTCCTTGCTGGCTTTTGGCCAGAAACTTCCTTCAGTCCTCAGCCACGTAGGCCTCTCCAACATGGCAGCTTACTTTATCAAAAGCACACAACCTGTGAGGGTAATAGAGTCTGCTAGCAAGACAGAAAGTCACAGTTTTTTATAACTGAGTCACAGAAGCAATAGCCCAGCACATTTGCCGTATTTTATTGATTAGAAATCTGTTGCTAACTAGGTCCAGCCTTACACTGAAGGGGAGGGGATTACACTGGAACATGAATACCAGGACGCAGGGACTGTTGGGAGCCATCTTGGGTCTGCCTGCCACAGTCTTCAGATGGCTGCTCCATGGATCCTGTCCCGGCGTTTTATAGCTTTGTTCTACGGGAGAGGCAGGTGGAGTGGGTAGACTGCCTTTAGGTGACTCTCTCTGAAGCTTTTTGATTTGATTTCTGAAGCTTCGGGGTTAATTTTAGGAGTTTGTTGTTTTTAACTTGAGCCATCTAGGACCAAGCTAGGCTTAGATTAAGCAGTGGTCAAAATTTAAATTCTCATACCCGCCAATCTTCTGTTTATTAAATCACAACCATGGAGAGCTCAACTTTGTAGCCTCTTCAAAGCGACCTTGTAAACTTCAACACATAATGACAGCTGTTTCAGCCTGTCATTATGGCTGCTGACCAGGAGACCCCAACAGATACATCTGGCCAGCACTGGCCTTTATGAATTTCTTTCCCTTGATAGTGAATTATAACCCACTTTTAATTTCTTTTAATGGCTTTCTAATGACTTGCTAAATCTGGCCTCTCTTCTCTCTTACTTAATGTGGCTTTTCAATACCCAGAATTCATCCCTGGAAATATGCTTGATCCTTTCTCTTTATTGAAACATAAAATTACTTGGTATTCTTTCCCTGTCTTTACAAGGAAGTAGGCTCTTTAAATCAAGATTCCATGAATGTTTTGGATTGTGAACCTGTCACAGTACAAGCTTTTTGAGAATGGACCCCTAACATGAGTATATTAATGTATTTGTAACAAATACTACTGAACTCATATATTGTTTACACTATCAAACATACATGAAAATAGGAAGTTCAAGAAGAATTTAAAAATAGATGAACATATGAGTTCTAATATTTTGCTTTCTATTATCCAAAGGGGTGCTATTGGGCATAAGGTATCAGGGGTCAGGAGTGGACAGAAACCTTAAGTACTCACCACCAAATAGATCAGCCCACATTGTTTCTTTTCTCAGTCTCTTCCCGAATCCAGCTGCTCTGTCTAGAGTCTAGCATATTCCCCGGTGTGTGTTATGATCAATAGGAGCTGCCCCTTCGAATTACCTTTCCTTGCCAGAAGATGGAACTGTGGCCAACTCCAGGACGCTTGTGGCACAGGAGAGGTCTGCCGCAATGCCCAGTCTGTCCCTAGTGAGGTAACCAGCCTCTCCATTCCCCTCTCTCTTTCTGTAGCTTGCTCCCACCATAGACTAAACCAGGGTCCTGATCTGGGTTGCCTGAGATGCAGACCCTGAGAAAAGCATTTGAGAGCAAGGAGGGTGAAGTCAAACCCAGTAGGGAAATGGGGAAGTGAGAAGGGCAGGAGAGAGGACAGCCGAGGCAGCCAAGAAAGAGTAAGTCCAGCCTGCAGGGGCGGGGCTCAGTCCTAGCAGAGGAGCACGTTCCTCCGCCCACGTGTACAGCGACCCACACTATCATAATCAGGAACTCAGTGCTTTCTGATTTTGGTCTTGCCTCTCCCGTTTCACATCCTTGTTACACACTGTGAGATGCGCGCCATCTGCAAGAACACCCCCCTCCGCTCACCTCTTTTCTCCTTGGTTAACTTCTAACTTCTGGCTGCTCAGTCATCAGCTCTCGGGCTGGGCCTCACTTCTTTTCTTTTCCTTTCCTTTTTCTTTAACCAAGCTTTATGCCTAACAGGGGGCTTGCCCTCACAGCCCTGAGATCAAGAGTTACCCCGCTCTGCTCTGCCGACTGAGCCGGGCAGGCACTCCAGCAGCATCTCATTTAGAAAACCCTTTCTCTGTGCCCCATCCCTGTCCTGTTAGAGATCTTATCATACCATACTGCTCGTATTTACTTGCATAATAAATATCTATTACATGCCTGGCACTGTTTTAGGTACTTGGAGTTTATATTCCAACAGGAGAGAAAGATTTTAATTTGTGATTTTATTTTCTTATTTGCCTAGGTGTCTGCCCCACTAATCACATCCATTTGGTTCCCCCTTTATGTCCCTGTCCTTCAGCAGCGCCTGTCACATAGGGGAGCTCAGAGGGTCGTGTGGCACTGTGTCAAATTGAAGAGCACAAGCCATCTTAATTCAGGATGATTTGGTATTGCTGCGGCCTTTTCCAACCTTTGCTGGGGGCTGTTTTCATACGATGATATGCCCACCCAGAGAGACATTGACCTTGACTGTTTGGGGGCATGAGTCTATTAACTAGTGAATTTAAAACCGCGAACGTTACTTTGCCAATTATTTTTTCTGTTTTCAGCCTGGGAGAACACCTCCCTGTTCAGCTGGAGGGAAGTCGGACAGCATCTGAGAAGAGGCTGGGATCGTCATTTTGCAAACACGTAAGGTGCTGACCGAGGCAGTGTAGTGTAAGGATCAGAAGTAAGGGTTTGAGAGTCAAAGTGCCTGGGTTCGGATCCCAGCTTTGCCACTCATTTGCTGTTTGACTTTGGGCTCTAGGTCCTAAAGTGTAAATAGGGAAGACAATAATAGTATATGCCTTATAGGATGGTGTGTGGATGAAATGAGATTAATACATGTAAGACTAACAAGTGCCTAGAACGTAGTACGTGCTCAGTGAACGTTATCGTTACTATGATTTATTCACATCCATCACTGCTGGTTTATTCAGCAATTGGAGGCTGGGTCTAAGACTCTTGGTAGCACTCAAAGTCACATTCCAACATTCTTCCTACAATGGAAAAATATGGTGAAACTCTTCATTTAAGCAAATTCTAAGTTTTAGATCTATCACATAAAGGGCACGGCTCATGCAATTCATGGTCCAGAGGTCGACCATTAAAATAACCACCTAAGTCACAAGTTCTTTCCCTCCTTTCCTTTCTTTCTGTGATGAAACAAGTATTTGGTAAGTACCTTTAATGCATTTGGTACTAGGATTGCCAAGAGGAATGAAACGGACCCTGTCCTTTCACATATAAGAGTGAAAATTTCCTCTACATTTCACATGTAAGAGGACAAATTACAGAGCACTTTGCAAAAGCTCTATAATTGGACACACACGTGGCTTTGAGAGCCAGGGCATAGAGCGCCTAACTCCTCTTTGGCGCTTTAAGAAAAGCTTCACACAGAGGAGGTGACATTTGAACAACCAAATCTAGACATAGCCATCATTTAACCACTGTGGACTGAACAGGCATTTGGCCAGAAACAGCCACAGAGCGACATTGTCCACTATTTGTCTCCGAGCTTGGGTAATGACACTATCGTTTCCACAGTGGATGGCGGCCTCACCAGGCCCTAGTCTTGGAACGTCTGCCATGGAAACCTGTACGGTTGTAGTGCCTCCTAATGAGGCCCTCTGATCATATTTAATATGCTAATGGGAGTACAGAAGCCCAGAGCTGCCTTTCCAGTTATTTTTTTTTTTTTAAAAGATTTTATTTATTTATTTGTCATAGAGAGAGAAGCGAGAGTGAGCACAGGCAGACAGAGTGGCAGGCAGAGGCAGAGGGAGAAGCAGGCTCGCTGCCAAGCAAGGAGCCCGATGTGGGACTCGATCCCAGGACGCTGGGATCATGACCTGAGCCGAAGGCAGCTGCTTAACCAACTGAGCCACCCAGGCGTCCCTCCAGTTATTTTTTAAAGTGACTCCGTTAGCTTTAATCGCGAGCTAGGCGACCACTTCCTTGGATCCCCTGTGGCTCTCAAGTGCAGAAAGGATGGGCTAGAGAGCTGCCTGGGCGGGGTTAGCATATGATTTTGGCCCAAGCTCTTTCAATCCAAGCTTGCAATGCAGAAGGCCAGGAAGTGGGAAAACACGCCGGCTGGCCAGCCAGGCAGGACTGGGGAGGAGAACGGCTGTGGGCGCCGCTGCCATGGGTTTGAGCCTCCGGGAGCAAGATCACCCTGGAGGGCCTTGAAAGATGTTGGAACCCAGGCTGGCGGCACCCGCCCTGGTACCGGCTCCCTCCTCTTCCTTCTCAGACTCAGCAAGATCACGGGGCGCACTCTCAGTTTCCTCCCCACCGCGGGGGGCAGGCGAATCTGTCTCCCCCTGATGGGTCCCCCACCATGCAGCTAATGGAACAGCTGGAGGAATACCACGGCAGCACAGCACCCAGGGCCGCGCCCTTCCACTCGGGCCTTTTGGAGTCCCAAGGAGGAATGTGTAGCGTACCCCTTCTCCTAGCCACACACACGTGGCTGCCATGTTGCCTAAAAACCAGCCTCGGTGGACCTCCAGGATGAACCACAGAATGCTCTTCTGCCCTACTTAGAAAAATTCACCATGTGTTTTGTATCGAGGCAGATTATTTATGCCAACAGCGGCCTGGGGGTCCGGCCCTGCCTGTCCAGGCCCGGGGCCCCTTGAAAGCAGTCATGTGACCACAGCCCATTGCTTGAGCGAGTCCCTTGATCTCCGAGCTGATGGGAATGCGGCAGGGCCAGGGCAGACAGCTGGGGCTCCCAGCCCAACTCGGCCTCTCCCGGATCTGTTGACTCTGGGCCCCTCTTCCAGGCTGAAAGGCAAAGCCCCCAAGGCCCGCTGGAATTATTTCTTTGTGTGTGTGCATGTGTGTTTCTTTCTTGATTTCTTTAAGCAAGAGTTCTCCCTGCAGAGAGCTGGAGGACTTGGGATGTGGAGTATGTGCACGCGTGCCTGCTTGCGTGTGTGTTCAGGGGTGTGCTCCAGAGACAGCTGGAATTGTACTGCTTTCCTTTCAGACCTCTGTATCCCTCATAAAGAAGGTTTTTTTCCTTGTTCTGGGGTCTCTTGAAACACCTGGGGTGAGGAAAACCCTCCGCATCAGCCAAGCAGAAGAAAGAGGTAATATGCTTGCTTGTCCTTAGGTATTTTGAGCAAGCAGAAGTCTACCATAGAAATATCGATTGTGTAGTGATGGGATAGGAAACGTGCACACCTTAAAGTTTATTTTATGGCTTTGCAATTTCTCAGAGCGATGTTTTTCTCAGAGATTCTGATTCCAAATCAGCTGTCCTCATCTTAAAAAGGGGTACAGATGACTTTGCTGTTTGAAGGGTTGCAGCCTATTTCAAAGGAACTTGACATTTGGAAAAACTCTGTGATCACTTGGGTGAGAACTAGAAATGAGGGAAGAGATACTTGGAGAAACCCTTCAAAGCCCATGATGCAACTTCATGTTCAGAAATCTTCCCGTAGCCCCCTTGGCCTATTGCTATCTTGGAAGATCACTAGGTTTCCGTCTCTCTTTAGGAAAGGGAAACTGAGTTCCTTGAAATGTTCGAGAATTCTCTTTAGTGATTTGCTGCTTCAGACTGTATCTGAGACCAAGGTATAGCCAACCTTATAGTGGACATTTTTGTTCTTTAACCATTGACCAGAACGGGTCTTCGGAGCTGCCACTGGTCAGCTGTGCCACGGGGTGCCATATTTAATTTCTGAGTCTCAGTTTTTCATCTATAACACGGAAGTGATGGAACCACCTTAAAAGTTTGCGTGAAGACTAGCTGGAGAAAGAGAAACATAGAGCAACCACTGGGCTGGGTAAACAGTAGTCCCTTAATAAGAAGTAGTGATTTTAGCTATTATGATTATTACTGGCATAGTGTTCTTTCAGATCTTAGTGCTCTCTGAGGAAGAGAGTTCATTTCTTATGAATCTGCAATTATCCCAGAAGAAGTAGACCTCGCAGGGTTTTAGCCTCCGGAGGTCCCAGACCATGCATTCAGAAGGAAGAGATCTGAGCAAACACAGTCTCATTTCAACACTTGACCATGGTGGGCCCCCGCCCGTGCACCGCCCCTCCTCCCTCATTCAGCTAAGAGAATTGCTTTTTGTTCAAGCTGGTTCTTTGCACCTCTGAACTCCTCAGTAGTCCTCAGTACAAGCCGGTAAGGTAGGCGCTATTATCCCATTAAGAGAAAACGGAGGTACAGAGGAATTTATGTTAATTAGCTAACTAATTCATTTTTATTTATTTATGTAAGTAGGCTCCACACCCAGCGTGGGGCTGGAACGCACCACCCTGAGATCAAGACTCGCAAGCTCTACTGACTTGAGCCCGCAGATAGCCCCAGTTTCTTTGACTTCTAAACCCCAGGCCCCACTGGGCCATCATTAGGCTGTTAGGAACAACACATGTTCTGGAGATGCTTTACCTCAAAAGGGTCCCCTGCTAGGCTGTTTGGGAAATGGTAGACACTCCGGCTTTTTTCTCAGAGATTCCTATTAGAGACGCATAGTAACGTGTTGAAGGCTCTAAGGAATCTTGCCGTCAAGAAATCTGTTTAACCCGCCTTCTCCTCAACTTATTTGACTGTGGGGCCTTTTTTTGCCTCATGCCTAGAGTCATACAGCACGGAGAACTACTCTTCCACAAACACACTGTGGAAAACCTGGAACCAGGCCAAGCTGCCTCTTGATGATCATCCTGTCAGATACAGATACCTTCAGACGCCTTCTGGTGGTCAGTGGCATTTCTCCTTCTTTTTAGCCTTTCATCTGATGAGAGCCGGCAAGAGTCACCGGGTCTGTCTCACAGACACATTTAAGACCCCAGCCACAAGGGTATGAATAAGGAAAGCTACAATGTTCTTCTGGAAACGGAGTGTTGGAACGGGCCTCTCTAGCGCCATCCACCAGGGACTCCTCTACCCCACTCTGTGCCCCTTAGTCATCCTTAGGCCACCGACACCAGGCTATAGAACCCCTGTTTTGATGACTACCACAGAGAACGCAGCAAGGCGAGCCTCAAGAGGCATCTGTCCTCCATGCTCAAGTCGCCATAGTGCAAAGGGGAAGAATTAGACAGGCCTACTTAAATCCCACCTTGGGAGGTAGGAATGTGTTGCCCCCTGAACGACACTGGGTCCTGGATTTGGGTTCCTCAGGGCCAGAGCTGGAGGAGGAATTTCTTTTCTTTTCTTTTCTTTTTTTTTTAAAGATTTTATTTATTTATTTGACAGAGAGAGATCACAAGCAGGCAGAGAGGCAGGCAGAGAGAGAGGGAGAAGCAGGCTTCCTGCCGAGCAGAGAGCCCAATGCGGGACTCGATCCCAGGACCCTGAGATCATGACCTGGGCTGAAGGCAGAGGCTTAACCCACTGAGCCACCCAGGCGCCCCAGGAGGAGGAATTTCTCATAAAAGGCAGCATCTTTGAGAAAGGCTGAGTTTTCAGCATAGGAAACCGCCCAAGCCCCATCTCCAATGCCAGAGGCAGAATCAAGGCCCAGGTAGCTGAGCGGGGGTGTGGGAGTTCAATAAGACTGTACTCTGGAATGAAATGAAGAACAAAAAACCTCTTGGGGAGGCAGGGCTGGCACTTGGAGGGTGCTTGATGGCTGAGGTTTAGCTTGGCTCCAAGGGCCATCATTTGTTCTTTCCATGTATTTTCACCTTGGGAAGTGAAAAGTGGGTAGGATGAAAAGAGCTGGACCTCAAACCGTTGGGCCCTTCAGTGGCCCCCAGCCCCCACGCACAGTAAAAACCTTCCAGCAGAAGCCGTAGAAACCTTTTCAGATTAGAAGTGAGTGCCAATGATGAGTCACTGTTTCATGTTTGTGCTTTAAAACCATCCTCGACATATAAATATTGGTAAGGGCAGCCTCCCTGGGCAAATTTCAAGCTGTTTTTTGCTAAGAGCCACCTTTTCAGTGTCCATATCGCTGAGGATGGCGTCTTGGGTCTTTGCGAACCCTGAAGAAGCTCTCCACCTCTCGAGCCACAGGACCCCTTTCAGGCCCTAGGGTATCATTTCTCCCGAGACTTCTTTGGCACACTAAGTGCTTTTCTAATGCTGACAGAGGGCTGGAAATGCAAGGAGCTTCGATTTGTCTCAATAATGGAAAATTCCCCGATCATCTTTATCAGCCTTGCAGCCAGCTGGAGATGTCCTCAAAGGTACATATGCTGCTTACAAACTTGTTTTCCTCTCTGCTTTGAGTGGGTGATGGCAGTGTAGTTTGGGCTCTGTGTGGGAGTAAGTGGCCCCTGGCCTCACCTGGATCTTGTTTTGGTGAGCATTAAAATGAGCTCTTTTGGTTTGTTTGTTTTACCTGTTACCCGAAGGAGAAAAACAGTTGAAGAATAACTTAATACTTATTTAATAATGTAAAAATTTCAATAGCAAATCTTTTCCTAATAACGGAAGAATTCTAGAACAATTCTCAGTTTTTCTCCATTGTGATTTTAAAATCCTCTTTAAAAATGAATCTATAGGGGTGCCTGGGTGGCTCAGTGGGTTAAGCCGCTGCCTTCGGCTCAGGTCATGATCTCAGGGTCCTGGGATCGAGCCCCGCATCGGGCTCTCTGCTCAGCGGGGAGCCTGCTTCCCTCTCTCTCTCTCTCTCTCTCTGCCTGCCTCTCTGTCTACTTGTGATCTCTCTCTGTCAAATAAATAAATAAAATCTTAAAAAAAATGAATCTGTAAGTACTACCCTTTTTCTGGTTTAATAAAAGGCTTTTGTATAATGAAATAGTAGGCATCTGTGCACCAAGTCATGGACTAATACTGGCTTTTAGCATTTTTTTTTAAGATTGTATTTATTTATTTATCTGAGAGAGAGAGAGAGTGTGTGTGTGCACAAGTGAGTGAGCATGAGCAGGGGTAGGGGCAAAGGGGGAAGGAGAAGGAGAGAAAGAATCTGTCCAGCAGACTCTGCACCAAGCGTGGAGCCCAACGCAGGGCTCAACTCCACAACCCCGAGATTATGACCTGAGTTGAAATCAAGAGTCAGATGCTCAACCGACTGAGCCACCCAGGAGCCCCAGCGATTAATTTTTTTAAAAAGATTCTGGCTAGGGCGCCTGGGTGGCTCAGTTGGTTAAGCGTCTGCCTTCGGCTCTTGTCATGATCTCAGGGTCCTGGGATCGAGTCTTGAATCAGACTCCCTGCTCAGTGGGGAACTTGCTTCTCCTTCTTCATCTGCCCCTGACACCACCCCCCGCCCCGTTCCCCACTCGTGCTGTCTCTCTCTCTCTCAAATAAATAAATAAAATCTTTATTTTTTTAAAAGATTTTATTTATTTGTTTGACAGAGATCACAAGTAGGCAGAGAGGAAGGCAGAGAGAGAGGGGAAAGCAGGCTCCCCACGGAGCAGAGAGCCCGATGTGGGGCTTGATTCCAGGACCCTGGGATCATGACCTGAGCCGAAGGCAGAGGCTTTAACCCACTGAGCCACCCAGGTGCCCCAATAAATAAAATCTTTAAAAAGAGAACGAAGGACGCTGGCTTAGGAAGCCCCATTAATGCATTTAGCATTTATCAAACACCTGCTATGTGAAAGGCACTGTGAAGGTGCCAGAGATTCAAGGAGTATTTAGAAAGAAAGATACCCATGGAGCTTACGGTCTAACAGAAATATATTCAAGTTTGATCCTTTTTAGTTCCTAGTGAATTTTTTATATGGAATTTGGTTGTGTAATGAACTCAGGGGTGGCTGAGAACCAAATGCTTTTGGAGAGATATTGCTTTATTTTATTTTTTTTCTGGAAAAGAAAAGATTGAAATGCCTCACTTCTTTTTTTCTTTTTTTAAAGATTTTTATTTATTTATTTGACAGACAGAGATCACAAGTAGGCAGAGAGGCAGACAGAGAGAGAGGGGGAAGCAGGCTTCCTGCCGAGCAGAGAGCCCGATGCGGGGCTCGATCTCAGGACCCTGAGATCATGACCTGAGCTGAAGGCAGAGGCTTTACACCACTGAGCCACCCAGGCACCCTGACATGTCTCACTTCTTGTTAAATCAGTGTTGCCTACTCAATGCCCAACTCTTCTGTATTCACAAAAAAGGGTGGGAAAATAGCATAAAGATGAAAGTGAAGCCCGAAGGAGATATGGGGAGCAAGGTTTCTCCACCGGCGATCTGGGAGCACCTGTGTCCAAGTCCCCCGAAAGGCTGCATTCTGATTGCAGATTCCCAGGCCCTCCAGACTGAGTATTGGTGGTAAAGCCTGAGAGTCATTTTTTTTTAAAGATTTTATTTATTTATTTATTTATTTGACAGATAGAGATCACAAGTAGGCAGAGAGGCAGGCAGAGAGAGGGAGAGGGAAGCAGGCTCCCTGCTGAGCAGAGAACCCGATGCGGGACTCGATTCCAGGACCCCGAGATCATGACCTGAGCCGAAGGCAGCGGCTTAACCCACTGAGCCACCCAGGTGCCCAGAGAGTCTTCATTTTTTAATAACCTCCCCTGGTGAGTCTGGTGGTGCTCATGTCAGAGAGCACTGATCTAGGCGCGTGGAGAAAGTCACCAGGATGAGGTGAACGACTTCGAAGGGTAATGAAGGACCCCAGTGGATGTGTTCTCAGAGGTGCTACAGATAACCTATAAGAAATTGCTGAGTACAGGGATGCCAGGGTGGCTCAGGAGCATCTGACTAGGTTTCACCTTGGGTGGTGGTGTCGGGGTCATGAGATGCGGCCCCAGTCTACTTGTCTGCTTGGTATTCTCTCTCCCTCTGCCTCTCCCCCTCCCTTCCTCTCTCTCTCTCTCCCCCGGCCCCGTCTCTAAATAATGGATAGAATCTAAAAAAAAAAAAAAAAAAAGACATTTCTGAGTACAGAGAGAAGGCAGGTGATAGGTAAATACTGCCCAGATTTCAAAAATGAGAAAAGAAGAGATGCCAGAAACCATGCTTTATAAGCCTGACATGACCTTTGGAAAAATTCTGTTCCAAACAGATGGCATCAGAGCCTGCAGAGGAAAATGTGATGATCCTTAGGTGTCATCATGGGTTTGCTCAAACACTGTCACTATTAAAGACTGTCAAATGTGGCTACATGTTAGAATCATCTGGGGAGTTCTTAAAAATCTTGATGCCCAACCCCCCACCCAGTACCAGTTACATCAGAATCTCTGGGGATGGGATCCAGGCCTCAGTCTCCCTTAATGCAGTGCTGGCTGAGCACTGGGAGTTTTAAAAGCTCCCCTGGCTATGGTAAGAGGCAACAAAGTTTGATAACCAATTTCTCTATACAACTTTAGGTAAGTTGCTTGACTTCCTTGTACTTTGTGTAAATTCTAGGCATTTTTTTTTTTTTTGTGGTTAATTTCTAGGCAATTTTAAAGGTCTCTCCCACCTTTCAACTTTTGTGATTCTGTTATTAAAAGTCCTGCCCAACTGATTTCCTCCTTTTTTTCCCTCCTTCTGTCCTCCTCCACTTCTTCATTTTCTTCTTCTGGGGGCTGGGATAGTCAAGGTGTTAATGTATGTATATTAATTTCATGAAAATAGCAAAATTTCCCAGGATGTTATGACGGGTGGATTTACTACCTAGCTCCACAAATATGCTGAGAGTGTGAATGAAAGGGCCCTGTAGTGACCCTGGAGAATGGGCTGGAATGGAATGCTACAGGGGCTATGGTGCCCTTGGAGCTGACCTTATCAACATTTTTTACCCATGATGTAGGTAAGAAAGATATGATAGAAATGCCTGTCAAATTTGGAGATAACCCAACATTTAGGAGGGTTAATTCATACCATACATAAAAGAATCAGGTCTAGCTCTGATCAAAATATCTGTTTATTAAGGTTATTGTTTGAATGGTATTTCCATAATTCAAATATTTCGCTCATTTTATTTTTTCTCTTTCTTTAGTTGAGTCATAGTTTTGAGGCTTTTAGAGTACTGCTAATGGAGAAACGACCCTGCCTGGTAGGGTCCAAAGTCAGTTGTTCTCTGACTTTATTCCTATCATGAAATGCAAATAGATTAGATCAGGCTGATTTGGAGCAATACGAAATAAAGGAAACATCACTCCCAAAAGCCACGAGGTAGAATACTAAAATCCAGTTTAGCAGTTTCAACCAGTGAGTGTGAGGATAGACCTGGGAGGGGAAGTTGTCTCAGAAACACATAGACAGCTTATTTTAAAAGGGCCCACTGTACTCTGTATCTCAGGTCGTGAGGTCAAGCCCTCTTTGGGCGTAGAGTTTACTGAAAAAAAAAAAAGGGAGAAAATAATACAACAAACAAAAAGGGCACTTGGCCCCTTCCCCCTGATTGTGGCACCCTAGTGGGGGGGTGGGGTGGGGTGGGGTGGGGGGGAGGCCTGGAGCCTCCTTTATAAAAACAAGCTCTCCAGCTGATTCTGAGAGATAGTGTTGAGGAACTCACTTTGATTTGAATTTTGGCAGAGTTGTTCAAACATGTTGTTTTGTCATAGTCTGTCTCCAATCTGTGTTTTTAAAAGCCTGGATAGATTTAATTATTTTGCGCTTACAGCCCAAACAGTTAACTTCTATCAGGTCCTCCATATCCCATTCCCTGTGTTTCCATTAGAAAATCCTATGCTCTTACATTTCTGTTTTCTTTTCTGTTTTCAATGCTTTATTTTATACAGCATTTATACAGACCTTGATCTAACCTTGACATGGGGAAAAGATAATTTACATGTAGCAGAAAAAGCAATCTATAGCTGCTGGGCGGCTGCTGCTGTGTTCTGGAAAATGAACCGCATTAGATTATGTCTGATCGCTTTCCACATCACATGATGAACAGCAGTTGAGAAGAAGCATAAAATGAATCCTGCTCAGCAGCCCTTAGATACCTTGCTGTTAACGGGTGCTTTCCTCCCCCCCCACCCCCCACCCCCGCCCCTCCCGCCTGTGTCTTCCTCATCAGGATCTATGCCTGAGGTGGATCAGCTAGGAGGGGCTCCTCGCAGCATAAAGGGAGGCACTTTTCACACTCTGTTTCGGAATGAGAAGTTCAATTCATGAGCACACATGATTTAGAAGACATGGGCTGTGGGACTTCCTCGTCAACGAAAGAGAGGAAATCTGAGAAAGGTGAGTGCCAGTGGGAGGTGGGGGGTTCCCGTTTTCTGGACCGGCCAAGAGAGAGTGAGCCAGCTTCGCCCTCTCCCCTTTCCCGGGGAAGTCACTCGCTTCTCCAGCCGCCCCGTGCGCTTGTGCACAAGGCGCCGTCACTCCAGCTGAAGGCTGAATGTTGGCAGAACGCGGGAAACTACCTTTAGGAAGATGTGGCTTTGAATTTACGATGTACCATAAAGTATT
Source organism: Lutra lutra (assembly GCF_902655055.1). Classification (NCBI taxonomy): domain Eukaryota; kingdom Metazoa; phylum Chordata; class Mammalia; order Carnivora; family Mustelidae; genus Lutra; species Lutra lutra. Next base: position 84,895,152 of record NC_062296.1, on the reverse strand, counting down.
ATCTAAGAAAGAGCTTATGTTTGATTTGATTTCAGCTGAGAACGTACCAGTATAAAAATCTGAATTTCAAACCCAGTGGCAGGGAATAAGAAAGCCTCTGGAAATTTCTCTCTGTTTATTCAATATGCTTATAAGTAGCTATATCCAAACCTCTGTGGCGTTTAGTAGCATCATTGACTTTTTATTAGATTTTGTAACTCAGTGATCGGATTTTTTTTACAGCTATTCAACACAGAACTTTATGAGATTTGCCCCCACAGTTTTAGACTGTTCCAGGTAGAATTTGGGAAACTCAAGATCATCGGCTTCCGAAAAAGTGTGTTGTTTCTAAATTCCACAACCCCCATATAATTAGAGGCTTAAATATTTCCTTGTTTATTTCGTCCTGAAGTTCTTTCTCATACCTACTGAAATTGAGCTACAACTCACTTGAGTGTTTAAGAGACAGAGTCTCCACAAGCAGATAAAAATAAACTGGGTTGATTATGTGAATAATTGTCTCTTAAACTCCCTTCTTTTCGTATCTAGCTTATGGATAATTTTTCCAAATTCTACTCCACATCTTGTTTTCGGAAGTTCACTCAGGCTTAAGATAGACAGTTAGGGTGCAGTATATTCTATACTAATTAGCGTGTGATGTTTTCTCGTGGGAATCAAATGCCATTCTGCCTCCCAGCTGACTGGTGCTGGTAAGTTAGCAAAGCTCATCTCCCACTTTGGAGACACAGGAGAGATGTACTAACTCTTTCAAATCTGCAAATCTTTCCAAAGCTCCAACTGAGCTAATTCCATGGTAATAATTTATTATAAAAGAGCAAAGGGAGTAATATTCTTTTTGTATCTAAGATTATCCAAGATTCTTTAAATTTAGCCAAATTTCTCAGGTTACCAAAAAAAAAAAAAAAAAAAAGCCACACCCAACTTGTAAAAGTAAGGTTTCTCTTTTTGAAATACTTCTCAACTCTTAAAATGTTGCAGGTAAATGGAAATATTGCCTTAGATTTGGGGATGGATTTTTCTTTTAATTTACCAAGGTGAAATGCACGTAGCACAAAATTAATCATTGTAGAGGGAAGTTTTCAGTGACATTTTGTTCATTCACAAAGTAGTATAACCACCCCTTCTAGTCCAGTTCCAAACATTTCCATCACTCCAAAGCAAAACCCCTTACCTAGTAGGCAGTTTCTCCCGATTTCCCTCTCCTTTCAGCCCCTGGCCACTGCCAGTGTCGTGTTCTATCTCTGTGAATTTGTCCATTCTGGATGGAATAGGGGAATAGGTAAATAGGTAAATGAAATCATGTACAGTGTAACCCCTGCCTCCTTTCACTTAGCATGTTTTTGGGGTTCATGCATGTTGTAGCATCTATCATACTTCATTCCTTTTCAAGGCTGAATAGTATTCCCTTGTGTGTATAGGCCACATTTTATTTATCGATTCATTTGGTGACGGACATTTGAGTTGTTTCCACCTGTTCGACTACTGGGAATAGTGCTGCTATGAACATGGGCATATGTGTACTTGTTTAGAATTCCCGTATTCAGTTCTTTAGGGATATACACCTAGGACTGAAATTGCCAGGTCATATGGCAATTCTATGTTTAACTCTTTGAGGAAATGCCAACCTCTTTTCCTGGATCACTTTCTTAAAAGAGCAGTTTTATGGAGCTATAATTCACAGGCCACGATTCACCGGTTTAAACCATAAAATTCACTGGTTTTTAGAATATTCATAGAGCTGTAAAACCATCACCACTAGCAATTTTAGAACATTTTCACATCCCTCCCCCAAACCATTATCAGTGACTCCCTTACCAATTACCTCCCCAGCCCTAAGCAATCACTAATCTACTTTCTGTCTCTACAGATATGGGCTTTTCTGGACATTTCATATCAATGTAATCAAGGCCACATGGAGTCTTTTCTCCCTGAATTCTTTCATTCAACATAATGTTTTCAAAGTTCATGTTGTGGGGCACCTGGGTGGCTCAGTGGGTTAAAGCCTCTGCCTTCAGCTCAGGTCATGATCTCAGGGTCCTGGGATTGAACCCCATATCGGGCTCTCTGCTCAGCAGGGAGCCTGCTTCCCCCTCTTTCTCTACCTGCCTCTCTGCCTACTTGTGATCTCTGTCAAATAAATAAATAAAATCTTTAAAAACAAAACAAAACAAAACAAAAAAAAAAACAAAGTTCAGGGCGCCTGGGTGGCTCAGTGGGTTAAGCCGCTGCCTTCGGCTCAGGTCATGATCTCAGGGTCCTGGGATCGAGTCCCACATCGGGCTCTCTGCTCAGCAGGGAGCCTGCTTCCCTCTCTCTCTCTGCCTGCCTCTCTGTCTACCTGTGATCTCTGTCTGTCAAATAAATAAATAAAATCTTAAAAAAAAAAAAAAGAGTGTAGATCTCATGTTAAGTTGTATGTGTATATATATATATTTTAAAAAAAAAAGTTCATGTTGTAACATGAATCAGAATTTCATTCCTTTTCATCTCTAAATAGTATTCCATTGTAGGAATATGCCACGTCGTATTCATCCATTGATCAATTGATGGACATTTGGGTTGTTTCTACTATTTTACTATTGTGAACCATGCTACTATGAACATTCATGTATGTGTTAGAGTGTAAACACGTATTTTTGGTGCTCTTGGGTATATACCTAGGAGTATAATTGCTGTGTCATATGGTAGCTCAGTGTTTAACATTTTGAGAAACTACAGTTTTCCCAAGTGCCTGCACCGTTCTTCATTTCCACCAGCAGTGTGTGATAGTTCCATTTTTTCCACATCCTTCGTAACCCTTGTTATTGTCTGTCCTTTTGATTGCACCCATCCTGTTGGGTATGAAATCGTAGTTCATTAGGGTTTTCATTTGCATTTCCTTAATGACTAATGATACTGAGTGTTTTGTCCTGTGTGTATTAGCCATTTGCAGATCTTTGGAAAAATGTCTATTCAGATCATCTGTCCATTTTTAGTTATTCATTTGTATATTATTTTGTTGTGAGAATTTCCTTTATATATTCCAGTTACAAGTTCTTGATCAAATATATGATCTGCAAATGTTTTCTTTCTTTTAGAGGGCTATTTTCTCACTTTCTTGATGGTGTCCTTTGAAGCAGAAAGGTTTTTAATTTTGATGAAGTCCAATTTATTTTTTCTTGGTTGCTTATGCTTTTGGCATCATGCCAAAGAATCCATTGCCCAAATCAAGATTATTTATGGCTATGTTTTTTTTTCTAAAACTTTTGTATTTTTAACTCTTACATTTAGGTTTTTGATTCATTTTGTGTTAGTTTTCGTATATGGTATGAGGAACAAAATTATTCTTTGCACCTGGACATCCAGTCATTCCAGTACCATTTGTTAAAAAGACTATTCTTTCTCCATTGAATGGTCTTGGCACTCTTGTCAAAAATCAGTTGACTTGGGGCGCCTGGGTGGCTCAGTGGATTAAGCCTCTGCCTTCGGCTCAGGTCATGAGGTCCTCTGCTAAGCAGGGAGCCTGCTTCTCCGTCTCTCTCTGCCAGCTTCTCTGCCTACTTGTGATCTCTCTCTCTCTGTCAAATAAATAAATACAATCTTTAAAAAAAAATTTAAAAAATCAATTGACTACAGATATGAGGGTTTATTTCTGGACTCTGAATTTTATTCCATTGATCTATAGGTCTATCCTTATGCCACACTGTCTTGATTACTGTATTTTATAGAAAGTTTTGAAATTGAGAGTCTGAGTCCTTCAACTTTGTTTCTCTTTTGCAAGATTGTTTTGGCTTCCTGATTCCCTTGTATTTCCATATGAATTTTAGGATCAGTTTCTCAGTTTCCCAAAAGAAGCCATCTGGAATGTTGATGGGGATTGCACTCAATCTGTAGATCCATTTGGGGAGTATTGCCAGTTTAACTGTTAAATTATCTGATCCATGAGTATGGAATGTCTTCCCAGTTGTTTAGGTCTTTAATTTCTTTCAACAGGGTTTTGTAGCATTCAGAATTTAAGTTATACCCTTCTTTTGTTAAATTTAATCTAAGTATTTTCATTCTTTTTAATACTGTTAAAAATGGAATTATTTTCTTAATTTCATTTTTGGATTGCTCATTGCAAGTGTATAGAAAACAATTGATAGCTGTATATTGATTTTGTATCCCAATACTTTGGTTGATTCTTTAGGATTTTCTGCTTACAAACTATGTCACCTGCTAATATAGTTCTATTCTATACCTTTTATTTCATTTTCTTGCATCATTATCCTGATAGACGTCTCTTCGTGTTGAATAGAGAAATTCATGAATACACATCCTTGTCTTGTTCCTGATCATAGGGAGAAGACATTCAATCTTTCACCTTTAGTGTGATATTAGCTGTGGTTTTTTCCAAGATGCCCTTTATCAGATTGAGGAAATTAATTCCTATTCCTAGTTTGTCGTTTTTTTTTTTTTTTTTTTTTTTTTTAATTAAGAAGTGGTAGGGCGCCTGGGTGGCTCGGTGAGTCAAGGCCTCTGCCTTCAGCTCGGGTCATGATCCCAGGGTCCTGGGATTGAGCCCCGAGTCGGGCTCCCCACTCATTAGGGAATCTGTTTCTCCCTCTCCCTCTGCCTTTCCCCCCACTCGCGTGTTCTCTCTCTCTCAAATAAATTATATCTTAAAAAAAAAAGAAGTGGTGTTTAATTTTGTCAAATGCTTTATCTGCATGTATTGAAATGATCATGTAGTTTTTGCCATCTATTCTATGGTAAGTTAATTGAATTTCAGATGTTCAATCAACTTGGCATTCCTGGGATAAATTCCTCTTGGTCGTGGTGTATAATATTTTTTATATGTTGCTGGATTCAGTTTATTAGAGCTTTGTTTTGGATTTTCGCATCTGTATTCATAAGAGATACTGGTCCATAGTTTTCACGTAATGTGTTTGTGTGGTTTTGCTATCAGGGTAATACTAGGTTCATAGAATGAGTTGCAAAGTCTTTTCTTTCACATTTTAGAAGAGTTTGTGAAGAATTGGTATTCTTTAAATGTTTGGTAGAATTCATCAGTGAAGCTGAGCACAGGCCTATCTTTGTGGGTAGTTTTTTGATTACTTATTCTACTTTTGTTATAGGTCTATTCAGAGTTTCTGTTTCTTCTTGATTCACTTTTAGTAGTTTGTGTGCTTCTAGGGATTTGCCTATTTCATCTAAGCTATTTAATGTATTAGCATATTCTTGTTAGAATATTCTCTTATAATTCTTTTTATTCTTCCACCATCTCTTGTTGAATATGTCAATATTTATTATGATTTCATCATAATAAACCTGCTGAAAACTGAAGCAATGTTATTTACTCACATTTATGTAAGTAAATAGTTTTTCTCATTTAGAAATATTGTAAAATATAGTTTTTTTATGAAACTTTTTCTCATTTAGAAATATTGTAAAATATAGAAAAGCAGTTGGAAATAATATTCATCATTTCTACTACCCAGTATGTCTACCCAGACAACAACGGTTAACATTTTGGTAATTTCTTTCTTTTTTTTTTTTTTTTTTTTTTTTTTGGTATAGTGTAGATTTTTTTTTTTAAGGTTTTATTTATTTATTTGACAGACAGAGGTCACAAGTAGGCAGAGAGGCAGGCAGGGAGAGAGGAAGGGAAGCAGGCTCCCTGCCGAGCAGAGAGCCGGATGCAGGGCTCGATCCCAGGACCCTGAGACCATGACCCGAGCCGAAGGCAGAGGCTTTAATCCACTGAGCCACCCAGGCACCCTGGTATAGTATAGATTTCTGATCATCTTAAATATTAATTTCTTGTAGCCTCACTTTTGGCACTAAGGCATTATTATATAAACATTTCTCAAGGTGTTATAAATGCTTTGTAAATAGCATTTTAACCATTACTAAATGATGAAGTCCCAGAACCTAGGTCAGGTTCCGTGGGGTGAGGTTCGAAGCCGATGGCTAAGAAAGAATTCTTAAGACGTCTCTGGTGCAAAAAGGTGGTTTATTAAAGCATGGGGGCAGGACCCGTGGGCAGCCGGAGATGCAGCTGCCCCAGGTTGTGAGGGATGGCGGGTTATGTACCCTGCGGTTGGGGGAAGGTGAGGGGAAGGGAGGTTTCAACGGAGCTTTCATATGCTAAAGAGGGCCTACAAGGTGCCAGGATATCGGAGGCCTTGCCCTTGCGGCTTGATCAATGTTGTCTTTAGGCCAGCCATTAACATCAAGATAGTTGGGAGATTTTTTGGTGGGGTGTCACAATCCTGCTACCAATCGTCTTTGTTAGTGAGATTTAGGACATTTGTAAACCAAGGGAGACTCCTGTCTTGCAGGATTGTGATCTCGGCAAGTGAACTATTTGTTTATTGTTCATGGCAGTCAGGGGTGCCTGAGGAATGCTACACATATGACCGAGGGGGAGCGGATGGAGAGGGGGTGCGAGGTGCCAGCTTTTGCTTTGTCTTCAGCCAGCCTCCTGCTCCCTCATCACTACACATTTTACTTAATGGATAGACCATCATAGTCTTAATTATTCCTCTAATATTGAACATTTTTTTCTTTTTAACTAATATAGACAATACCTGGAAGAATTTCTTTGTGTAGCTTTTTCCTTACTTTGGATTATTCCCATATTCAGGTGATTAGACGTGAACCTATTGTGTCAAGGGTTACGAATGTTTTGAAAGCTTTTGATAGAAAAACAATAGTATTTCCTGGGGCGCCTGGGTGGCTCAGTGGGTTAAGCCGCTGCCTTTGGCTCAGGTCATGATCCCAGGTCCTGGGTTCGAGCCCCACATCGGGCTTTCTGCTCAGCCGGGAGCCTGCTTCCTCCTCTCTCTCTCTGCCTGCCTCTCTGCTTACTTGTGATTTCTCTCTGTCAAATAAATAAATAAAATCTTTAAAAAAAAAAAAAAGAAAAAGGAAAATAATAGTATTTCCTGATTACTAACTACATGCTAGGGAGTGTTCAAAATATCCTGTATACTTTTTATTTAATCCTTGCAATAAACCTGAGTAAAATATTATTTCTTTTTTGTTTAATTGAAAACCTGCTCAGCGAGGTAAGTACTTGTCAAGGTCATATTAGTAATCGCTGCCAGAGTTGGGCTTTGAACCCAGAAAGTTCTAAGTACAGTGTTGTGTTTATGTGGTTTCTTTGTTTTCTTTTGTTGTTGTTGTTATTTTTTGTTTGTTTTTTTGCTGTCAACCATTACACGCTTTTACTGTGCCTCCCAACGGTGCTGCTCTTGGAAACTTTAATTAAATTTGCTCATATAAAGTAGCTTTTATTTGCATAGTGCTTTTATACTTCTACAGGCCCTTTCATATACTTTGGTCTTCACAAACTGTGACGGATTGTTCTCAATTTGTAACCAAGGAAATGGAGGCTTTGAGAGGCAAAGTGATTTGCTGAAGAATGCATAGCTAGTAAGGGGCACAGCTGGGCTTAGGGCTTACTTCCTGTTTCTCATGGTTTGACTGGTGTGAAGGGCTTTTGCCCCCACTTTGGTCATTCAGAACCAATACAAAACTCTATCTCTAGAGTATCATGGCATTTTAAAAAAACATATGTATTTATTTGAGAGAGAGAGTGCGCATGCACGCACATGTGAGCAAATGGGGGAGGGGCAGAAGGAGAGGGAGAGAGAGTCCTTAAATAGACATTCCACTGAGTGTGGAGCAGGGCTTGATCCCACGACCCTGAGATCCTGACCTGAGTGGAAACCAAGAGTTGGACAAGAGTTGGATGCTTAATTGACTGAGCTACCCAGGTTCCCCTGTCATGGCATTTTTGAGAAAAAGTGCCTATATACAAAACTGAGGCTATCCCCTTCTTGTGGGCTATCTACTTTTAAGTAGAAAAGTAGCATCCACGTTGTATTATTATTGTTATTTTGCTTCTTTTGTGATATGCAACAGGAAGGGAAAAATCATAGCTATCATTTATATTGCATGACTATTACATTCATTATTTCTATTTCTCTACAAAACTCTTGGAGGAAGCTCTGGGGCACTTGGGTGGCTCAGTTGGTTAAACGTTCGACTCTTGGTATCAGCTTAGGTCATGATCTCAGGGTCCTGTGATGGAGCCCTATGTCGTTTGGCTCCACACTCTGGGGGTGTCTGCTTGTCCTTCTCCCTGCCCCCACTTGCACTCTCTCACTCTCAAATAAATAAAATCTTAAACAAACAAACAGACAAATAACAACTCTTGGAGGAAGCTTTGATTGGTCTCCTTTTCTAGATGAGGAAACTGGATTTAGATTAAAGAACTGCCCTAAGTCATGTACTAGTTGACCTGGATTAGAACTGGCTCTGACAGATTTCAAAGCCCATACTTTTTTTAATATGCTGCCCTGATTTGTAAAATTGGAATTTATCCAAAAATAGAAATTAAACATTGCAATTTCATTCTCCTGAACTTCACTTTATACTTAAGATTTTATATTTATGTATTTTGAACTAATAATCTATTGCGTTTTTTTTTTCCCATGGAGCACTTTGAGAACACGATGATTTATTCCCTTTTATTTTTTCCCTTGAGACCATTTAGAAATGCATTTATTTATTTTCCCTAAGTGCTGAGAAGCCTACAAAGGCTTTTGGCTTTGATGCTCTAAGCTATGAAAAATGGAAATTTTCTCTAATGGAGATTGTTCTTTTAAAAAATATTTGTTCTTTTAAAAATATTTATTTTCACTTGTTAGTAAACTAAGTATTTCTTTAATTCCTGGAATAACATCTAGTTCATTTATTTGTTTAAAAATCTAATGATCAAGCCATTCACAGTTACCTGAGAGATCTACCCTCAGCCCCTGATCCCCTACGTCCTCAGTCCCAAAGTTAAGTCCTTTACAATGCTGTATATTAAACTTGGGACCTTCATGGAAAAACAATGAATGACCTTGTTTCCTTTATCTTTGTTGTTCTCCAAAAATTCTTCTGAAATTTTAAAGGGGCCCTTGCCATTCTTATTATTGTTGGAGGACTTTCCTTTATAACTGCCATCAAGCAATCTTTCCTGGCATTCTGGGGTATAGCAGAAATCGCTGTGAGTTGGGTTCTCCCTCGTTTTCCTCAGTGAAATGGGACATTAGATAAGATGCTCTTTAAAATTCTTGCCACACAAAAGTCCATCAGAATGCTCTATAGCTGCAAGTGCATGTGGAGAGATGGGGGGGCATTGATTTCCCCCTTCTACTTCTCTTGCTTGCTCCCTTAGCTGTCACCCCATTAACTTACTTACTTTCTTTCTTTTTTTTTGAGAGAGAAAGAAAGCACTGCTAGTGGGGTGCAGAATGGGAGAAGGAGCAGAGGGAGAGGGAGAGAGAGAATCTTAAGCAGCTCCCTGCCCAGTGCGGAGCCTGATGTAGGCTTAATGCAGGGCTGGATCTCACCACACTGACATCATGACCTGAGCCAAAGTCAAGAGTCAGTCCCTTAACTGACTGAGCCACCCAGGCACCCCGCCTTACCAACATTCTAACATGCTCAAGTGTCTTTCCTCTTTATTTGGAGACACTTTTTTCTTCCTGCCATTCTGTTTCGCTTTACCCCCAACTTCTTATTTTTAAAAACTGCAAACCTCCAGAGAGAAGATGAAAGGCGAATACAGACAACACCCACGTCTCTTCACTGAGATTCACTACTCTGTCAACATTTTACCATTTTCTGTCTCCCTCTCTCCTTCTGTCTCCCTCTCCATTTGAAAGTAAGTTGTAGACAGTATGATATTAACCTCCATATACTTCAGCATGAGTGTCCTAAAAACAGGGATATTCTTTTATATAACTATAATACTATATCAATTTGAAAAAAATATAACGTTGGTCGATTAATATTGTTTAACATAGAGTTCATATTCAGAATTGTCCTGTTGTCTAAAATGGCCCTTTGTGACTGTTTTTTTCCTTCCCTTTGGAAGAAAAGCCTTCCCTTGCCCTCTTCTTCTCTCCAGTCACTCTCCTCCCTCTCAGAGCTTGCTCCTGAAAGGGACGTTCACACTGTTGTCTCCTATTTTCTCTCTTGTATCCCATGGAAAGTGATTTTTGACAAGTTCTTGAATGACCTTGAAGTCCAGTGGACCATTTTTCAGTTCTTATTTTTCTTGACTTCCTGGTGTACTTGGCACTCTGCAAACACCCCTCTTGAAATACTCATGGCCCTTGGTACATTCTCCTGGGTTTCCTTGTGTCTCTAAACTCTTCATAAGGACTCCACTTTCTCCCAAGTTCTACATATTAGGATTCCTCTGGGGTGCTCTTGGTCCTTTTATTTTGTCACTCTAATGTTTTCCTTGGGTGACTTTACTTTCATGGCTTCAATTATCATCTGTATATCAAAACTATGAAATCTTTATTTTTGGCTCATGTCGTATATTATATCCCTGGTTTGTTGGCATCATTTGAGAATCATTTTCTTTTCTTTTTTTAATTCCACTACAATTAATGCACGGTGTTATTAGTTTCAGGTGTACAATATTTGGTAATTCAATAATTCTATATACTAGTCAGTGCTCATCATGGTAAGAGTACTCTTAGGGAATCATTATATTTTATTTTATTTTTAAAAGATTTTATTTATTTTAGAGAGAGAGTGAGCAGGGGAAGGGGGAGAGCAGAGGAAGAGGAACAAGCAGACCCCATGCTCAGCAAGAGCCCGATGCGGGGCTTGATCCTGCGACCCTGAGATCACGGCCTGAGCCGAAATCAAGAGTTCGATTGTCAACTGACTATCCAGTCAGGCACCCCAGGAATCATTTTAAATGAGTACTTTTCTTTTTTCTTTTTTTTTAAATAAATTGTTTATTTAAGCACTCTCTATAACCAACATGGAGCTCGAACTTGTGACCCCGAGATCAGCTGTCCCATGCTCCTCTGCCTTAGCCAGCCAGGCGCCCCAAGAGTACTTTTCTTTGTGAAAAGTGCCCACTTTCCTCATCTGAAATTATGATCCCTCTCAATAATAATTTTTGGTTAGTCATTCACTTTTTGATACAATAATGTGCTGGCCTTGAGATTTCTATAGGACCTGTACTACAAACACATTTGTTGCCTGTATGAAACAGGCACACAAAAAATTGAAACGTCCTTTTTATTCTTTATACCCATTAAATGCATCTTCATATTTTTCTTTATTTGCTGTGTGACTAATCCATTTCTGCTTTAGAAACCTTCAGTATTATGAGAGTATGCCATGGACTGTTCAGGTATCCATTCTAGAATCATGAGCCTTTAGGGGGTAGAAAGTATTGCTGAAAGGCTATGAAGTCCCACCTCCCCATTTAAATGCTCTTTGCCAGCTTCTAGCCTGGACTAGACAATTCACAAAGAAGCCAGCTTTTAGTTGGATCCTGTTAATTGTTAGAAAATCTTGTTACAAAGAGACATATTTCAACTGAGTGTAAGAAAGGCCATTACCTCGGCCCCAACTGCCAGTTAGTTCCTGTAATCAGAACACTTTTCTTATATGATTGTGGCTTTATGTGGCATTATCTTTTTTAGCAGCTGCAGAAGACAAAATTTAATGCTGACTGTATTTGACCTCGGGTGAATGAATGATTAGTAATTAATAACAAGGGAGACATAAAACAGAATTGCTGTCAAGACATTTAATTTTTTAAATTCTGAGTGGGGATTGAAGGTCATTATTGAATTGTTGAATAGACCATATTTCCTATGAGAAAATATTTTAATAATTTAAAATGCTAGTAGTACTTTTACATAGCGAAATTTCTTACATACTCAAAAGTAATAGTTTTTTTTTGCTTTTATTTATTTATTTATTGATTTAAAATTTCTTTTCAGCATAACAGAATTCATTGTTTATGCACCACACCCAGTGCTCCATGCAAAACGTTCCCTCCATAATACCCACCACCTGGCTCCCCCAACCTCCCACCCCCCACCCCTTCAAAACCCTCAGGTTGTTTTTCAGAGTCCATAGTCTCTCATGGTTCATCTCCCCTTCCAATTTCCCTCAACTCCCTTCTCCTCTCCATCACCCTATGTCCTCCATGTTATTTGTTATGCTGCACAAATAAGTGAAACCATATGATAATTGACTCTCTCTGCTTGACTTATTTCACTCAGCATAATCTCTTCCAGTCCCGTCCATGTTGCTACAAAAGTTGGGGATTCATCCTTTCTGATGGAGGCATCATACTCCATAGTGTATATGGACCACATCTTCCTTATCCATTTGTCCGTTGAAGGGCATCTTGGTTCTTTCCACAGTTTGGCGACCGTAGCCATTGCTGCTATAAACGTTGGGGTACAGATGGCCCTTCTTTTCACTACATCTGTATCTTTGGGGTAAATACCCAGTAGTGCAATTGCAGGGTCATAGGGAAGCTCTATTTTTAATTTCTTGAGGAATCTCCACACTGTTCTCCAAAGTGGCTGCACCAACTTGCATTCCCACCAATAGTGCAAGAGGGTTCCCCTTTCTCCACATCCTCTCCAACACATGTTGTTTCCTGTCTTGTTAATTTTGGCCATTCTAACTGGTGTAAGGTGGTATCTCAATGTGGTTTTAATTTGAATCTCCCTGATGGCTAGTGATGAACATTTTTTCAGGTGTCAAAAATGTAATAGTTTTTTAAAAATTGAGATCTTCATGATAATGATTCTTTTAGAAAATTGGCAGAAATTCGTGAGGCAGAAAGGTCACAGTTACTTGTAAACTGTTGGTTTTCCTGATTTCACTGATTTAGCTTATTCGCTTGGTAATGTATAGTTAAAGCTTCCTATTTTCCTGAACTATGGTGTAGCCAAGGATTTCAGTTCTTATGGAAACTTCCATAAGATGAGCTTTTTGTGGTCTTTGTGTTGTTCCATTGCCCTGTTGAATAAAAGAAGGCTTTAAATGGGGGCATTTAAAAATCTGAATCCGGGGCGCCTGGGTGGCTCAGTGGGTTAAGCCTCTGCCTTCGGCTCAGGTCATGATCTCAGGGTCCTGGGATTGAGCCCCACATCGGGCTCTCTGCCCAGCAGGGAGCCTGCTTCCCCCTCTCTCTCTGCCTGCCTCTCTGCCCACTTATGATCTCTCTCTCTCTCTCTGTCAAATGAATGAATAAAATCTTTAAAAAAAAATTAAAAAATAAAAAAAAATAAAAATCTGAATCCTAATAAATGTAGAGAGAAAGAGTTAGAAAATCACTCTTTTGCAATCACTGTTGAAAGAATTGATTTGGGGACGCCTGGGTGTCTCAGAGGGTTAAGCAGCTGCCTTCAGCTCAGGTCATGATCCCAGGGTCCTGGGATGGAGTTCCGCATCGGACTCCTTGCTTGGCAGGGAGCCTTCTTCTCTCGCTGCCTCTGCCTGCCTCTCTGCCTGCTTGTGTGTACTCTCTCTCTCTCTGGCAAATGAATAAAATCTTAAAAAAAAAAAAAGAAATAATTGATTTGGGCAAAAATTATCCATGGGTGTTTTGGAGAATAGAATATATACACGGTCCTAAAGCACGTTCCTGCACATTGTTTGTTAATTATAAAGAGGAAGCAAATATGCCTGCAGTAGAGAATTCTAGGTAGACACTGGAGCCTGGCAGCATGAGCCTTGAAAGAATTCACCTGAAGCAGAACAAAGGAGATGGAGGTTTATTGGATACACGGCAAGGGGGCAGCAGGCAGGAGAGCAGAGGAGAGACTGTCTGCCAAGAGGCAGTGGTGAAGGGCTGTAGTTAAGCGGGGGAGAAGGTGAGGAGTTATGGGAACATACGGAATTTTCCTTTTTTGGTACCTGTGCTTTCTTGTAAATAGCCCATTGGTCAGCGAGGGTCTATGGTTATTTCCGGGTGGGTCGCCCAATGAGCCTGTTTGCATTCAGCCTGGTGGTCGCTTGTGGGCCCCTCTAACCTTACCCAGCTTCCCCTTGCTCAAGCTTGCTGCCATCAAGCAACCTCTACAGACACCGCAGTAACCAAATAATCTAAGTTCATCTCAGCAATAATGAGATCAGTGAACACCACGCACCTCCTGATGCGACGCACTTGAGAGAGACTCAGCACTTGTCCCTACCAAAATATATAACCTGAATCTCATCAGGAGGAAGTAGCAGACAGATCCAAATGGAGGGCTATTTGAAATAACTAGCCTGTGCTCTTCAAAAATTTCAGGGTCCTTAAAGAGAAAGGGGGGCTAAGGAATTGTTCTAGAATAAAGGAGACTGAAGACATGACGTTATTATGCGTGGAGAGAGTGCGAGAGGGAGAGAGTAGGAGAATGTATAGGAGACAAAATATGAACGACTGTACTATTCTCCCCTTTCCCCAGATGCTTGAAAATGTTTCCGAGTAAAAAGGTAAGACTGTCCCCATCCTGTACAACCTGAGTTCTGTTTTCCAAGCCTTTGGGAGCGCCATTTCTTAGCTCTTCCTTGCTTTTGCCTTCTCCCACCCTCCCCATCCATCGCAGACTCTGTGTACTCAACCTGGCACCATCTTGAGCAGCTTCACTGTGCCCATGAACAACCACAAATGCGCTGGTGTCCTTGACCACCTAAGCCCCAGCATCTACTTATTCACTCTCCTTGAGCTACTCGCTCCCATTTCCTGGTCCCTGTGGCCATTCGGATCAGCTCGGCCTCTGCCGTCTTTAGGATTATCCCACTTTCTGATCTCTTGATCTTCATTGAAACCTCTGGACTTAGTCCCTTCCCGTGTGTATCTGTCTCCCAGCCCCCTCTTGTCTTCACTTTCTCCTCCATCCACCCCCCCCCCACCCCCCGCCGCCCGGTCTCCTGTGGGCTATCAGTCGAGCCAGTTAAGAGATCATACACAGTAATCATACTTTAGGCAATTTAAAAGGTAAGTGATGGGGGAAGTGTTTAATGTTCCCAGGCCACTTGCTAGCACACTTTGCTACAATTCCTTGATGGGAAAAGCCAAGGATATTAGCGACTTGACTTGGATTTTTCAACAGGGATGACTCAGATTTTTTTTCTTTTTTTGAGTAGCCTTTAGAATTTGTCCTCTTTGTCCAGAAGCTTCTGATTTGAGTGTTCACAGGTACATGTCCTATTTTGTCCTTGCATGCTTACTTTCAGCTTTGCTCTGTGCAATAATAGGTAGGCTGCAGCTGTGGCCTTAAAAAAAAAAATAGAAAGATAAATTAGAACATTGTATAACTGGAGAGAATCTTAGAGATCACATAATTTCAAGTTTTCATTTTTTGCATGAGATGCTGAGGACCAGAGAGGTTAGACAACCTGGCCAAGTTTACATGGTTGTCAACTGGTTGAGTCAGAATTAAAATGGAAGTCTCCAAATTGCAAATTCAAAGTTTATTTTTATTATCCCATGTGGATGGGTTGCTGGGTGGGTGTGTACATGTATAAATAAGTCAAAGAAATGTCCTCTAATTCTTGCCCCTCTTTGACTGGAACACCAGAGGCTTCCAAGAGTGACTGAACTAAGATCTCTTGTCATTTAGGGAAAGTGATAGTTTTAAGAGGCCTGACAGTGTTTGGAGACTGGGCCTCATGCTTGCCTTCTATTTCCCTCATGTTTAAGGAAAATGCTTTGCAGGGGCCCCTGGATAGCTCAGTCGCTTAAGCGTCCGACTCTTGGTTTAGGCTCAGGTCATGATCTCAGAGTGGTGAGATCGACCTCCACATTGGACTCCATGCGCAACACTGCCGGGGTCCAGCCTCGGCAGGTCCAGGTGTCCCCGAAGGAGGGGCAGTGTCCGCGAGAGGAATGAGAGAGCCACACAGCGAGTTCTGGTCAGTAGTCAGGCATCTCCCTCTTTATTCTGATTTTAGAGCTTCTTATATAGGCCGTTTACTTGGGGTGGGGGTTACATTCGTGCAAAGGACATCAAAGGACTCAAGCACTCATCAGATAATTTCTCTGTGTTCAGCTCATGTTATTCTAGTTAAGCTATAATGGGTACACACTGGCGCCAGGGATGGGGGACAGGGTCTTGCTTCTTGAGTAATCATGTCCCTCAGAAAGCCATGGGAAGTAGCACAAATATGTGCTTTTTGGTAACTTATTCTGGGGCCTGCAGGAAAACAAGATATTAGGTTAATGGAAAACGAGATGCTATCTGGAGGAACTAAGTATATAGGAGAGAAGTAGGAACGAGAAGGCGTTTCCTTTGCAGGAGGCAGGGTGTATTTTAATGGCTCGGCTTGTGAGAGCCTTGGACAGACATCAGCCTAGGGAGGAAAGAAACCGTCTATCGCAGGACGCATCTGAAGTTCTCCTATGTCCTAGGTACAGAATAATTTACCTCCTTTAAGTTGCTCCGGCCCACAAGCCTGAGAGATGTTTGTGGCAGATTAGCAAGGAGCTCTTTATTTGAGAGACATACGGGGATCAGAGGAAAAGGCAAGAGACTTACCAGATCATGCTTACCTGCGGAGCTATCTGGCCCTTGGCAGCCTTCGGTGGGGGGGGGGCACCCCGCCCTCGGCAGGATTAGGCCTGCATCAGTTCAAACCTTAACCTAGTGGGGCAATGCCCTTGACCAGGCTTCATGGCTCCTAAACACAATACGGAGTCTGCTTGAGATTCTCTCCCTTTTCTTTGGCCCTTCCCCCTGCTCTCTTTCTCTCTCTCTCTCAAATAAATAAGTAAAATCTTAAAGAAAAAGAAAAATGCTTTCCAGGGACCAGAATGCTGTGTCGGACCCTTGCTGTGCAGCGATGCCACAGTTTGTGGATGGGCGAGCCTCCTGGGTTCTTGTCTTACTTGCTGCCCAAGAAGCAGGCTTTGTGACCGTCTCATGTCCACCAGGCATGTGCTTTGAGCTGTTTCTCCAGTGAAGCTGGAAGTCTCCCTGTGGCAGTCACACACTCTAGCAGATGGCAGATATAGAATAGCTGTGAACAAAAATAGCAAGGAAAACTGGTCCCAGAGCCGAGCCAGACTATTCTCATCGCGCTTTGAAGAGCTGAGATAATGGTTGTTTTCTCCTCTTGTTTAAAGCCTTTTGCTACTAGACGGTTCATACTCTTTCCAGTTCGTTTGAATTCATTTTAATGAGGTTCTATGACAATTGTGCCTCTCTTTCTTCCTGACTGGATGTCAGGCCCCTTAAAGTTCCGTGAAATATTTGCTCATCCTGATGCCTCCTCAGGAGGCCTCTGCCAGCAGAATTTTAAAAGCAGAGAGTCTTTAAATGCCTTATCGTTCTGAATATAAGCTTCTTGTTTAAAGAACTGTCACATAACCTCCTATTTAAAAAACAAACCAAACCTAAGACTCCACCTGTCAGCACGAAGAGAAACACAAGACAGAAAGTCTTAACCAGAGAGCAATTTCATTCATTCGACAAATACTTATTGAGCATCTGCTATGTTCTAGGGATTGTTCCAGACTCAGGGGATATAGTGGCTAACCCAACGGACTACAATCCCAGCCCTTACAGAGATTATGTCCTAGTGGAAGGAGACAGATAATGACAAATGAGTAAAACATATGCTATACCAGATAGTCTTAAGTGCTGTGGTGAGGAAATGAGATAGGCAGTAGGGGCCATGGGGCCATTTTGAAAAGGATGGTCAGGAAAGGCCTTGCTGACAAGGTGGGGTTTGAGCCAAGACCATGCTCTCCATGGTAGTGAGGCCTATGGATCCCGGATGGCATGATTCTTCTCGCTCTTCACTCTTGGGCTCTGAGATGGTGTGTGTTTGTCCACAGTAGTTTGTGAAATTTTTAATAAACTGTTATGTATAATTAGGAATCAGGGGGGTGTCACTAGAAGTTAGTTGGGAGAAAAACAATTATGACCTGTTATTCCCCCCTTACTTTTTTAAAAACAGCAACTACTATTTATTGAGTGTTTCCTATGTGCCAGGCAATGTGCTAAGCATTTTATATTAATCAATCAATTAATTTATTATGAATATGCATATCAACATATTACTAATACATTATTGTGCATTGCTCATACGTCATTATTATAACAGTCCTGGAAGGTATTTGTTCGTTTGTTCAACAAATATCCATTGGCAGGCCTTACCCGGGGTCCTGGGGATATGGCAGCCAACAAAAGAAAGTCCCTATTCTCATGTATCTTAGCTAATAGGGAGTGATAGACAATAAACATACGACTACATAGAATGTCAGACGGTAAAACATGCTGTGGAGAACAAAGGAACAAGTGAAAAGCATAGGGAATGGGACGTAGGGAAGATGGAGGAGGGAGGACACACTACTGTGTGGCACACTGTCTCATTTTTAGGGCTGATTCCAAACGCCACACTGGGTCATACAGCATAATGGTTATAAGCCCAGTTTCTGGAATTACAGAGATCCGGATTTGACTCTAGATTTTCCCACTGACAAGTGATGTGACCTTCAAACAAGTTATCTCTGAGCCTCAGTCTCCTTATCTGTAAAATAAGGATAATGACGCTTCCTAGGATTGTTGGGAGGATTACATCAAATGACATGATCCACATAAAGCACCAAGCACAGTGCCTGGCACAAAGCAGATGCTCTGAATTTATTATTTGCCTTCTTCATTGACCTCCTACATGGATATTTAATTTCATGTAAAATACCACGATGATGACTGCCACCATAGAAAAGCCATTAACCCCCCCCCAGAAAAAACCACCCCAGCTTGGCAATAGAGAATCCACCTGTGCTGGGTACAGGAAATTGGCCAGGTAACTTGTTAAACCTATGCTATTGCTTCCTTCTAGAAACAAAAATAGAAGGCCCTTGGGACACATATGGCAATAGCTTTTATTTTTGTTTTTGTTTTTGTTTTTTTTCTGCATGGAATTAATGTGACAGGGAAGACAAGCCCTGTTATGGGATGAAGCAGCAGGACCAGAAGTGGATCTAAGCTG
Source organism: Lutra lutra (assembly GCF_902655055.1). NCBI lineage: Eukaryota > Metazoa > Chordata > Mammalia > Carnivora > Mustelidae > Lutra > Lutra lutra. Next base: position 84,876,372 of record NC_062296.1, on the reverse strand, counting down.
TCCAGCAAGTTCAGAACTGGACGACACAGCTCTTCAACTCTGCAGGCGGGGTTGGGGGTTACGGAGCCAGCAACCGCTCGGGTAGGGTCTGTCCCGTGGCTCTACCCTTTGCCGTTTTGCAGGTTTCTGCACCAGAGGAGAGGCCTCAGGTGGCTAGAATGGCCCTGCTGTGTATGTCTTGCAGAGGGGAGGGTGCGTCTTCGGAACCAGACGAGGCTTTAGAGGTCGGAGGTTGGTACCCTCAGCTGTGCCCTGCTGGTCTCCTTTTCTGTGCCCGAGAGGGAGCTGGGGCAGCTGCGGACCAAAGGAGCCATAGCAGGGTGTGAATCCAAGTCCATTTTGTCAGCTGCTACCTGAGAGCTCGAAATCCCCATGTGGGACTCTCATAAGGGCCTGAGCTGGAGCGTCCAGGAAGTTGGACGCTTGAGGCCTAACCTGAGATGGGCCCCTCCTGCAGGGTGTGGTCAGGAGGCAGAAACCACAGAGGGATGTGACTAGAGAAGGGAAGAGGAAGAGCCCGTAATTGGGTAATTGGGTATCAGACTGTTCCCAGGCAACAGAAAGGTCTCTGAAGGAGTGCTAAGGCAGATGGAGGTAGGAATTACAAAAATCTAGAAGCTTGGAGGAGGCTTCCTGCAGAACTGAAACTCAGACCTCTGACCATGAGGCTGCCCAGCTGGTGCTGGCATCTCTGAAGGGCAGCCCCGAGGCTGCTCGTGCGTGTGCGGCATCCCTGCAGTTGGGATCCGGTTGTTGCTACGAGCAGAGACTGGTGCGGGGGGCCAGGGGTGGGGGTTGCTGGGGCAGCTTAGGTGACACCAAGAGGAACGGGAGGCAGACAGGAAGGAGGGTGTCTCTCTTCCCTCCTTCAGCAGCACCATCTCCCTCTACTGCCACCCCCCTTGGCAGAGCCAAGCGGAGAGCACCCCGCTGATCAGAAATGTGGCCTGCAGAGCCCCGGTCTCAGCATCGGGGAAGTGGGGTTGACGGCTGACACGTGATGGCTTAGTAAGTGGCATTCATGGCACCATAAGCTCCAGTAGAGGAAGGCAAGCAGCAACGGGCATGGTGGCTTTCTGAGCCTGGAAGCGGGGGGCTCAGCTTCCTGCCTTTGGAGCAGAAGAGGAAATGCAGGAGCCAGGGAACTGAGCATGGCCATCTGCCTTCCACACCTACTAGTGGAACACAGCCCCGGAAAGCATTGTGGGCTTACCGAGTAGGATCGCAACTCCTCCCCGCGGGAGTGGGGCGAGATCCCGGCAAGGGACTGGACTGAAGCCAGGCCAAGAGAGGACAGGGGGCTTCCATCACCCACCTGCCCGCGTGGGGGAGGAGTAGAAGTGGTAATGTATGTATCGTGTGTATCTTAGTGCCAGGCGCATAGAGGCATTCCATAAAGGCTGGCTCTTACTATTCAAAGAAAGGAGAGGCACATAGGGAAAGATGTAACCGGCTATGGTGGAGAGAGTTCAGAGTAGGGACTCAGAAGACCCGAATCCATACTAGGATTGGAGCAAGACACTTGCCTCTCTGAACCTCAAGTTTCCTTGTGTGTAACATAGAGACGATACTCGTAGGGGCTAAATCTCTCCTAGCAGCCCCTTTGCATGTGGTAGCTATTTCGTTCCATTATTAATGATAGAAATAGTGCATAGTAAGCCTGATTATTTCTTATCGGCGGTGCCGACCCTGAGTAGAAGTGCCTCACTATGTAGATGAAGAAACAGATGCAGCAGAAGGTCGGTACCTCTGCAGAGGTTAAGTGAGACGTGGCTTCCATTTGGTGCTGCGCATTTCTGCTTCTGGGCTAAGTGATCTTACACTACACTACACTACACTACACTAAGTAGTGTCTCAGCTTCTTGGTGTGGTGAGGACTGTGGAAATGAACCCATGGCCTGGCCCTCAGGAAGTGCTCAGTAAATAGCCCTGGGACAGTTCCTTTGTGCTTGAGGAACAGAGAGCGCCCCTGAGGTGAGGGTTCCTGGTCATGACAGCGGCTGTCCCATAGAACAGACCTTGCGGGTGAGCCCAGGCTCTCCGTAATGATATGGGGTGAAGACTTGAGATTTTGAACCTTCCAGCGATTTGCTTGGCGATATCGAACAAGTCACTCTTATTTCTTCTTTCTGTGGTGTTCCCCTATAAAGATCATGATACTTGACCTTATTGTGTCTACTTCCTGGTGTCTTCTGGAAGATGAATAACGAAATGAGTGTCTCTGGAACCAGAGAGTCTTGGAGAAACTCATCAATAAAAACCCTCAGATGAGTAGTATATCTCACATACCACAGTAGTATTAAGCCAAGGATACTGGGACTGGAGGCTAGAATTCTGCTTTTAGAATTCAAATTGTTCTTGTTATAGTCAACTCTTAATTTCTATGTGCTAACTGGGAAAAATTATAGCATGAATAAAAGAAGCCAGCTGGTGTTGATTGCTCTTCGCTCTAAAACTTGTGGAAGGCATAAGAGACTATATTTTAAATCTCATTATCTCTCACCTGATCGCTTTCTTCAAAGCCATGAAGCTCCAGGATGATTCAAAGGCTCAGAGCCCCAGAAGAGAGTCAGCGTGCTGAATAATCCACAAACAAGACAGCACTTATCACTATAGTAGCCATTAGCTTAGCCATTTATTAACCGGGCGTGGGGATGAACTCTTCTCCTGTAGTAGCTCATTTCATCCTTACTGTAAGGGCTCTGAAGGAGCGAGGTGTCTTCATCTATCCATCTGTCTTTTCTTATTTGAATCTCAGGTACAGAAGCTGGAGTGAATCATACTTCTCCAATTCATTGTACATTGTCATTGCCGGTCTGTGCGAGACCCTTTCTTATGTTGGCTAATTAATTTGCTTGTTCCTTTTTACCCACGTGCACTATATTCATTCACCACTCCCCCCATAAATAACCGATCTATCTGTTTAATGTCTTTTCCTTTGTATATATCTTAGGAAATCTATATTTTGGCTTTGTGTATGTGTGTTTTAAGTTTATATAGAATGACATCATGTTACATTTCACTGTCCCTAACTAAAACTGTTCTCACTGAAGCACTATATATATTTTTTTAAGATTTTATTTATTTATTTGACAGACAGAGATCACAAGTAGGTAGAAGGCAGGCGGAGAGAGAGCAGGAAGCAGGCTCCCCGCCAAGCAGAGAGCCCAATGTGGGGCTCGATCCCAGGACCCTGGGACCATGACCTGAGCCGAAGGCAGAGGCTTTAACCCACTGAGCCACCCAGGTGCCCCTGAAGCACTATATTTTTAAGCCCCATCCATGTTGCTATGGGTTTCTTTAATCTATTGCTTCCAGTTGTGGTCTAGTAGGTCATGGTGCGCGCCCACCATGGTTACACATTCTGTTTTCCAGCCATGGCGAGCCAGGCTGCGTTGGTGTCAGACTCCCTGCTGCCACAAGCAAAGGAACTTTGTGTCCCCATATGCCTCCCTTATGGGCTGTGTGAGGATTGCTTTGGGGTATATAGTGAAGAATGGAATTGCTCCTTCATAGGACATGGAATGTGAATATGCCTGAGTAGGGCCAGGGGTAGGTGCTGTTATTTTCCCCATTTTACAGGTGAGGACACTGAGGCTTTGAGAGTTTTGGTAACTTACCAGAGTCACACAGACAGTAATTAGCATGGCTGGGATTCATATTGAGAACTTCTTGCCCCCAAAACTCTACTGTTCTTTTTTCCCCCCTAAGAGAGAATACGTGCAAGCAGGAGGGCGTGGGGGCCAGGGTTGCACAGAGGGTGGGAGAATCCCAGGCCAACTCTCTACTGAGCACAGAGCCTGACTCAGGGCTTGATCCCACGACCCTGAGATCATGACCTGAGCCAAAATCAAGAGTCGGACCCTCAACCGACTTAACCACACAGGTGCCCCCCAGAAACTCTACTGTTAACGGCTATGACATCATTATTCTCCGAGTATTCAGGACTTGAGGACATTTTACAAAAACATAAAGGTAAATCCCATTGTAGTGTGTATGTTCTTAGAACCTAGGAATCCAGGTGGACTGATTTTTTCTGAAGCCTCTACTTCCCTGTCCCATAGCTGCATAGTAACTGGTTTCCTCTGGTTTTCATATTCCGTGGGGCTGCAGCGCTAAAAGCCGCGTTGGTCATCCAGAACTGGTACCGTGGTTACAGTGCTCGGTTGAAGGCCAGACAACGCTATGCCCTCACCATCTTCCAGTCCATCGAATATGCTGATGAACAAGGCCAATTGCAGGTCTGTTTTGCCCGCTCATCTCTTCTTCCGGTAAAATGCTTCTCTTCACCCCTCACAAGTGAGAAAAGGAAAGTCTGGGTCCATTTTAAGCTGAGGAACCTTGGTGAAAACTTTAGTAGAGGGTGACATTGTCTCGGAAGTGGCTGAGGAGAGAGAGTAGGATTTGGGAAGAGCATGGTATTTTTCATTTCTGAAGTTTACATTTTGAAGGGGGCTGCCAGATGTCTCGTTAACTAATAAAAAATGGTCTTATTCTGTTCTTGGGCACCTGTCCCAGGAGGAAGTAAAGTTGTTTCTTTATGAAGGGAAAAATATCTGAAGGAGTTAAAATATGAAAGCATTTCCTGAGAGCAAACCGGTGAGAGTTCTAGAAGAAAATATAGATGGATGAGGAAGGCCTTTTTCAAGCTTGCAAAAATGGTATAATAAATCGAGCTTTAATGCTTCCTAGTGGAAAAGAAGTCCCTTTTAGCCATTAAGGGGTGGGAGGCTACGTGACATCCTGTGCCTCTGGGGAGGTGCTGCCCACCAGCTGAGGGAGGACACAAGGGAGGAGGGAGGCAGGCAGAGGCTGGGAGAGGGCGCCAACAGTATTTACCACAGTGGCTATTTGGGGATCATTCACTGACTAATGTATTTTTATTTTGTCCAGCTATCCAACTTCTTTTCCTTCATGTTGGAAAACTACACACAAATACATGAAAAAGACCCAGGTAAGTAAAACGCTTAGTCTTTTGAAAAGCAGTCATTAAATATTGAATTATCCTCATCAAGGGATGTGAAGTCTGAAGATGGGAGGACACTGAGAAATTAAAAAGATGCCCACCTGTCTTGTCTTCGTGACACCAAACGTGAATCAGTTCAGGTGGCTTTTTTCTCTGATTGTTGTTTATTAAATTTGACTAATTTCGTCACTTTCACAAAGCTGAATTAGATTTCATTCAATGTTAATTTGTTGAACACCTCTGAACCACAACCTGTTGATGTACCATAGCAGCTTTAGTAAAGAGGATCGTGTTTTTTATCCCCAGAATTTTCATACCGAGAGATCAAAATATCTTGAGTATCTCGTGAAACAAATCTGGGGGTACATGGTAGATTGAACACAGTTCTCTGTTTTCAGCAGAGCTAGCTGTCTCTCTATCATTTATTCCATCATTCTGAAATGACTAAGTAAATCATCTCACAGACAGACAATGTAGGCATGGTTCAAAATGATTTTGAAATTATAGTTATTCCCAAGGCATACGTTTCTTCTGCAAAATCAAGATGACTGTTGTTATCTTCAAGGTAGATGCTAGGCTTAAAAACTTATTTTTCTTAAATTTGGGCCAGCCATTTTTTGTTCTAATTGAAAGTATATGGCACCTAAGAACTCCTTTGAAATCATCCAGCGAGCACCCTTCACAGTGGCAAAGGAATGGTGTTTTAATGGCATGCTTGGAGCTGAGCGCATATGTATGAAACTAATTAAAGCATTTAATGATCTGTAGAAGCTTTCTAAATGGTAGAATAGCCAAACCTGAGGAGTGGGGAGTGGGAGGAAGTGGGGATTTTGCCATTTTCTTTCTTTTAGATAATTGCAATTTGAAAATAGTTGTTTGTGCTTCGTGTTCTTTGGCAAAATAGTTCTGAGAGGAAATATAATGATGATGAAATGAAGCAGCACTCTTTTTGCTAATGACCTAATATTTCGATCTGGGCTGTGTGCATCAGAATCACTTATGGAGATTCATAGTCCACAGATGGCTGGGTTCCAGCCCAGAGACATTTATTCAGGCTCTGTATTTTAAAGAATCTGCATGTCAAAAAATTCTGTAGGTGATTTAAAAATATTAAAAAATTTTATCCAAGAAGGGGACGGTCATTTAATCTTATGTAAACTTTTCTTCAAGTATAACATACATCAAAGCACACAAATTGTAAGTACAGGACTCAATAATTTTCTTGAAGTAAGCATGCCCTTGTAACCCACACCCAAAATGAGAAAGAAAATGTTACAAATTTACCAAAACATATCCATTTTATTGTTTATGGACATTTGGACTGTTTTCAGTTTGTGTAATTTGAATGGTACTGTTATGCACCTTCTTGTACATGTCCTTTTTGGTGAACATATATATCTTTTTTTGCTATATTCTCATTTCCGGTTATCTATTGCTGCATGGCAAATCACCCCCAAATTCAGTGGCTTAAAAACAACAGCCATTTTATTGCTCGTGGTTCTGTGGATTGGGCATTTGAACTGGTCTCAGTGGGGATGGCTTGTCTTAATTCCATTTGGTGTCAGTTGGGCTCACTCAACTTGGCTGGGCGGGGTAGGGAGGCCTAGATGCTTCTATTTACCTGTCTGGGACTGGTGTTGGCTATGAACTTGGATATCTCAGTTCTCCTCATGTAGCCTCTCTGTCCAGCAGGATATCCCAGACTTCTTTACATGGTAGCTGGATCCCAAGAGAATAAAGGCAGAAGCTACAAGGCCTCTTAGGGCCTATTCTCTGGAACTCACATAAAATTGGTTCTGCCATATTTTTTGGGTCAAAGCAAGTTACAAGGGCAACCACAGATTCACAAGGGTTAGGAAAACTCCATCTCTTGTGTTGTGTTGTAAAGGGATGTGGATACAAAGGGACTTGATTCCCTGGGGTCATTATTACAAAGATTATAATAAAGATGTACCATGATCCCGGAGTGGAAGTTTGGGGTACAAGGCATGCGCGTGTTCAGCTTCATTAGATACTGACAAACCTTCTTACAAAATTGTTGTACCAAGTTATACTCCCACTGGTGGGTGAGAGTTCCAGTGTTCTCTATCCTCTTCAACACTTAGAGCTATCAACCCTTTTCATTTTAGCCATTCTGCCCGGTGTGTAGTAGTATCCCATTTCTGCTTGAGTTTGTTTTTCCCTGGTGAGCGCGGAAGTTGGTCACCTTTTTGTTTGTGCGGCGGCCCTGTGAACATCCTGTTTGGTGAAGGGCCTATTCCGGTCTCCTGCCATCCTCTTACTTGGTTAGCTGCTCTCTTCTTACCAATTTTTAAGAGTGCTCGAAGTATTCTACATAGGAGAATATGAGTTTTTGTTAGATAAACATATTGCAAATATCTTCTCTTAGTCTTTGGCTTTTACCTCCCTGATCTTTAAATGCTGTCTTTTGATGATAACAGACATTCTTGATTTTAATGTAGTATAATTTTTTTCCTTTTATGGTTAGTACTTTCTGCATCTTGTTTGAGAAATCCTTGCCTGATAGGAGTGTGTGTGTGTGTGTGTGTGCGCGTGTGTGTGCGCGTGCGCCCAAAAATAAATACAGGAGAAACCTATAGGATAAACCAGAAACTAATGACCTTGTTTACCTACAGGGGATGTGTGGATAGGTGGGAAGAGGGGACAAAGAAAGAATGGGAGAATGGAGTTGCGCAGAGGGCTGGGGGTGGATAACACTCCTCTGAATGTACCTTTTTGTTTTGATTTTTAGAACCATGATAATGTTTCACATCCATTAAAAAAAATTATTACAAACAGGAAAAGAATGTGAGTGTATATTTCCGAAATAGAATACATACAGTGACAAATGAATTTAACTGTATTACAAATAACAGAATCATCTGATGGGTTTCAGGAAGAAACAAACTAACCTAAGTAACATTGGAAAATAGGGCTTTGCCTATCATGAGCATTGATGATGCTTCATTTATATTTTATCCTGTGTGGGGTTTGTTTGAGCTTCTGTGGTATCTAGGTTAATATTTTCCATCAGGTATAGGAAGTTTTTACCCATTAATTATTTAAAATATCTTTCAAGTCTAAATATCTTTTTCTTTGTGAATCCCTGCTTTTAGACTTAGAAGGCTTTGAAATATTTAAAATGTGGATCGCTGTGCCTGGATTTCTAGATTTTTTTATGGTTTGACTTTTAAAAATTTCAACACTTCATAAATTTGGGATTTTTTATATTAAACCAAAAAAGGAAGTCTTGATGCCTCGTCATTAAAAGCAATTAAAGAACACGGCTAAAAAGAAAATGTCCAAGTAGTTAACCAGTTTTTCCCACCATGTTTATGTATTGTGGGATTATGTATGTATTATGAAAAAATAATGTATCTTTTCACATGGTTTGTAGTGTCTCCTTTATCATGTATTCATTTAAAAATATGTATTAGGGCGTATTTCTAGGCTTCTATTCTCTTACATATCTATTATAGAGTCCTAGAATCTTACTGATTTGATTGTTGTGTGTAACAGAAAAATTAATTTATAGGTTACTTCTGTAGGTGGATTTTGTTTCATATTTTTTTCCAGCTTTACTGAAATATAGTTGACATATAACATTGTTGAAGTTCAAGGTATACAGTGTGGTGATTTCATATATGTATATATTAGGAAATGGTTACCACAACAAGGTTGGTTAACACAACCATCACCTCATAGTTACAAGTCCTTTAGGTGTGGTGAGCACTTTAAAATTGTATTCTCCTTGCAACTTTGGAGCATACAATTAGAGTAGTGTTGACCAGGGTCACCGTGCTGTACATTGCCGTAGGTCGCTCTCTGATGGCCTTCCTTGGTGGGAAGATTCCACACAACCATCACCCAGTTTGGCAGAAGCGCCAGGACCCCTAAACATGGTATATTTTGGGACCAGAAGGTCACTTAACATTTCTAGATTTCAGAGCTGGACTCATGGTTTTTTTTTTTTTTTTTTTTTTAAAGATTTTATTTATTTATTTGACAGAGAGAGACCACAAGTAGACGGAGAGAAAGGCAGAGAGAGAGAGAGAGAGGGAAGCAGGCTTCCTGCCGAGCAGAGAGCCCGATGTGGGACTCGATCCCAGGACCCTGAGATCATGACCCGAGCCGAAGGCAGCGGCTTAACCCACTGAGCCACCCAGGCGCCCCTGGACTCATGGTTTTAACTCTGAAGCACAGGGTTAGTCCAGACATCCTGAGTTCCATAAGAGGGAGAGGACCTGGCAACCATTCATTTCTGTGCACTACTACTCTGTTGCTGAAACCAGTTCACAGGACTTGATGGGGAGATTCCACACATCCATCCCATAAGATAGAAAGCCAAACCTACTGTACATGTTTAAACAGAGGCTGGTGGAAGTGGGGAGTGGGATGGAGTGGGTGCAACTGTTGTTTTGACAACTCTTTCTGCTTCATATATCAGCCAAAATGTCCTCTAAGACCCAGGTATTTTATATTTTTTGTGCCTATCATCAGTACATTATTTTCGCCATGATATCTCTCCAGTGATTATTGGTAGTATTTAACAAGCCTTTGATTTATATCTATTTGTATTGTGCTACTATTGAACAATAGCATGAATGAACTTATTATTATTGCTAATTTTTTTAAATGTTTGCCATGTGCCATGTCTTTTAAGTGCTTTAGATATTTCATTTAGTCTTCATGACAAACCACTGATATTGGTATTGTTATCATCCCCTTTTGTTGGATGAGAATATGGAGACTTAGAAGGTGACTTCCCAGGGTTATTCATCTCAGCAATAGTAAAGCTGTGATTCAGACCTCTGTAGTATTGAATTCTCCTATCAGTTCTGGGAGTTTCCTCACCAGTTTTCTTGCATGTGGATATTTAATCACACTGGCCACAAGTAAATTTATTTTTGCATCTTTCTACCCAGTCATCACTGCCCTTATTTCAGCTCTGTGTTTTGTGGCGTTGGCTAGAAATGGCAGAACAATGGGAAAATGAAGCAGTGAAACTAGGCATCCTGTCTTGTTAATGCTCTTAATGGAAAAACCATTCTTGTTGATTTAAATTTTTAGAATTCTGTTACGGAGGTAAGCTTTCATTCCTAGTTTTCTGAGTTTTTCAATAATCAGGAACATGTGTTGAATTTTATGAAATGCCATCTTGCCATTTATTGAGTTTGTTCTATGGATCCTCCTAGTTTTAATCCAGATTCATAACTGAGAAATGAAATAACTATAAAATGCAGTTCAGTTGGTGTTTTTCTTTTCCCAGCCATATCTGAGCTTGTTTTCAAAATGACACGTGGGCGGTAGAGGCAGAAAGTATGTGTGTATGTGTGTGTGTTTTAATTATGGGTTTGAACATTTTCCCTGTCCAGATTTTGAGTTTGTACTGGGTAAAAGAAAAGATTATATGGGGGTAGTTTTGAGATATTTTCTTTAAAACAACTTGTAAAGATATCATTTGGTTATAATTCAAGATTTCATTATATTTAATTAGTTTAGATTCACGTTGACAGAATTATAAGTGAAACAGGTAAAGACTCATTCCAATTACACGTTGCACAAATCTTTACATATTGCTGGCATTCATTAAATTATTCTTACTAGTTATAATAGTTGAGTTGCAACCCACAGTACTTGCATTCGACTTGGTACAGCTTTTGATTGTTTTCGTACATGACTCTCATTAGCTACCCATATTAGAGAAAGAATCTATGGTATTTTTTTTTAATGTGGCTAAGTCAGCAGAAGGATTATGATTTTGATGTTTACTGATATTCCATATTGAGTACTTCTGCCTAAGAAATGGCTTAGGGAAATGGTGCTTTTTCATATATTTATCATGGGACTTACAAGAAATGAAGGTCAACATATGTATGGAAAGAAGAGCCAGACTAAGATTTTTTGTGTTTGTTTTACAGAAGAAAAACACTATTTTAATTTTGTTCTTAAAAAAACAAGACTGCATTTTAATGACTGGAACTGATGGAATTGACTTGAGGTATGAGCTGATGAGAAAGGGAGAGCGGAGAGCATGGGTGAAGGCAGTGATCGGGAAGAGAAAATCATGTCATGCTTGTACAACCTCACACAGTCGGGATTACTCAACAAGTCAATTATAAGATGATACAGTGAGACCGGTGGGGTTGCTTTTGTCTTTCTTTGTTGTTATTGTTTTTCTCCCAAGAGGAGCCCAATATTTGAGTGTGTACAGCCAGGAAGATGTATCTCGAAGAATGGAATGGTATGATTATTAAGATAGTTACGTAGAATACTTAGGCTTTACTGCTTGCACAATGGAATCTGAGATAAAATTTACCAAGCTGCTCTGTATGTCTAGTTTTCAAACATAAAATGGAATAATTAAGTGATTCTCAAATCTCAAACCAAATCCAAATGAGAAAAATACACTGTGCTGGACCACACTGAAGACAAACCTTATTATTCCTAAATTTAACTTCTTATCAAACATCATCAACCACCACCACAGAAGTGTTAGGGTGGGCCCACAATAATTTAGAAAGCATTTTAAATTACTAAATATTATGACTTATTTTTTTTTAAGATTTTTATTTTTTATTTTTTTTATTTACCAGAGAGAGAGGGAGAGAGAGCAAGCACAGGCAGACAGAATGGCAGGCAGAGGCAGAGGGAGAAGCAGGCTCCCCGCCGAGCAAGGAGCCCGATGTGGGACTCGATCCCAGGACGCTGGGATCATGACCTGAGCCGAAGGCAGCTGCTTAACCAACTGAGCCACCCAGGCGTCCCATGACTTATTTTAGAAAGGTTTTTTTTTTTGAAGTTTAGTCCTTAACTGTAATCTCTCAGCATAACTGGATCCTGAAAAAAAAAAGTATTCTCTCTACATCTGCTAATGTCACACTTTCCAAACATGTCTACTCTAAATCTTCAAAAAGATAGAAACTGCTTGCAGAAAACTTCTGATTCCCATTGGCTTGATAGCAGTTCAGTGTTAATGAGTTGAAGAATACATCACCATCGTCTGTATCCGTTATCTGTTCATGAAATGATACCACGTATTAAGCAACCACAATAGCTCAATGGCATGTAATAAACATTTCTTTTTGCCCACAAGTCTACAGGTTGTCAGAATGCCCCTGCTGACCTTGACAGGCTCGATCTGGCAGTTTGTCTCAGCGCTTGGCGAGAGTTTGGTCATGTATTTGGAGGTCTGCTGGCTAATGGCTTATCTGGAATGGCCTTGGCTGGGGTGACTCAGTTTGGTTCCCCGTAGTCTTGGAGCTTTCATTAGGTTAGCCTGGGCTTTGTGGTAGTAGCATGGATTCAAAAGAGAGAGCATGGAAGCATACAAGGCTTTCTGAGGTCTTGACTTGGCAATGGTTCATAACACTTCTACCACATTCTTTAGACCAACACAGGTCATGAACCCCACAACCCAGATCTGAAGCCTGGGGAAATCGATTTTTTTTTAAAGATTATTTATTTATTTGACAGAGAGAGAGAGAGATGACAAGTAGGCAGAGAGGCGGGCAGGGGGTGGGGGAAGCAGGCTCCCTGCTGAGCAGAAAACCTGATGCGGGGCTCCATCCCAGGACCCTGAGATCATGACCTGAGCGGAAAGCAGAGGCCTTAACCCACTGAGCCACCCAGGCGCCCCAGGGAAATAGGTTCTTGATGAGAGTAGCTGCAAATCCCATTAAAAAGATTCGGCTAGAAGTTGGGATAGACAATCAAGGTCACTTTTGCAATCAGTCTACCACATCCCCTTTCATCTTTTTCCAACCAAATTAGCCAGATTTCTGTTCTTGGGTTGACTGTCTTATAGGCAGCCTAGTAAGAAAGGGATCCTGGATCTCAGCACCCACTGAAATGGGCAATGCAGGCGACCTGTTACATACAAATGTCTCTCTCAGAGAGAGGCCCTATGGGTATTTCTGCCTGTGGTTCATCATCTAACTTTATCTGCTTTGTTATCAAGAAGAAAAAGGAAATCATGTCAGAAAATCTGTTTTTATGTAAAGAGAGAAATCTATTATAGCTAAGTAAAATTTGAAGTGTTTAACAGGAAAAAACTGAATGTTGCAGTTTGATTTTCTGTAATCTTGAATAGCACAGATGTTTGAATCCAATGCCATACATTGTTATGTTTTCAGCCTGATTTGTAAAAATCTGAGCTCTAAGCGTAGACAAAAAATGTAGAGGTAGAGTTTCAGACCATCAGAGTACCTTGATTGCCCAGTTTTCCCTGTGTTTCTCCTTCTCCTCCCCACCAATGAGCTCACTGCTTTGGTACAATGTCCACTTGGGAAGGGATGAGGGTGATTCCTGTGAATGTACCTAATGATCTGAGAACAAATCCTTCTTCATGATTATATGTGGGATAGCTTGGTATTCATAACATGTAGCACCATGCCTTATGTGGGCTCGATATTCAAAAAGTTATTTATTGAATTTAAGTACGGGAATGTTGATCCCCCCCCACAACACCCTTTCTGTCTTTTGTTTTTCAGAATTACTTGCTCGACTTTTTGGTGGAACCCTCCAGGACTCCAAGGACAGGCAGGAGTATGTCTCCTTCGTAGAGGTCCCAGACTCCTATAATGGTCCTCGGCTGCAATTTCCTCTCACTTTTACTGATATTGATTTACTTGTTGAGGCCTTCAAGCAACAACAGGCAAGTGGATGCAGATACTGCCCTGATTCTTGTACATAGCATGTGCTCAGTGACTATCTGGTGAATGAATGAATGAAAATACTATAGCTGAAATGCATTCCCTTGGGGGAAAAGTTTCATAGTAAGTGAGAGCTACCCTCTGCTTTGCTTAACCTATTAAATAGAAGTCTCCTCAGATGCACAGAAACTTCCTGTCTATCTATAGGCTTACAGCATTTCCTTTTTCTTTTTCTGAGATGTAATTCACATCTCATAAAATTCATCATTTTCAAGTGAGTGATTTAAGGGTGGGGGGATGGGTGAAATGGGTGAAAGAGAGTGGGAGATCCAGGCTTCCAGTTACAGAACGAGTAAGTCATCAGGATAAAAGGCTTCCAGTTACAGAACGAGTAAGTCATCAGGATAAAATTGCAATAGGGAATATAGCCGATAGTACTATAATAGAGTTCTATGGTGACAGATGGGAGCTGGACTTGCGTGAACATAGCATAACGTATAGACTTGTTGAATCACTGTGTTGGACCCCTCAAACTAATGCAACACTGTGTGTCGTCAATTCTCTGATGAAAAATAAATAAATAAGAATGTGTACAATTCAGTGGTTTTTAGTACATTCACTAAATTGTGCAACCATCACCAGTATCTAATTCCAAAAACACTTTCACCACCCCAGAAAGAAATTCCATACTCATTACCATTCCCTCCTCCCTCACCCCTGGCAACTATGATTCTACTTTGTTTCTATGGATTTGTCTGTTTTGGACATTTCAAACAAATGGAATTATATAATATGTAGCCTCTTGTGTCTGGCTTTTTCAATTAGCATAATGTTTTTAGGGTACATTCATGCCATAGCATGTTTCATTGTTGCTTTATTGCTCTGTCTGACTAATATTCTGTTTTATGGATATACCACATTTTGTTTATTTATTTGTCAGTAGATGGACATTTGGATTTTTTTCTATCTTTTGGGTATCATGAACAATGGTTTTATGAACATTCACTTACAGGTTTTTGGATGAATGTGTCCTCAGTTCTCTTGAGTATATACACCTAGGAATGAAACTGCTGGGTCGTATGGTAACTCTGTTTAACTTTTTGAGGAAGGGCTAAACTGTTTTCCACAGTGGTGTGCCGCTTTACCTTCCCACTGGCAATGCATGAGGGTTCTAATTTTATCACATTTTTTTGCCAACACTTCTTGGTTGCTTTTGTTTATTCTTTTTAATTGTGTTTTTATTATAGCCGTCCTAGTTGCATGTGAACTGATACCTCATATTGGTTTTGACTTGCATTTCCCTAATGACTGAAGATGTTGAACATCTTTCCATGTTTACTAGGCATTTATACACATTCTTTGGAGAAATGTCTATTCAGATGCTTTGCCCATTTTGAAATCAGGTTATTTGTTTTTATATTATTGAGTTCTTTATATATTCTTGATTCAAATCTCTTACCAGATATTTGATTTTTTAAAAAATATTTATTTATTTATTTGAGAGAGAGAAGATGTGGGGGGGAGAGGGACAGAGGGAGAGGGTGAGAGAGAGAGACAGAATCTCAAGCAGACCCACAGCTGAGCAAAGAGCCCAATGTGGGGTTCCATCCCACAACCCTGAGATCATGATCTGAGCTGAAACCAAGAGTTGGATGCTTAATCAACTGAGTCACCCAGGCACCCCACAGATATATGATCTGAAATTTTTTTCATTCTGTAGGTCATTTTGTCACTTTCTTGATAACATCCTTTGAGTAACAAAATTTCTAATTTTGATGAAGTTCAATGTATCTATTTTTTCCTTTGGTTGCTTATGCTTTTGTGTTATATCTAAGAATCCATTGCCAAATCCAAGGTCATGAAGATTTACCCCTTATGTTTCCTTTTAAGAATTTTATAGTTTTAGCTCTTACATTTATTTCCATGAACTATTTTCAGTTATTTTCTGTATATGGTATGAGGTAGGGGTCTACATTTATTCTTCGCATGTGGATATGCAGTTGTTCTAGTACCTTCTGTTGAAGAGTTCATTCTTACCCCATTGAATGGTCTTGATACCCTTGTTGAAAACTAATAAATCACAGATGTATTGATTTATGTCTGGACTCCCAATTCTATTCATTTGTGTATGTGTTTCTTCTTATGCTAATACCACATTGTCTTAATTACTATAGCTTTATAGTTAGGTTTTGAAATCAGGAAGTATGAATCCTTCAAATAAGTTCTTCTTTTTGAATACTGTTTTGGCATTTGGGTTCCCTTTCCATGAATTTCAGGATTGACATCTCCATTTCTGTTAAAAAAACAAAACAAACAAACAAACAAAAACAACAAAAAAACAAACAAGGGGCGCCTGGGTGGCTCAGTGGGTTAAGCCGCTGCCTTCGGCTCAGGTCATGATCTCAGAGTCCTGGGATCGAGCCCCGCATCGGGCTCTCTGCTCAGCAGGGAGCCTGCTTCCTCCTCTCTTTCTGCCTGCCTCTCTGCCTGCTTGTGATCTCTCTGTCAAATAAATAAATAAAATCTTAAAAAAAAAAAAAAAAAAAAACTTTTGTTAGGGATTGCATTGAATCTGTAGATCACTTTGGACAGTATTACCATCTTGACAATATTGTTTTCCAATTCATAAACACAGGATGACTTTCCATTTATTTAGGTCTTCTTTGATTTCTTTTAGCAATGTTTTCTAATTTTCAGTGCACAATTCTTTTACTATTTTAAATTATTCCTTGGTATTTTATCCTCTTGATTACTATTGTAAATGGGATTGCTTTCTTAATTCCCTTCTGAATTATTTAGTGTTGGTGTATAAAAGGACACTAGATTTTTGTGGGCTGAGTTTTTACTCTGCCACTTTGCTTTGCTAAGTTCATTTATTAGCTCTAGTAGTAGTGTGTGTGTGTATTTTGAGATGATCTATATACAGGATCATGTCATCTGGGAATAGAGATAGTTTTACTTTTTCCTTTTTGATTTAGATGACTTTTATTTCTTTTTCTTGCCTAGTTGCTCTGGCTAGAACTTCCACTACAATTTTGAATAGCAGTAGTGAGGGCAAGCATGCTTGTCTTGTTCTTGATCTTAGTGGGAAAGCTTTCAATCTTTCACCATTGAGTTTGACATTAGTTGTGGGTTTTTCATAAATGCCGTTCATCATGTTGAGGAAGTCTTCTCCCATTCTTAGTTTTCTGAGTGGCTTTGTCATGTAAAGGTGTTAGATGTTGTCAAATATTTTTTCTCCACCAATTGAGATGATCCTGTGTTTTTTTCCTTCATTCTATTAATGTATATATACACTGATTAATTTTTTGTGTGTGTTGAACCATCTTGTATTCTTGCAATAAATTCCACTGGGTCATGGTCTATGCTTCTTTTAAAATTTTATTGGATTTTGTTTGCTGGTATTTTGTTGAAGTTTTTTTTTTTCATTTTATTCATAAGGGATTTGATATATATGTTCTTGTGGTGTCTTTGTCTGACTTTGGTATTAGAGTAATATTGGCCTTATAAAATGAGTTAGGAATTGTTCCCTCCTCTTTAATTTTTTTGGAAGAGTTTAAGAAGGATTGGTGTTAATTCTTTAAATGTTCGGTAGAGTTCACCAGTGAAGCTCCCTGTCTTGGACTTTTTCTTGTTAGGAGGTTTTTGACTACTGATTCAATCTCTACTTGTCCTAGATCTGTTCAGATTTTCTATTTCATCTTGAATCAGTTTTGGGAATTTGTATGTTTCCAGGAATTTGTCCATTTCATCTAAGTTATCTAATTTGTTAGTGTGTAATTAGTCATAGAATTCTCTTAAAATTCTTTTTATTTCTTTAAGGTTGGTGGTAATGTCCCCACTTTTAGTTCTGATTATAGTTATTTACATTCTTTCTTTGTTTTTCTTTGTCAGTCTAGTTAAAGGTTTGTCAATTTTGTTAATATTTTCAAAGAACACACTCTGAGTTTTGTTGAGCCTCTCTATTATTTTTCTGTTGTCTATTTCATTTATCCAAACTCTAACCTTTTTTTTTTTTTTTCCTCTGCTAGCTTTTGGCTTAGTTTGTTCTTTTTCTAGTTCCTTCATGTCAAGTTAGGTTTTCACTTGAGACCTTCTTCTTCTTCTTCTTCTTCTTTTTTTTTAAGGTTTTATTTATTTATTTAACAGGGAGAGAGATCACAAGTAGGCAGAGAGGCAGGCGGGTAGGCAGGGAGCAGGCACCCCGCCTAGCAGAGAGCCTGATGCGGGGCTTGATCCCAGGACCCTGAGATCATGACCTGAGCTGAAGGCAGAGACTCAACACATTGAGCCACCCAGGCACCCCAGAGATCTTTCTTTTTTTTAATGTAGGCATTTGCAATTATATATTTCTCTCTGAGCATTGCTTTTGATGCCTCCCATATATTTTGGTATGTAACATTTTCATTTTTGTTCATCTCAAAGTAGTTTCTAATTTCCTTTGTGATTTCTTCTCTGACCTATTGATTGTTTGCGTATGTTGTTTGATTTCTACATATTTGTGACTTTTTCAGTTTTCCTTCTGTTATTGATTTCAAGCTTCATTCCATTGTGATCAGAGAAGAAACTTTGCATGATTCCAATCTTTTTAAATTTATTAAGGCTTGCTTTGGGGCCTAATATCCAGTCTATCCTGGAGAATGTTCCATGTGCTCTTGTTAAAAAAATGTGTAGCCTGATGTTATTGGGTGGAGTGTTCTATAGATGTATGCTTGGTCTAGTTGTTTGTGAGGCCGCTGAAATCTCTGTTCTTTTAGCTTGTGTTCAGTTAGTATTTGGTGGAGATTTCCTTGAACACCAGGAGCCCAAGAGAAAGAATGAGAGAAAGAACATGGTAGAGAGACAGAAGCAAAGAAAAGCAAAGACAAGCCTAGTCTTTGCAGATAGGCTCTGTGTTGGTACACTTCTTCACTGCCTAGCTATGCTGTTTACAAACCTATTTTACCCTTTACTCTCTGCTTGCACTAAGGATTTTTAAGTTATCTTTTTCTTGATTCAGCCTTTGCTTGGTTGCTCTGAACTTTGTTTTCCAAAGTTTTGTGAGAGTTGATTTTGACTGTTTGTTTGTTTGTTTGTTTGTTTTTTGCTTGAGTTTTCAGTGCTTCTGTGGAGGGATAGGACCTATGAGCTACCTATTCCATTATTTTCTCTGACATTATGCCAAAACCCTCATTCTCAGGTTTGGACCCTAAGGGCATACCCTAGGAGTAAGAGTGAACTATAAGTATAATGTCTCTGTGGGGACTGAAGCAAAGCTTGGAATCATCTAATTCCTGAAATTAAATTGAGGTTTTTCTAGATAGCTGGAGTTCCTAGCCACCTGCCAAATGAAAAAGTAAATCCTCTCTAGAAAGAAATTGGCCTCAAATTATTTCTTCAAATTGTCATATACAAGATCCAGAACTCAATACCATATTAACCAGGCATAGGAAGATGCAAGATTCATGACAGAAAACTGAGGCAAACAACAAACAACAGAAACAGACCGATATTATCAAACTCAGAGTTTAAGATAAATATGGTAAATATGTTCAAAGAGAGAAAAGATATGACAAAAATCCAAGGAGTATAACAGAAAAGATCAGTAATTTTGACTTTATATAAAAGAGAAAAATATGTTGTTAAGGGAAACCTAGAAGGTTCAACATAGAGTTACAGTGTGCTCCCATCTATAAAAAAATTAAGTATTATATACATTTTTTGATTTTTAAAAACTAAGACAAAATTCACATAACATAAAATAGAACATTTTAACCATTTAAAAGTGTACAGTTGAACAGTTTTTAGTATATTCAAAATGTTGTGCAATGAACACCACTATCTAATTCCAGAAGATTTCATCACCCCAAAACAAAACCCTGTACATCAAGCAGTCACTCCCCATTGCCCCTTCTCCCTAGCCCCTGGCAACCACTAATTTGCCTTTTCTTTCTATAAATTTGCCTAATTTGGACATTTCATATAAATAGAATCATATGTGACCTCTTATGTCTGCCTTCACTTGGCAAAATGTATTCAAGATTCATCCATGTTTTAGCATATCTCAGTATATCATTACTACTTTTAGTTGAATAACATTCCTTTGTAGGAATATACTCTATATACTTATAGAATAGAATATATATATTAATATCACATATTCATATGTGGTTATATTAATTTTATATGCTTGCAAATGCGTAGAATATGTCTCAGAAAGATAATGAAGGCACTCTTAACAGTGATTGTTTCTGGGGACAGGGACTGAGGTCTGGGGAAGAAAGAAAATTGCTTTTCAGTTATACTCCTTTTTACTATTTAACTTTTTATTTCAACTTAAAAAATGAGATTTTTCTTCATTTAAAAACTCGTTATTTGATATGAAGAAATATCCTTTAAAAGTAGTATATTCCTCCCTCATTGCCTTTGAAAGAATATGAATATTTTATTTCAATTGCTATTTACTCTGACCAGCTCTATAAATGTAGAAACCAACTTAACTTTTTTGAGTATTTAATATTGCAACTGTAGGGGCGCCTGGGTGGCTCAGTGGGTTAAAGCCTCTGCCTTCGGTTCGGGTCATGATTCCAGGATCCTGGAATCAAGGCCCGCGTCGGGCTCTCTGCTCGGCAAGGGGCCTGCTTCCCTTCCTCTCTCTCTGCCTGCCTCTCTGCCTGCTTGTGATCTCTGTCTGTCGAATAAATAAATAAAATCTTTAAAAAATAAAATAAAATATTGCTATTGTAAACACAATTATAATGCTATTGAAAGACAGCATTATAAGCAAATACTGACATTAGCCACATCATTTTAGCCTATTAATAAAGGAACCGGGGCACCCCGCTGGCTCAGTCAGTGGAGCGTGCAACTCTTGATCTCCGGATTGTGAGTTTGAGCCCCATGCTGGATGTAGAGATTACTTAAAAAAATAATAATAATAAAGTGAAAGAAAAGGAAAGAAAAAGGACTGAGAAAAACCATTTTATTTATTTTTTTTTGAAAAACCATTTTAATAATAGGAATTTTTTGTTGTAATATGTTCTTAGTGATTTTTTTTTTTAAAGATTTTATTTATTTATTTGACAGAGAGAAATCACAAGTAAGCAGAGAGGCAGGCAGAGAGAGAGGAGGAAGCAGGCTCCCCGCTGAGCAGAAAGCCCGATGCGGGGCTCGAACCCAGGACCTGGGATCATGACCCGAGCCAAAGGCAGCGGCTCAACCCACTGAGCCACCCAGGCGCCCTAGTGATTTTTTTTTTAACTTACAAAACAAAACTGCCCTTTCAGACACCAGTTACTCTAATTAGTGCTACAAATGGACCAGAAAATCTGCAGTGGCAAGTTCAGGTAACACTGAAGCCAGTCTTGGGAATCAGTAGACTAAATGTGCAAAGTGAAATAAGTCATTGTATTAAGGTATTTTACCTGTTCCTTTAAAATGGGGCTAAAGGAAAAGTTCACATTCAAGATTTGACTCAAGTTGTGGATTGAATGGATTTAAAATGCTTTTGTAGGAAAATCTTTAGCAGTTCATTAGGTCTTGGGGAGTCAGGAAATATGGGTCTCTCCATTCATCGACATCCATCTTTCCTCCTAATTCTCACATTGCTTTCAAATCCTGATTCCTGTCCTTCAAGTATACTTTTTTTTTTTTTAAAGATTTATTTATTTGGGATGCCTGGGTGGCTCAGTTGGTTAAGCCGCTGCCTTCAGCTCAGGTCATGATCCCAGCGTTCTGGGATCGAGTCCCACATCGGGCTCCTTGCTCAGCGGGAGCCTGCTTCTCCATCTGCCTCTGCCTGACGCTCTGTCTACCTGTGCTCACTCTGACAAATAAATAAATAAAATCTTTTAAAAAAAAAAGATTTATTTATTTGACAGACAGAGAAGACAAGTAGGCAGAGAGGCAGGCAGAGAGAGAGGAAGGGAAGCAGGCTCCCTGCTGAGCAGAGAGCCAGAGGCGGGGCTCATTCCCAGGACCCTGGGATCATGACCTGAGCCAAAGGCAGAGGCTTTAACCCACTGAGCCACCCAGGCGCCCCTTTAACAAGTATACTTAATCAGGGGCACCTAGGTGGCTCAGTCAGTTAAGTGCCTTACTCTTGATTTCTGCTCAGGTCATGATCTCAGTGTCATGGGATTGAGTCCTACATTGGGCTCCCTGCTGGGTATGGAGCCTGCTTAAAGATTCTCTCTCTCCCACCAGAGAGGGAGGCAAACCATAAGAGACTCTTAATCTCAGGAAACAAACTGAAGGTTACTGGAGGAGAGGCTGGTAGAAGGGTGCGGGGACTGGGTGATAGACATTGGGGAAGGTATGTGCTATGGTGAGTGCTGTGAATTGTGTAAGACGGATGAATCACAGACCTGTACCCTTGAAACAAATAATACGTTATATGTTAGTTAAAAAAGCTTCTCTCTCTCCCTTTCCCTCTGCCCCTCCCCCTGCTCTCTCTCTCAAAAAAAAAAATGTAGATTTAATCGTGAAAATTCTCTAAACTTAAATCATGTTTTTGGGTCTGGGATAGGAAATAGTTTTGTCATTTTAATAGCTATGCAAATAAAAATTTTAAGATACCATGAGACCAGATTTTTCCAAAGGAGCAAAGGATTCCATCTGTTCTGAAACCCATACCCAAAGCAGTATCTGAACAGTATGTAGAAATGATCCTTCTCAGCCTTTAATAATCTAAACCAGTGGTGTCCAATAGAAATAAAATCTATTATATTTGTATAATTTATATAATTATTATATATATTATTATATATCATATATAAATTATTTATATAATTTATATGTGGGAGTAAAGATTACTAAAATAAGTAAACTTTTAAAAATGTTAAAAAAGGAAAATAACTTTAATACTTTATTTAATCTAACAGATGAAATTATTATCATTTTGACATGTAGTCCATGTTAAAGTTTTTTTTTTTTTTAAAGATTTTATTTATTTATTTGACAGAGAGAGATCACAAGTAGACGGAGAGGCAGGCAGAGAGAGAGAGAGAGAGGGAAGCAGGCTTCCTGCTGAGCAGAGAGCCCGATGTGGGACTCGATCCCAGGACCCTGAGATCATGACCTGAGCCGAAGGCAGCGGCTTAACCCACTGAGCCACCCAGGCGCCCCATGTTAAAGTTTTTAATGAGACTTTTTACTTTTTTATTTTTTCACACACCGAGTCTTTGAAAACGAGTATGTATTTGGCTCTCATGGCACATCTCGATTTCGGCTAGCCCCTTTCAAGTCGTGGGAACAGTCCTGACCCATGAAGTGGTGTTAGCATCTGTTACATTTGCATCGGCTCTGTTTCTTTGGGAATTATGTATTTGGCATATCTTATACTTTTTAAAAAAGAGAGACTAACACACTGGATTTAAAACAAACAAACAAAAGCCCAGCAGAGAAAGCGGAGTAAATCTGTCCAAACAATGATGTCGTCATCATTGTAACTGGAGGAGGGCAACGGAATAGTCATAATAGGAGGTGATGCAAATGGTTTATTTGGGTTTGGAATAGGTTGTATATTTAGACTAGTATATAAATGCACTTGCTGTTCTGTATACGCTCACGTCTGTACACCCAGCATTGAGCCACCTGGGATTCTTGGCTCAGGGGTTCCTTGGGGCTGCTCGGGCTGCCTTGGGAGATCTGTGAAGCCAGCGCCACCACGTGGTTGCCACTCCAGGTGGCAGGATGTCCCAAACAAATGCAAAGGAGCCCCGCTTCCACAGTCGCTCTCTCCCTCTCTCTTTCTCCTGTCCTTCCTTCTCTTCTATGGATTTATTTTTGTCTGCCTGTTTCCCTGGAGCAAGGCAGTCTCCTTTTCTTCCCTGTCATGTCTCCTGGGCTCTAAGGACCCAGAACCATCGAGACGTTCTGTGAATGGGCCATGTCAGTTAAGAACAGGAAAGTATAAATGCCCTAGGAACCATTCATTCATTCTGTTTACAGATCTCTAGTGAGGGCTTCCTGTATGCCAGGCACAGTGCTAGAATAATCTATCTGAGACTCATTTAGAGATTATCCTGTAATACAGCTTCCTGAAATGGGCTCGTATGCTCCCCTCTTACAGCTTTCTACCCTGTCCTGCCTTTCTTATTAGTTCACTGTATGCATTTCCTCCGCCCCGTCCACAGATTCTTCACGCGCATTATGTCCTAGAGGTGCTCTTTGAAACAAAGAGAGTCCTGAAGCAAATGCCGAACTTCACTCAAGTCAAAACTTCTCCCACCAAAGAGATAACAATCTGTGGTAAGTTTTGGAGTGGAGCTGCTGAATTAATATTTAGGAACGTCTTGGTTCTACCTCATTTACTTAGCTTGAAAACTGTGTAAATTGGACTGTATTAAGGGAGAAGTGTTAATATAGAGCGATCTATCATGATAATACTGTTCCCCATCTTGTCTTTGTTTTGCATACCAGCTGGCAGGAATTAATTATGTGAGAAATTGAAGAACTCATAGCTTTTTATAAAGGCAGGCAGCATTTTAATATGGAAAACCACCCATGGGTGGCATAAACGTTCTCTGCCCTCCGTCTAGCCCTCATTATCTTCATTCTGTGTTCCTTTTCCTAGGTGGGCCTCATGCATGCCACTGATGCTGGCCGGCGAAAAGCCCAAGGCTGGGTGGAGATTAAATTCTTCTCTGCCCTTGGCTGCCGTTTTAGATTTTTCCAACTGTCGCTGCAGCTTTTAGAAGAGTGGGAATGTCCCAGAAATCTGTTCCTTGTTCTTCTAAATAACAAGACTTGAGATTTTGTTATCGTATAGGCCAGCCTGGCAGGATATTGCTTCCAGAAACAGTACACAGTGAAATTCAACACAGTTGGTGTTCAGCAGGCTTGCAACTGTCTGAGAATGGGGTGCGTGGAAGGAATAGCGATTCCCTTAACTTCTAATTAGGCCCTTAGGTTACAAAACAGTGATTGTGATTTTCCAAATCAATTTTAGCCTGTGTTTCTTTTCCGCTGGCAGGTAGAAGTGGGTTTGACAATCTAGTCAAACTGTCTGCCTCGCTAGCGCCTCGTAGCGGTGGTAGGGACTCGACGCATTGGTACCGGGTACGGGGCACGTGCCCAGACTCCGGCTTCTGACTCACCTTCACGAGTTCGATTCCAACCGAATGGGCCACCGCACCTCTGCCTGACAGATGATGCATCTCAGCGGGGGTGGGGGGGGGCTTTTATCCAAGGCCTGACGGGCTCTTACTTTTCACAAGCTTTAAGACTTGGGGGGGGCATGAAGCTCAGGGAGCTGTGCCCACCCACAGAGCCCGTGGAGCCAGGGCTAGATACAGTAAGCCAAACAGAGACTGAGATCGGCTCCCACATGTTTCCAGTATACCTGGAGTTTCCATTGTAGATTTATCTTTGGGTGAAAAGATCTAGAAGAAGACATGAATTAGAGGGCGAGGGAGTCCTGACATTATACAGTGTAAGATCCAAGTGGTTCTTACTGAGACCAGACTATCACTTGTTCTTGTGGATGAAATTGAGGCCCAGAGAGGAAAAGGAAAATGTACTGCCTTCCCTACATTCTTTCCTCTCTCTCTCTCTCTTTCTTTTTTCTTTTTTCTAAAGATTTTGTTTTTCAGTAATCTCTATACTCAATGTGGGACTTGAACTTACAACCCTGAGACCAAGAGTCCCATGCTCTACCGACAGTCAGCCAGACACTGCTCTTTCCCTGCATTTCTATGCGGTGACTCTCCCCATCCCCCACCCCTCACCCCCAGGCTCACTCAGCTAATTAGTAGCAGGGTCAGAGTCAGAAATCAGGTCCTTTGCATCTGGGGTTAGGCCAGCCCCATATCTGCTACTCTCTCAACTCCCATCACGCATCTCTCAGACTGATGTTTCATTTTCCATTACGAGAGAAAGACTAGGGAATGAATTGATTGGACAGTTCATTTACTTAAAGATCTCCATATCTTGGTCACTTATTTCCAGACATTTTTCCATGTAGCACCATTGCTAGAGGGAAAAGCCAAGGCCAATAGGTTCCCTTAGCAGAGAAATTATTATCGTTGGTCTTTATAGCCTCATTAAACTTAGATAAATTTGGTCATCATTTAAAAGTCAAAATTGGGGCTATATTTTCAAAAACATCTGTTTAAGATAGTACTAGAAGAGGAAGAGAAAGTGTGATGAAATTTTACCTTTATTTTAATTTCCACATGCATTCTTTTAAATGAACATCTCAACCTGCTACGTAGTTCTCAACATGCATGCAACATAGAAGGTGTTTTAGTTTCTAGTTATGTTATAAAAGATAACTAATTCTGCACTCATGTTTTTGTTTGCAGTGGAAATAGCTCTCTGTGGCTATCTTTCTGTGATACATCAAGTTTTATCTATTGCAGTCCATCTAGAAGTTAAAAATATCTATGTAGCTCAATTCCTAATATGCTGAAACCAATTCATTTTTTAGCATGCCAGCTGCAACAATTTTGTCTGCCCAAATCCTTGAAAGACAAGTCACCCTGAGGAAAATTAGGAAAATAAAATAATCCAAAATATATAAAGTCCTTCCATTTTTATTTCCTTAGATTTGGAGTAGGATCATATGAAAGCAGTGAGATTTAAGTATACAATAGCGTTGATATGCTCTTACTATTATAGTTGTTTTATAAATTAAGTGCTGGTGACATAGGACTTTTATTATTCTCATAATCAGAGTCTTTTGTTGTGTATATTTGGTTAATTTTGGTTGTGGGATTTCAAGCAAACTGGGGAAAGATTTCTATATTAAATTCTATCTGGTAATCGAGTTGAATACAAGGAAAAAATTAATGATCAGGGCCTATGAAACACAGATATTTTACCTAGAAATAGTTATCCAAATAGGGCTTTTGATTAATATATTCACTCTTAATTTTTAACTAATGGCTTCATATATTCATATGGTTTCCCTTCATTAGCTGAGTTCCATAAAGCCATGCTTGCATTTTTACTTCCTATAACTGTCTCATCAAAACAATGTCAACTCATAATTTTTAAATTTTTAGATATTGTTGCTAGAGCATCTTCTCTAATATGTGGCTTTAATAATATTTTTAAAAGATTTTATTTATTTATTTGACAGAGAAAGCAAGTAGGCAGAGAGGCAGGCAGAGAGAGAGGAGGAAGGAGGCTCCCTGCTGAGCAGAGAGCTCGATCCCAGATGCCGGGCTCCATCCCAGGACCCTGGGATCATGACCGGAGCCAAAGGCAGAGGCTTTAACCCACTGAGCCACCCAGATGCCCCTAATATGTGGCTTTAAATGCATGGCTTTAAAAAGCTGTGCATTTAGCAATTAAATTTATTTATCGAGTGTCTGTCATGCATCAGGTACTAGGAGAGGCACTGAGGACTTAATGCGAACTGACAGATATTATTGCGGGTCTCCTCCAGATTATAGCATAAACAATACCGAATAATTGCTAAGAGCTTGAGTTTGGAGTGAGATAAAGTTGGGTTTGAATTCCAGCTCTGATACCTGGTAGCTGGGTAATTTTGCATCAGTTAACTACTCTGAGCCTCCTTTGTAACCTCAGAATGATGAAAATAATACCCATCTCATAGAGCTGTTGTAAGGATTGAATAGGAGAATTTATGTAAACTCTTAATGCAGCGCTTGGCCCTAGAGGAAGCTGAGCACTGCGTAAAAGGTAGGAGCCAACAGGTAATTGGAACATCAGATGCTGTCCGACATCAGATGCCGTCTGTCGTAGGAAAGGGGACAAAAAGAGAGCTATGAAAACAAACTGTTGCATCAGTACCATCACAGGGTAAAACCCCAATGCGCTGAGAATACTTGGGAGTATATCGACAGCATGTCAGTTTCAAAGTTCTGTAAGGGACTGGGTGTTTTCTTGTTTCCTGCTGAATAGTGATTTTTTCATTTGCACTCCAGGTGATTTGCATGGGAAACTGGATGATCTTTTT
This sequence comes from Lutra lutra, assembly GCF_902655055.1. Taxonomy (NCBI): domain Eukaryota; kingdom Metazoa; phylum Chordata; class Mammalia; order Carnivora; family Mustelidae; genus Lutra; species Lutra lutra. The sequence goes on along the minus strand of NC_062296.1, from coordinate 84,848,846 downwards.
TTGATCTTCTATAAGGTAAATAATTATTTTGCTATATAGTGGCGTTTTTGTTGGGGCGGGGAAGGGCAGTCCTAGGGGAGATAACAATGTTGGCTTTACTAGGGATATAGACAAATACAGATGTATGTAACAGTTTTTTTTCCTAAGAAGCCAAAATATTTGTAGAGGGATATCTTTTGCCTTTGTGACACATATTTAAACAAAAAATCTTTAAAAAATTTAATCTGCGTCTTTGTTCAGTATTACTGTTATCTATATATCCTCTGGGACTTGCCCCTGATTGCATTTATAGCCTTTATCACTTCATAGATGTCTCGGTGATGCAGGATGGGGAGGGGAGCAATCTGTTTAGCTTTTATTTTGTTGGGAAGTGAGCATGTCACATACCAGTCTTCTCTTCTGAAGCACACTAATTATGCAGGAAGGGAGTGCCACACTCAGTAAATTCTGAATTGCTCTCTTCTTTACCCTGATTCACCATCGCTGAGCTCAGTGGTATGACTCCTCTTCATTTGTTGGGTTTGGGTTGTGGAGGCCCCAACAGAGGGCACAGAGCAGCCTGGCTGGTGTGGGGTTTCTCTGCATCTCTGCAATGGAATTTGTTTCTGATCCAGCAGTGACAACCTGAATATTTGCTTTCGGGACAACTGATCCTGAGGTGACCCCTGCCTTCATCTCTTGATGTCTCTTGTTGAATAACTGGGCACAGCATAGGTGTCTCAGGTGGTGGAAAGAAAATATATTCTGATTATTGGGATGGCCAATCATTTCTATTCTTTGGAGACTGTGAGAGCTTAAGTGAGCCATGTAACCTCTATGAAACTCAATTTTTTTTTTGGCTGTAATATTCTTGAGTTTTCGCCCCACAAAAGGTGGTCTTATGGATAAAATAACAAATATCCAAAAGCATTTTTTAAAGTAATAAATTATAACAGAAATGTGAGATTTTAATTTCATTCATTTGGAGTGGAAGCTTAGAAGGGAATGGAGTGGGCCAGACCGGGAGCAGATGAATGGAGCTGGCACCATAGGACCTCAGTGGAGATGGCAGGAGATCTAAGGAAGGATCCAGAGCCTGGTAGCTGGAGAACAGGAGCAGAGGAAGTAGGAGGCTGCCCTGGAAGTTAGGTTGGTGCCAGGAAGTCCAGCGGAAGTTTTTCTGGTAGGGAGCCAATGGTGCTAGTAAGAGAGCAGTTCCTGAGGTCAAGCACAGACTCCAAGCTGGGTAGGGAAGAAAGAGAACTCAGGATGGGCCAGTCAACTAGGAGAAATGGGAGGCCAGGACTGGCATGCTTTCTGAGTGAGGGAGCAGACGGGCTGAGGTAAGGGCCTTGGGAAGCAGGAAGTGTGCGAAGTTGTCAGGGAAGAGTCATAGGAGATGAGTGTGTCCAAGATGGAGTCCAGATTGGAGATGAGGGGGTCGAGGATGTGGAAAGCAGGTTGTGTTAAGTGAATCTGCCACAGGACCGTGAGGTGAGGAGCAGGGGAAGGAAGGCTAGTCAGAGGTCGTGGGCAGGAAAGGAGGAGGGGCTTTTAGCGGAGGCTGGCAAAGTGCTGGTTTTTTAGTGGCTCTGAGGAGCCTGTGAACCGCCCCCAGCTCCTGACCCTAAGGTATCCATCCTGTGAGGGAATGAGTCCCGTCCTTCGAGGAGTCCAGCAACCTTCTTAGGGGAGGCCCATACTTCCGAGGGAAGTCTTCTGAATGAGTTGAAGGCAGAAGAGAGTTTATTTACCATAAAATGGGGATTCCACTGGCCAAATTGGAAAGCTGTGGGAGCAGTGGGAGAACGGACTGGTGAGAGGAAACTAAGGAGTTACACAGTTCAGGGAGCGAGATTTGTTTACCTCAGCTCATGGCACCATATAAAATGTTCCGAAGTTCAGTTCAGCTGCTGTTGGCAGTCAGAGGAAGGAAGAGGGGGCAGGAGGAGGTGGGGGACAACCACAAGAGAAAATCCAGCCATTATGTTTTTAGAGGTTTGGGGAGATATATAAAAAGGAAAATAGTTGAGTAAATTAGATGGGAGAAATGGCTTCTGAGGCATTTAGAATTGCAAATTTCTTGAGAGGTAGTTGAAGAGATTAAGATGTGATGGGGGAAAGGACTTGGGAGTAGACAGATGAGAAACGAGAATTGCAACATGTTTCTTTAATTCTATCGGCAGAGCAGTATGGAACATTTTAAAACTGGAAAGTGCTAACGTAAAGACTGAACAGGAGGAGGTGGGTGGTAAGAGATACCATAAAAAGAATGAAAGGTGAAAATATAGCATTCACATGAAAGCAAGAAGTATTTTGAGAGTTAACCAACGACAGCGTTCCAGAGTGCGGACTGAGAGCCCAGCAGTAGAAGAGTAGGGCACCCTCGTTTGGGAGGGATTTGGGGAGAGGGAGGTGAGAGGGATGTTTGGGAAACATGAATTCGAGTTTTGACATGCGCGAGCGAGAAGCAGCTAAAATGCATCTTGGATGTGGGATAAAGCACGCACACCAAAATCTTGAAATTGCCTGGTTTGAAAGGGGAAACTGAGGGACGAGCCACTGATGACAACGGGGTTCCACTCTAAGAAGCTGAAAAGGTGCTGTCTTTAATGGTGTCTAAGAAGGGGAGAAGGACCTGGTGGGCCTGTGATGATGGCCAGTCACGCGGCTGAGGGGCAGCGAGGGCGGAGAGGGTCCAGAGCCGCAGGCCCGGAGAAGAAAGGACAGTCACGTGGGGATGTCTGAGTAAGCGCCTTCACGTGATGATCTCACTCGCCAAAGTCAGCCTTTTTCTGTTTCATTTTTTTATCTGAAGTTTAAATGAGGAATGATAATAGGATCGCAAGGATACAGTGTGGCCTGAAATCAGGCGCGCAAACTATTCAGGGAAACAATGTTTCTACCTGAATACAAGGGACTGTGACAGTCCCCTATCCAGGGGGCCGACTCCCGTGTACCTTACTTATCTTCACTTGGCTCTGCTCTGCTGTCCCAAACCGACACAATTAAGGAGAAAGGGTCTCTGAGTTCTTGAAATCACTGACACAAATCTAGCAAACTTTCCTCGCAGCGTGGGCCCCAGACCCTTGCTCAAAGACCAGGGAACATTCTATCAGGAAAATCCTATCTGACACATTCTTGCTACAAGTGGGGCTGTCTGCTGCTGCCCACCCCGGCGGATCAGGGACTGGGGCAGGCGGGGGGGGGTGGGGGAAGTGGTATGGGGAAGGCAGTTGTGAGAAATGAGGACAACGATGAAAAGTAAAGCTCCCACTGACAGAAAAGATCTAGACCTGTAAGTATGAGATAGGAAATATGTGCAGGGAAGAGAGTTCTGTATTTGTCAGAAGTTCCTGAGAGGATGCGGAGATCGATAAGCCTGCAGGGTCAGAAAAGCGTCAGGGGCTGCGGTGCACACTCTGTTAAGAACTGGAGAGAACAAATGGCACATTTTCAAAACCCAGAGTTAAAATGGTTAAAGTAATTTAAAAATGCATTTTAGCTTTTAAAGGAGTAAGCTTCAGTGATCTGGAAAATTCATCTTAGCAGTACTTACAGTATGAGTATCATTATTGGGTCTTAGGTATAGGAGGACAAAAGAACATGAGGGGGGGAAAAAGGAAGATTAGTTGAGAGAAGCATAATGCGCCAGGAAAGCACATAAGGGGGAAAGAAAGTGCATCTTAGGAACAAGGCAGGAAAAGAGGGAGTGGCCGATTTCCCTTTGTGGCCTCCCAGGGGACTGACAGCAGGTGTCACTTCTGACCTAAGCCCTCTCTCAATGGCTTCAAGAAATGGTAGGGTTTCTGCGATGGCAGGTGATGCTCACTGCAAAACTCAATGCATCAACGTGTGTTTTTAATTCCCAATTATGTGCGATGCCTTATGTGCGGCCCTTCCTCCCGTTTATCCCCAGCAACGCGCGGGAGCAGGGTGTTTCAGCATAAGCCACGGGCTCTCTTGTCTTCTATTTAGAAGCAGCTAGTGGCCGTGATTTCATATATCCTTATTTTATTTATTATTATTTAGTAAAATTATCAACTGATGTTTTTTTTTTCTTATTTAATTTCTCACGATGTATTTTATTCACATTCGGATTGAATGTGAACCCCAGGGAACAGCGTGGCAAACTACCATTGGAGATCTTTGGAGCTGTAAATCCCTAAATTTTTTATTATGCTCAGACTGATTCCTCTCAGTCAGCCCCAAAGAGAAACGAGGAAAACCCCAGGCTTTGAATTAAGGCAAAATTGTTATTCATCTTCCAGTGAGTGCTTTGCCAGGCCATTTCTTCCTTGTCAGGACTGGGGCTGGCCCAGGGCCCACCAAAGGCATAGCCTGAGAGGGGAAGTTACAGTGGAGGGTCCCTGAGATGTCTTGCCATATTACTCTCTTCATCCAAGCGGTTGATTTGGTTTAAGACTTGTATCCTTAGGGGCGCCTGGGTGGCTCAGCGGGTTAAAGCCTCTGCCTTCGGCTCAGGTCATGATCCCAGGGTCCTGGGATCGAGCCCCACATCAGGCTCTCTGCTCAGCAGGGAGCCTGCTTCCCTTCCTCTCTCTGCCTGCCTCTCTGCCTACCTGTGATCTCTGTCTGTCAAATAAATAAATAAAATCTTTAAAAAAAAAAAAGACTTGTATCCTTATAACCAATCACATACAAAAGTGAGTTTGTCCACAAATTGATTCATGTAATACACTTTTATCTGGTCCTTGCAGTGTTCAAGGCACTATGTGAAAAGTGAGAAGATACAAAGGTGAATATGAAGTTCCTTCATTTCACATGTGTTTATTAAACCCCTGTTATGAGTGAGGTACTCTGCTAAGGGTTGGCAAGACAAGTATGACTAAGTTACGGTCCTCAGCCCCAGAGACATCATGGTTAGTGGAAAAGGTCAACAAGTAAAAAGACAAGACAGGTCAGGGTGGGATGTATTAATGATAAAGATAACCACAAGGCTACAAGGTAGCATGTTGGAGGGGCACCTCACCTCATGGAAGACTTCCTGGAGGAGGCAACATTTAAGACAACCCGTTCAAAAATTTTATTCATTTAGTAAGTGCCTAAATCATGAAGGAAAGTTTTGGAGGATTGGAGAAGATTTTATTGTCACACACTTTTTACAGTGCCCTATAATAAATAATGGCATTCATACCAATGATTGCTTTTGATTATTTGTGTTGAGAGTTTGGTCCCTTTCATATTTGGTTGTCCTTACAATTTGTATCACTTAACACCTTAAGTTTCCGTAGCGTAGTGGTTATCACGTTTGCCTGACACTTAACACCTTAAGACTAAGCTAGATATTTTCAGCTACAGTCCTATTTGGCTTTGAATAGGATGCTTTCTTCATTGGTAACCATGGCAGACCTTTGCTAACAGAGCGTCTCAATATCATAAGGCTTCAAACACCATCAAGTGAAGCAATTTACATAGCATAGTTAAGTTATATTTTTAGATTTTATTTCTGAAAAGGCTAATTTTTATCAGCCACTTTTGCTTAATTAGAATGACCATTGTGAAATACTTCATTCAGAGCCTCAATTAGCCTTGCTAAAATTACAAGACATTTTTTTCCCTCATTGAATGGGAAGCTGGGAATTTTAGATCAAGTATAGGCAAACTGGTTTGTTAAATTGATACTGTGAGTGGAGACTTCCTGAAGCTGAAAAAGAGGTGCCCATGGACAGAAAATATCTAATTAACTCTTAACCCTGATGGTGTTACACCGATGCTGTCCACTGGAAGCCATGCTACCTGGTTTTCCTTTACTTTCTCTTCCCTACCGTCCTCCACCCTCCATGCCCATGCTTTTCCGCTCAAAAAGGTCATTAAATATTTTCTTTTTTCTCTATCGCTGATATGCTGCACGCTGCCCCAGTAGTCCATTCTTTTTCTTTGTTGATTAAGGCCGAATGTTGCAGTCAGAACAGACCTCTAAAATGGGGTTTGCAAAAGAGGTAAAAAATAAAGTCATGTGGGGGCACCTGGGTGGCTCAGTGGGTTAAGCCTCTGCTTTTGGCTCAGTTCATGATCTCAGGGTCCTGGGATCGAGCCCCACATCAGGCTCTCTGCTCAGCGGGGAACCTGCTTCCCTCTCTCTCTCTGCCTGCCTCTCTTCCTACTTGTGATCTCTGTCTGTCAAATAAATAAATAAAATCTTTAAAAAAAATAAATAAAGTCATATGGAGCCGTGGTCCAGAGGTTATTGCTTGATATTCCTTGGGAAAATGTGCAAAAAAAAAAAGAAATGACATACCATTGAGATGTTTACGTAAAATCCTTCAGCACGAAATAGGTGAGAATATAGGGAAACCTCTTGTTTTTTTTCTCTATTCAAGTGAATTAATTGTGGTCTGCTATGTTTTCCCCTTCAGGTCATCTGAATACTGTTCAGAATTGTAGTTACCCTGGATTTTCTGTATTTGTCAACTTCATGTCCCTGTCATAGATGGTTTGTTGTAAATCAGCTGCAGAACAAGCCAGAGAGTTTGGCTTACTGGAACTGAAAGAAGGATGGGTTAAAGCAGACATTTTTGCTTTTTTGAAGGAAACCCAGTTAAATCTCAGTAGCCAGAAGCCTAAGTATCCTAGAGACTTTATGTTCAAGGACACTGAGCCCCTCATCTTCTTATCTGTTTTCTAGCTTCCTTATTATTCTAAGACAAAAATGTAGTTGAACTCACACTGTATAAAGTAATATGGCTAATCCTGAACTAACAGGACAGTCCATAACCAACTGGTATATTCACGTAAGTCTTGCCTTCATTGAAGTGGCTGTTCTGAGAGGCTTAGTTCAGTAGACATTTAAGACTCTTCTGGAATCACTTTCAGAGACTGTGACATATTCTGTGGAACGATCTTCATTCTCACAAATGTTAGTCTTTTGACAACATGTGTACTTTTTTGAAAAGATTAGAACTCACCGGATGTTAAGGGTACCATATAAGGTGGATGGCCTAGGGGACCATTACTATTCTGGGCTTAAAATTGGGTTTGACTAAAGGAATTCATTAATCTTTGCCCATGGTAGAAGTGAAATACCTACAAAGTTTGGTTTAACTGAAAATGAGAAGTTCTAATACAAGAAAATTTGTCATCACAGTGGAAAACATGTTTACCATCCAAATAAAGTAAATATAATTTTATTTTATTTTTTAAAAAGATTTTATTTATTTATTTGACAGAGAGAGAGATCACAAGTAGGCAGAGAGGCAGGCAGAGAGAGAGGGAGAAGCAGGCTCCCCGCTGAGCAGAGAGCCCAATGCGGAACTCGATCCCAGGACCCTGAGATCATGACCCGAGCTGAAGGCAGAGGCTTTAACCCACTGAGCCACCCAGGTGCCCCATAAAGTAAATATAATTTTAAACCCCTGAAAGCTTTTCTGATATTTTGATATTAAGGTTATGCTGGTTTCATGAAGTGAATCGAAAAGATTTTCATCTTTTTTGATGGTTCAGAATAATTAAAGGCCCTGGTTCTCAAACTTGACATTGTAAATACCTAAGGAATTGGGAAAAAAAAATACTGATATGTGAGTCCTACTCTCAGAGACTCTACTGGACACCTAGGGACTTTTAAAAGCCCCCTACATGATTCCGATGTATAGCCAAGAATGGGAATCATTGGTTTAAATAACATTAAAACTATTTGCTCTCGAAAATTGAGATAGAGCTCTGCTATAAAGCCACAGGGAGATGTACTGTTCAAGTTTTCTACTTCTTTTGAATCAGTTCTCAGTTCTCGTAGTTTTATTTTCAGGGAAATCCTCCATTTCTCTAGACTATAAAAGTACATTGCCATAGATGTCAATATTATATTGTTTACATATATGTAACTTTTATCTAGTTCTGTCTTTTTTTCTACTTTTGAATCTTACATATTTTTAAAAAGATTTTGTTTGTTTATTTTTAAATTGTAACTTCTTCTTCTTCTTCTGTAAAGATTCCATCTATTTATTTGACACAGAGAGAGATAGTGAGAAGAGAAACACAAGCAGGTGGAGTGGGAGAGGGAGAAGCAGATTCTCCACTGAGCAGGGAGCCTGCTGTGGGGCTTGATCCCAGGATCCTGGGACCATGACCCAAGCTGAAGGCAGATGCTTAACGACTGAGCCACCCAGGTGCCCCTAAAAGATTTTAGAGTAATCTCTACACCCAGTGTGGGGCTCAAACTCACAATCCTGAGATCAGGAGTCATATGCTATAGTGATGAGCCAGTCAGACACCCTTAATCTTACATATTGTTTTTTCAAAATCTTTTTTTTTTTTTTTAAGATTTTTATTTGTTTATTTGAGAGAAAGAGAGCATGAGCAGGGAGGAGAGGGACAAGCAGACTCCACACTGATCTGGGAGCCTGACTCAGGGCCCCGTGATCATGACCTGAGCCAAAGGCAGACACCCAACCGACTGAGCCATCCAGGTGCCCTGTTTTAAATTTTCTCTTTTTTCACTTATCCTCAGTCAGGCTCATGATGAGTTTATCAATTTTATTTGTTCTTTCAAAGAATCACCTTTCAGATTTATGTATTTTTTTTCTTTTTTGTTTGCTTTCTATTTCATTAATTTCAGCTTTTATATTTATTTGATTGATTTTATTGTTCTGTTCCTAATTTCCTCAGATGAATAGTCCTTCATGTGCATCTTCTTTAATAATGAAGGCATTTAAAGCTACACATCTTATCTATTTTTTTTAAAGATTTATTTATTTACTTGAGAGAGAGAGTGTGAGAGAGAGAAAGTTGGAGAGGAGCAGAGGGAGAGAATCTCTGGTTGAGGAGATTCCCCTGATCATTGGGATCCTGACTTGGGGCTCAATCTCATGATTCATGAGATTAAGACCTGAGCTGAAACCAAGTTGGGCACTCAACAGCCTGAGTCACCCAGGTGTCCCCCACACATCTTTTCTAATTTTAGTTTTAATTGAGACTTCTATCGAACTTGTAATTTTCCTTTACTTTTCTCTTTGATCTAATGCTTCAGATGACAGTTTTTAATTTCCAAGGATCTTAATTAAAGGAGCTAGAATTCTTTGAATCATATTTTTATTATTTAGTTAAAACCTTATTGGATTATGATATGAGAATATATCCTATGAAATGTTTACTATTTTGAATTTATTCAGGATCAAGTACATGATTGATTTTCATAAAGTCTTCTTGGACATATGAAAAATTAACTGTACTCTTTATAGGATGTAAATTTCTTCCTATATCTACATATTAAATTAAGTTCATTGATTAAATATTCAATTTTCCACATATTTAGTTTCTAATATATCTGTCTAAATATGTATATTATATATTGCTGCATAACAAATTACCCCAGTACTTAGTGTTTTAAAACTATAAACATTTAGTGTCTCCCAGTTTCTGTGGGTCAGAAATTTGAGTGCAGCTTAGCTGAATGATTCTAGCTTAGGGTCTCTCATGCTGTGATAGTCAAACTATTGACCTGAAAGGTTTCATCTGAAAGGTTGACTGGGCTCAAGGACCCATTTCCAAGATTGCTAACTCATGTGGCTGCAGGGACAGCATTTCAGTTCTTCACTGGTTATTGGCAGAACAGCTACATGGGCTTCTCCACAGGGTACCTGAGTGTGTTCTCATGACATAGCAGCTGGCTTTCCCCAGAGTGAGTGATGCAAAAGAGAAAGCAGGTAGGAAATTGTAGTGTCTTTTATGACTTAGTCACCAAAGTTGCACCCTATCACTCCTGCTTTTTTTTTTTCAATTCATTAAAAGCAAATTCCTAAATCCAACCCACATTCAAGATGAGGCAAATTAGGCTTCACCTTTTAAAAGGAGTGTCACGGGGTGCCTGAGTGGCTCAGTCAGTTAAGCAACTGCCTTTGGCTCAGGTCATGATCCTGGTGTCCTGGGATTGAGCCCCACATCAGGCTCCCTGCTCAGCAAGGAGCCTGCTTCTCCCTCTCCCTCTGCCCGCCACTTCCCTTGCTTGTCTTTTCCCTCTCTCTGTCAAATTAAAAAAAAAAAAAATCTTAAAAAAAAATAATAAAGGGAGTATCAAGAATTTGTAGACATTATTTTAAACCAATAATTCAATCTGAATTTTGTATTTGTGTTTGTATTGTTAAACAGTTTCTTCTTACATTTATAGTAGTTAAATATATGCAGCAAAAACTCATTCTTTTGTTTATTGAATACAAGTTCATGAATTGTATATTCTTCATAAGTATCTTTTATTATGTAATGTTGCTTTGTAATCATGTTTAGCACCTTTAATCTTAAATTCCACTGTCTTGTATCAATGTATACATTTTGTTTTCTCTTTGTTGTATTTACCTTGTTTTCAACCTCTCTTTACCTATATTTTAATGTGTATTTCTCACAAACTATATATACCTGATTTTTGTATTTTGATATAGTCTAGTGATCTTGGTATTTTAATTGGAGAATTTAACCCATTCACATTTAGTATAACAACAGATATTTTTGAAAATTTTTCTTCTCTTTTACTTTACTTACTATTTACTTCACTATGTTTCATCTTCTCCCTTTTCTTTTTGCTGTTTTGGTGAAGTTTTCTTTGGTGTTTTTACTGTGCTTTTCTATTCAATAGTGGTTATCTTCCCATTCCTGATAAATAATTTGTGTGTGTATTTCTCAGGTAGGTATAACTTTATTTTTCCACCATTATCCTCTCTCTCCTCCAATGAGATAAATGTATTTATTTTCATGCTTTCTACATATGTCCCCCATTAGGATGAGATTTGTGGAGAATTTGCTTTTCTTCCCTAACCTCCCCTGCAAATTCTAGTTACTGCTCATGCCATATTTTTAGTTCTTGACCATTATTAGGTTTTTCTTCGTAGTATGTCTCTTCTATTTCTAGAATCCTTGCTTGGTACTTAAGTGCAAATTCCACGTTATCACTATTGATTTATATTTATATTTAATTACATACTGAAGGGTTCATTGTTCATTGTTCACATCTGCAGTCTATATAATATATTCTTTCCTCTTGGCTCTTACTTCATTAGAATATTTTCTTGAGTGTTTTCCTCTATGGGGCACACGGGTGCTACATTCTCTGAATGCAAGCTCCTTGAATGCAGGGACTTCGTATTATTTACTTCTGTGTTTCTAGCACCAAAACTGTGTCTAGCACATAACAAGCCATCAATGCATGTTCATTGCTTTTGTGGTATTAGATCACTGCATACTCACATATGTCTTTTTTCTACTCTGATGATCATCTATGTTGTTGCTGATATTTGATCCTTTACACATCTGCAAATATTATCTATCACCCTAAGAAGTTAATGCTGTTCTGTCCAATACAGAATTCTTGGTTTACAGTCCTTTTCTTTCTTTAATTTGTAGATTTATTCTGCCATCTTCTACCTCCCACTACTGGATATGAGAAGTCTAATGCCAGGATGATTCTTTTCCCTTTGTAACTTGCTCTTTCTCTCTAGTAGCTTCTAAGACTCTTACCTGGTAATAGGAATATTTTTTCCCCTATCAGTTGTGCATAGGATTCAGGAGCTCTTTGAGACTTCAGGCTGAAGCTCCCTTTTAACCATAGAAATCTCCCTTTCTTTATTATGTAATTATTGCCTCTACTCCATCTGTTCCTTTTTCCTGATTCTGGAATGATTATTAGAATATTAGTTCTCTTGGCTTGATCTCTAATTTCTTACTCATGCCTTGTGATTTCCATCATTTTGCTTTTTAATCTGTATGAGAGATTTTTCATCTGTTTGCTTTTTTGGGTCAATAATGTATTTTCTGGGGTGCCTAGGTGACTCAGTGGGTTAAAGCCTCTGCCGTCAGCTCTGGTCATGAGATTGAGCCCTGCGTTGGGCTCTCTGCTCGGCAGGGAGCCTGTTTCCCCCTCTCTCTCTGCCTACCTCTCTGCCTACTTGTGATCTCTGTCAAGTAAACAAATAAAATATTTAAAAAAAATTATGTATTTTCCAATCTCTGTTTCTTTTAATTAGCTCTAATCTATTGACATTTTAAATTTGGCTATCACACTTTAAATGGCAAGAATTATTAACTTTTTGTTCTTTATTTTATGGTTCTCTCATTTTTTTAAAATAACATTTTCTTCTGTCCTCCAACAATTCTAGCTCATTAGGGGTTAGAACTTTAGCAGATCTGATTGGTCTGTCTCTCTCTGGTTACTGGATCCCCTTAAGTGCTAGGTTATTCTCATTTTCTATTCTCTGCATAAGCTAGATTAAGCCTGTCTATAGTTGAAGGCACAATAGTTGCTACTCCTGTATCAAGAGTGTGAGAGGAAGTCTCTACATTCCTAGGGATCCCTAAATGCAAGTATTAGTTTTCTTTTAACTTCAGACATAGAGACGAAGTTCCCTACACTTTTTCTAGTAGGATCCAGCTCCTTCTCCCCTAAACCAGGGCCACACTAATGCTCTGAGTCAGGGTTTCCCCTAATCAAGGGGGAAGAAATAAGGTCCAGATCCCATCAGGTCTAGTTCTTCCATGTTCTCACCCCAAGACACTGTACTGCTGCTCCTCTTGTCCCCTTCAGGCCTGGAATCCCAAGAGAACCTATAGACTTTAACACCCCTCAGATTACTCTGGTTTACTCATCCCAGCCAGCTGAAGGCTAGAGGAAGGAAGAGTTATCAGAGATGCAGAATCCATCCTTTTTTCTTTAAGTTATGATAAGGAATAGCCTATGTTTTTGCAACAGGCTCACACTATTTAAGCCCAATAAATTCATGAAGGTATATGAATTAATGTATAAGAAAATATAAAATAATGGGATCTTAAAATTAGAAATAACATGGAGGTCATAATAAAATGCATCTTCTCATTTGTATGGTGTTGTATGGTTTTCATGCAATTTTATACACACAGCCTCATTCGAGTTCCAGAGTAGCCCTGTATGGTAAGTATGGAAGTTATCATCCCCATTTTACAGATGAGGGAACTAAAACTCATAAAGATTAAAGAATTTACCCAAGAACACATGGGTAATAGTAGAGGTGGACTAGCCAATAAGTCTTCTTATTTCTGGTCCAGGACGCTGTACTGCTGCTTGCTTGCTTGCTTGTTTGTTTCCTGTTGTCTTCAGAACATGTTACATTGCACGATGATTTGCAGAATCCCTGAGTTAACATATTGCAATCCATATTATATATTTTTTAACTAGTTCTACTATATAGGTATGAATAACTTTAAATATATATAAATACTAGGACAGTGACTATAAGGTGGTAAGATTTTCTTTTGTAGTGTGAAATCTAAAAAAAGAGGAATCTGAAAATAGTTTGAAAAAGATTAATGTAACTAGAATATGTATTTTATTTCCTGAAGGTAACTTTTTTGAAGGGGGACAGACATTTGGACATATGGGTACTTAAGTTTTTCTCTTTGTGATGTATTTTTTCAACGTTCAGATTTATTTTACGGTGCAGTAGAAATGCATTTGACCATTTCCCTACCAGGCATGGGTCTGTCATGTTTGTTTTTTCTTGGAGTTTCGTAGTACTCCTGTAAATGAATCAATAGCTGCTATAAAGACCAGACCTCTGTCCTGATCCCAGTTCTTTTTTCCTACTAACGCTGTGTTTAAAAGTATTATCTCATACTCAGGAGAGAGAATAAAAATATTTAACAACTAATGTGGCCCGGCCAGTGAGCAGTCATAGTATCTACCAGCTGTCAACACCTGGTGCAGTTGTATCAGAGTGCGCTGCTGATATGTCAGCCCTGCTCACAGTTGCGTGGGACCTTACACTCCGCTGGGTATTTTCATATCCATTCTCTTGTTTGATCTGGGGAGGGGATGGATATAGTGTCCTCTCCCTTTTGTACACTGAGGGATTCACAGCCCAAAGAAATTAAACAGAGGGCCTCTTAGAATGCAAGACTTCCAGCTCTTGGTCCAGTGTTCTTCCTTGGGTGGAAGTTTCCCTCTTTTCCAGGGAGAAAGAAGAGATAAGGTTAGCCATTTTTGATAGGACAAAAATCAGCTCCTTTCAGAGAAAACTCAGAGTAGGTAGTGGGTAGAATAAGCAGTCACCATGTCCCCTGGAAGCTTCCTACCCCAAGCTAATGCTTCACTTCCAAAGTCCCTTCCAGGAGATGCCTGACCTAGAAGAGTGGAACTACCTCAAGTTAGTGAGCAGATTTTTCCCAGTGGAGGAAGTGATTCTGCCTCTTTTCTCCATCTTCACAGGGAAGTTAAGTACAAAGCCTTATTTTAAAAGTACATTCTTTTAACTGCTTGTTTTCCCCCGCTTTCCTCCTTCCACAGAATGGTCTCCCCTCAGGGAGCAACTCATATATTTTTAATGGTGATTTTGTAGATCGAGGAAAACATTCCATGGAGATCCTAATGATCCTGTTTGTGAGTTTTCTTGTCTACCCCAATGACCTGCACTTGAACAGAGGGAACCATGAAGATTTTATGATGAATCTGAGGTAACCTAGGTCTTTAGATTTCCTCTTTTATTTCCCATACTGAAAAATACTGCCAGGTTTAGTTCCTAGCAGAGAGTTACAAGTGAGTGTAGAGAAGTAAGGATGAGGAGAATCTCAAGGGAGACCTTCAAGTCTTACCTCAATTTACTACCTCAGTCTTCTACTGAGTGAGTATACGTTGCTCTGAAGTCTTCTTCCATTTTCGTCTAGTTCTGTCCTTGCTTCTCCCTTCTGTTATGTTCTTTCTCTTCCTCCCATGCCTCCCATCATAGGCCAAATTTTTTCCTGGATGGATGTATTAGGCCAGTTTTGGAGGTGTGGTAGTTTCTATGAGCAGGCTTAGATGAGATCATTCTGTTGCTACACTTTTGGCTTGCCTCAGATGTTGTCTCAGAAACTAGTGCTGTGTTTTTCACTGATGTGTATATTTTTTATGACATGGTGATTGCTTCTGGCATAATTGTTCATAAACACATTTGAGAACAGCTGTAATGTAGCATTTCAACTATCTGACTCACTGGAGATTTGAGGAATAACGATTGGTTCAATAGCTTACCAAATTTTGCTGGAAGACATAGTCGGTGATAAATGTTCCCCTTTCCCTTCTTTCTTCTTCCTTCACCCCTCCTTTGCCAGTTTGGTCTAGGGCAGTAGAAGGCATGACGTGTCTCATGCTTTTATTTCTAGGTTTTTGGGTGCCTTGATAAAAGCTCAGCAACTGATGAGTCTTGCCTTTGGGGCAGTTTCATCCCCTGGCTTTGAGTAGAGATTTTCCAATTATAATGTTTCAAGCATGGAAGGACTTAGCTAAGACATAGCTAAGACTATGATGAAAAAAGTCCCAGACTGTTCTCAGAGGTCCTTTATATGTAATGTAGCTCAAAAGGTTTTTTTGGGCATGCCACTCATCCTTTCATTTATTCAGTTAGCCAATCATATTTATCTCATGTCTATGATGGTTAATGAAAGAGACATGGCCTCTGCCCTCACAGAGTTTACATCTAGCAGGGAAGACTTACATTGAACAGGTTTTTCAAGTGTGATAAGTTTGTAAAGTGGGGACCTAACTTGTCTGGGGGGTGATAGAAGGTTCTCCCGTAGAAGTATGGTATCAGCCTGAAACCTGAGGATGAATTAGGCAATTCAGAGATGAGGAATGATATTCCACACTGAGGGGACAACTTGGGTAGAATATGAGACAAGACTTTTTAGATTTGAAAGAACTTTAGGAGGGTAGGAGCACAGACTGAGGGACAGGATGGTCCCTAGCAGGGCTGGAGACATAAGACATGGTTGGATCATGCAAAGGAATTTAGAACTTTTTTCTAAGGACAACAACAATAATCATAGAAGAGTATCATAAAATTTGTGTTTTAAATGCAGCAGGAAGAAATATTTGAATGTGGGAGGTCAATTAGGAGGTAGTTGAAGAGATAGATGATGGTTTCTCATGTAGACTAAGGTAGTAGGGATGGAGATACAAAGAAGTAGACAGATTCGAGAGGAGTTTAGGCAATGACGGTTTAAAGTGTGGTAATGTGATATGGGGGACTTGAAAGTAGAGAGAATCAAGGATAACCTCCAGGTTTCCGGCTTCAATGTGAGAGTACATTGGCATTGTTCACTGATATTGGGAACATGACAAGAAGAAAAGGTTGAGATGAGAATGAGCGGTAAGTTCATTTTGGGGTAAGGTGATTTGAAGGGCTTTTTGATTAGGTAGTTGCATATTTGTGTCCAGAGCACAGACATGCAGTGTGGCCTGCAGCATTGTCTGGCAACATTGGCACATACATAGTACCCAGAGCCCTAGGCAAGGATGAGATTGCCAAGAGAGAGTGAAGGGAGAAGAGGGCCTAGGACAGAATCCGAAGGAATGCCACCATTCAAGGTGAGGCAGAGAAAAACTTGCAAAGGAGATGTAGAATACCCAGAAAGGTACAAGGAAAACCAAGAGGGTTTATTGTCACAGAATCCAAGAGAAGAAAAGTCTTCCAGAAGGATGATGTAGTCAACTATATTTAGTGCTTCAGAGAGGGCAAGAAGCATGAGGACTGCAAGGTGTCCATTGGATTTAACAACATAGACACCTTTGGCGAGTGCAGGACTAAATTCATCTCGGGAAACACATCTAGAAGCCTGACATGACATGATTTGCATGGAAACCTGGAATAAATATGCTGTGTTCTGACTTCCCTTTCTTGGGCCTTAAGAATATATATGATTATCCTAAGGCAAGGAAAAGTCATTTTAAAAATTTCCATCATGGACGTTCCCTTCATGATTACTATTCAGGCATGAAAATTCCTGACTCTTTCTATTAAAATATTGAATACTATTACATGAACTATATCAGAGAGAGTGTAAAGAACCAACTTGCTGTCTTCTAGTCTTTTCTTTGTCTCTGTTCTGTCTCTCCCCCCAACCCCCCCTTCCTGCACCTTCATTCATTTACTCTAAGATTCAGGATGTCTGAGAAATTCTATCTAAATGAAAAGCATTCTCCCACACAGCTTCCCCCAGCTGCCACGGCACACTTCTCCGAGTACTCACAGCAGCTACACATCCTATACCTAGCACATATTTCTTAAGTTGCCTTGAAAATTGTTTCATGAAAGCTTATCTTCCTTCTCCATGCTATAAGCTCCTTCCAAGTAGGGATGATGTCATTGGCTGCTTTTGTTCTTTCCCATCATGCCTAGCAAAAACTTGGGTAAGTAATAGTTTCAACTAAACTCTGAGTTCTTCATACTTGTGATAATGAGATGTCAGTAGGTCCCCTTTTTGCATGACGTAAGTAGGAGTTATCAACATTTAATCAGTTTTGAACACCATTGTTCTCTTTTTTTTCAGGTATGGCTTCACAAAAGAAATTTTGCATAAATATAAGGTAAGACTCGTACTTTTTATTACTTTTTTAATGCATTCACTTTGCTGCTTGTCCATAGACCTACCAAAAAAGAGTCTTTGGGAAGGGTGATGGGTTTAAAAAAATAAATAAATAAAAGCACAGCAGGAACCTCTGGCCAGGGTAGAGGCCTCATTTTCTTCCTGGACCAAACCAAGCTTTTTCATTGTGACTTTCATTGTTATTAGTTTCAGCACAGATACAAACATATTCTATTGTTGTAAATGTACCCAGGATTTGTTTTATGGTAAACATGCAGATACAGAAATGATTATCACAAAGGAAGAGATTTGTACTCACTGTAAGTGAGTAAAGGAGTGGGCTCTGGATTGGTTAGTTTGCATATGAAAGACACTCATCTGCATATGAAAGGTAAATCATCTATGATTTCTAGGAATTAGCTACCTCTGGGAAGAGCAATCTCTCCTCTAGGGTCAGCAAGGAACCAAGTTGTCAAAGTATCAAAAACATAGAATAAAAAACCAACAAAAGTAGAATAAAAAGACATGATTAATGCATGCTGGTGGGTTGGTGACTCCATGACTCCTTTGTGTGGCATGAAAGCTGTTGCTTTTTGTGATAAACTTGAACTTACCAAAAAACAAAACTTACTCCAGTTCTTACCTACAGATGCATGGAAAGAAAATCTTACAAATCTTAGAAGATGTCTATACCTGGCTCCCAATTGGTACAATCATTGACAATGAAATCCTGGTCATACATGGTGGGATATCAGAGTCCACAGACTTGAATTTGCTCCACCATATAGAAAGACACAAAGTAAGAAAAAATGTTTACATAAATCTTGTCTCAGAGTTTTTATAAGGGGATGTACACCTCTTTGCATTTCTAATTTTGTATTCACTTACGTTTTAGTAGTTGTCATAACTCTGCAAAAATTAGTACAAATTTTAAGAAAATCTATGATTGCAAGATAAAGAACTGAATGGGTAACTTCTACATATGGCAAATGTATTTTTTTTAACTTCATGATGTAAGTGGAAAATGAGGAACTGTTGGCATTTCATATAGTTTCTAAAAGTGAAGAATCCTGATATTTTAAAATTAAAATTTCTGATTAATGTTGTAGTAAAATATACATAACATGAAATGAACCACTTTAATTAACCATTTTTAAGTGTAGAGCTCAGTGGCATTAAGTGCATTCTCATTGTTGTGCCATCATCCCCACCATCCATTCCCAGAATTTTTCATCTTCCCAAACTGAAACTCTACCCATTAAGCAGCAGCTCTCCAATCTCCCCTCTTCCTAGCCCCTGCTGACCACCATTCTATCTTCTGTCTCTGAATTTGACTACTCGGGGTGTCTCATATAGATGGAGCCATAGAGCAATTTATTTCTGAATTGCTATGACTTCTCTTATCCTCCAAATGGCTCAGGGTATTTTGAGGGGAAATGTTTTAAACTGAGTAATCAGAGTCAGTACAACAGAAACAGAGCAAGAACAGGTACAGAACCTCTAAGGGAAGAGGCTGGGTGTGGCCTGTAAAGCTCCCATACTTAGCAAAGGGCTCTGGCTGGGTCTTGCCAAGTGACTGGAATTATCTGGGTCCTGTACCAGAGCCCAGGCAACGCCCGCAGACCAGGGGCATAGGATGTGCCCTGTGAGCATGAGGACCAATAGCAGCTCCAGAACCAGATGACCAGTTACGGTCCTAGTGAGAAGCCTGAACCCTTACCCCTCCAGACTGAGAGTCAACTTCCAACCAATCCAGACAAGTAGAGTCTAGAGCTGGAATTTAATTTGGTATAGACAGAAGTGTGACCCTTCTTCACCTTGAGTTTCTGGAACCCTTATCACTTTATATACATATGAAAGATAGTATTATTGCTAACTTCTTCTCATCCTTTTAATATCAGCTTAAATGGACCCCCTCCTCTGGAAAGCCTTGCATGACCTCCGGACTACGTCAGGTCCGCTTCTATCTGCTCTCAAGCCCCTTGTACATATCCTTCGTAACAGTTACCAGAACTAAGTGTAGAATTGGGGTACTATTTTCTATCCTCCCCTGCTTCTCTCATTCACTGATATAAACTCCAGCACCTAAGATGCAGTGAATACTTTTTGTTTTTTTACTTTTTTATAATCTATGTTTTTAAAAAATTTTTAAATTAACATATAATGTATTATTAGCACCAGGGGTACGGGTCTGTGAATCGCCAGGTTTGTACTTCACAGCACTCATCATATCACATACCTTCCCCAGTGTTCATAACCCAAACACCCTCTACCTACCCCCCGCCCCGCTGCCCCGGCAACCCTCAGTTTGTTTTGTGAGATTAAGAGTCTCTTATGGTTTGTCTCCCTCCCGATCCCATCTTGTTCCATTTATTCCTTTCCTACCCCCTAAACCCCCCACATTGCCTCTCAACTTCCTCATATCAGGGAGATCATATGATAATTGTCTTTCTCTGATTGACTTATTTCACTAAGCATAATACCCTCTAGTTCCATCCCTGTCGTCGCAATGGCAAGATTTCATTTCTTTTGATGGTTGCATAGTATTCCACTATATATATATATATATATATATATATATATATATATATATATATACACACACATACATACATACCACATCTTCTTTATCCATTCATCTGTTGTTGGACATCTAGTTTCTTCCCATAGTTTGGCTATTGTGGACATTGCTGCTATAAACATTCGGGTGTATGTGCCCCTTTGGATGATGTAGTGAATACTTAATCAGTGTTTGTTGGCTGTGTCCTAAGACATTTAAGACCAAAGCAGGGAAGACTGAAGACAAAACTGGATAGAAACTTCTTTACCACCCCTTTCCTGATTCTGTGGTGATTTTACATCCCTCCTCTCCAACTTCACCCAACCATGACCATATCTCCTGGCTTGTACCTGTTGTTCTGGTAATTGTTAATAGTGTCTCCCTTTATTCTCAGTACTCCGACTGCAGTAAATTTTAAGGTCACCCTGTGTTGAAGGCTTCTTTCTCATGGTATCAGCAAATAGTCAAGCTAGTAAAACATTTCGATCAAGATAGTCAGTTTAACATAATGAGTGGACGTGATTCTAGGCAAGAGTGAGGGAACATGATGTTTTAGTCAGTCAGGTATTGTCAAGCACGCAGCAGGAGTGCCATGCTCTACCACCACCCGCCATGCGACAACAGTGCTCATCAGCCATGGCAGCCACTACAATTGATCTGATTGAAAACTTATCCTTTTCTGAAGGGAGCCTGAGCAGCCAGCCCTCTCTAGAGCTTTCTGAGCTATGAAGAGCATGGCTTGGGGTGCCTGGGTGGCTCAGTTGGTTAAGCCTCTGAGTCTTGGTCTCAGCTCAGGTCTCTATCTCAGGGTCATGAGTTCAAGCCCCAAGTTGGGTTCCATGCTGGTTGTGGAGCCCACTTAGGAAAAAAGAAAAAAAAAAAAAAAAGACCATGTCTCTAGAATGGCTGTTACTCTCTCTGCGGAGATCAAAGGGTGAGAGCCACCTTGACTTAGTAACGTTCATGAAGCTCTGACATCAGACAGCCAAAGCCAGCTTTACATCCTACTTCTGCCACTTCCTGGCTGGGTGACTGGGCATGAAAGGTTTTGAAACCTCAGTTTCTGCCCCTGTGCATGGAAGCTAAAAATACCTACTATATTGAATTGTTAGGAGGATTAAATATAATTATTTAGGTGAAGAAAACAGCGTAGAGTAAGCTCTGAACACAAAGCACTCTCCCTCCAACTCTCTCCTCTCTTTCCTGATACTTGGAACTGAGGGTTGAATTTTAGTCACCAAGACACCCCTTGGGGAGAAGTTTTTAGGCCAGGAGTTTTCCCAGGAAAACAAATTTTATCTCCTTTGGGGGTCATCATTCCACCTACTCATAAGCCTGGTTTTAAAGATAGAAATCTGACTTGTGTCCTTCTTGTGTCTTCTACCCCTCCTAGAATGAGGTTGAATTGACAGCACGTACTTGTTGTATTAAATACAATTGAACTGTAGCAAAAGTAGAAGGTTTAAGACTTTGGAACTCTACCAAATGAAATGCAAAAGTAGATTTTCAGGTCCAATTTTATACCTTTCCCATTTTCTCCACTTTCCCATCCCTTAGGACTCTCTAAGGGTAGGGATGACCACACTTCCTGGTTTATGCCGGCTGTTGTGGTATGGTTGTTAATGGCAGCAGGGAGTAGGGTTGGGGGAAACCTGATGACAACCACCTTCTAGGTTCATCAAAGGCATTTTGTAAGGTGCGTAGGCCAGCGGGGCTGTCAGTGCAGAGGAACAGAGAAGGAAGATTCTATAAGACTGAGATTCTAGTTTAGAATTCTTTCAGCTCCCTGGCAGGGTGTAGGAGAAAGGATGGCCAGCAGCACTCCCAGGAGAAAATGGTGGCGTGGAACTTTAGGGAGGAGCTGGGCAAAGTATCCTGATCCTAAGTGGCCTGGAAAAACACACCTTCTTCATCAGCTGAGGCACAGCAATAGAGACAGAGCGGCAATGGGCACTGGAGTTTCTGCCAGCAGCACATGAAGCACAGGGTTTTGCTAAAGTGTGAATTTGTTTTGTAGATGAAATCTGTGCTGATGCCACCAATTTCCATAGATGAAGACCATGATACTGACTTGAAGAAAACTAAGACAGGTGCAAATGTTGTACCTCGGGAAATCAAAACAAATGAATCCCCTTCCGAACAGTTACCAAAGCATGAATGGGAACAGGTAGGTATCAAAGTGTTCACCAAAGTGGCAGTGAAGATGCCGCATTGATGATGCTGTCCCTTAGATCCATAACAAGTGACTTACCTTTATAAGCAAACTCTTCTTTCTGAACTCATCACTATACTTTTATTTATTTATTTATTTATTTATTTTTAAAAGATTTTATTTATTTATTTGACAGAGAGAGATCACAAACAGGCAGAGAGGCAGGCAGAGAGAGAGGAGGAAGCAGGCTCCCTGCTGAGCAGAGAGCCCGATGCGGGGCTCGATCCCAGGACCCTGAGATCATGACCTGAGCCGAAGGCAGCGGCTTAACCCACTGAGCCACCCAGGCGCCCCTCATCACTATACTTTTAATAGTCTCATTGAGATAGACTTGCATTTAAAGTATATAATTCAGTGGTTTCGGTATATTTACAGTGTTGAGCAACTGTCATGACGATCTAACTTTAGAACGTTTTCATCACCTGAAAAAGAAACTCCATACCTATTACTAGTCACTCCCCCTTCCCTCCCCAATCACCCCCTCCCCCAGCCTTAGGCAACCGCTAATCTACTTTTGGTCTTTATAGATTTGCCTATTCTGGACATGCTATAGAAATGGACCCATACAATATGTCTGGCTTCTTGTACTCAGCCCAATGTTTTGAGGTTCATCCATGTTGTACTTCGTTGTGTGGATATGCTACATTTTGTTTATTCATTCATGAGTGGGTAGACATTTGAGTTGTTTCTGCTTCTTGGCTATTATGAATAATGCTGCTATAAACACTGACATAAAAGTTTTTCTGTGGGCATAGGTTTTCATTTCTCTTTGGTATATACCTGAGAATGGAATTGCTCAGTCATAAGATAATTCTGAGTTGAACATTTTGAGAAACTTCCAAACTGTTCTCCCAAGGAGCTGCACCATTTTACATTTCCATTACCAATGTATGAAGGTTCCAATTTCTTCACATTCTCACTAAGAAATTGTCTCTCCTCTTTTTTTTTTTTTTTTTAATTTATTTATTTGACAGACAGAGATCACAAGTAGGCAGAGAGGCAGGCGGAGAGAGAGGAGGAAGCAGGCTTCCTGCTGAGCAGAGAGCCTGATGTGGGGCTCGATCCCAGGACCCTGGGATCATGACCTGAGCTGAAGGCAGAGGCTTTAACCCACTGAGCCACCCAGGCGCCCCTCTCCTTTTGATTATGGCTGTCCTAGTGGGTGTGAGGTCGAATCTTATTATGGTTTTGATTTGTTGTGGTTTTGGTATTTCTCTAATGATGTTGAGCATCTTTTCGTGTGCTAATTGGCCATCTGTATATCTTGGGAGAAATATCTATTCAGATCCTTTGCTCATTTTAAAAATTGAGTTATCTTTTTATTATCGCATTATAAGAGTTCTTCATATATTCTGGATATAAATTCCTTATCAGATTTATTATTTGCCAATATTCTTTCCTATTCTGTGGGCTATCTTTTCCTTCTCTTGATAGTATTATTTGCAGCACCAAAGTTTTTAAATTTTGATGAAATCTAATATTTATTTTTTTTAACTAGTGTTTTTGGGGTTTTATCTAAGAAACCTTTGCCTAACCCAAAGTCATGAGGATTTATTGCTATATTTTCTTCTAAGAATTTTATAGATTAAGCACTTACATTTGGGTAATCCATTTTGAGTTAATTTTTGTGTATGCTGGGAGGTAGGGGTCTAACTTTATTCTTTCACATGTGGATCTCCAGTTATTCCAATACCACTTATTCTCATTGAATTTTCTTGGCACTTTTATCAAAAATCAACAGACCATAAATATGAAGGTTTATTTCTAGACTCTTAATTCTACTCCCTGATCTATATGCCTATCCTTACATCAGCACTACACAGTTTTGAATACTGTAGCTTTGTAGAAAGTTTTGAAACTGGAAAATGTGAGTTGTTTTGTTGTTCTTTTTCAAGATTGTTTTGACTGGGGGTGCCTGGGTGGCTTAGTTGGTTGAGTTACTGCTTTCAGCCCAGGTCATGATCCTGGAGTCCAGATAGGGCCAGTGGCAGTGGGGCTCCCTCCTCAGCTGGGGTTCTGTGTCTCCCTCTGCCCTTCCCCTCTCATGCTCTCTCTCTCTGTCACTTTCTCTCTCAAATAAACAAATAAAATCTTCAAGGCAAAAAAAAAAAAAAAAAAGATTGTTTTGACTGTTCTGGGTCCCTTGAATTTCTGTATGAATTTTAGGGTCATCTTGTCAATTTCTACCAAAAGACAGGTGGGATTTTGGTAGGAATTGCTTTGAATCTGTGTTCTTATTGCAATCTTAACAATATTATATACCCAATTCCATGAATATGGAATGTCTTTCCATGTATTTAGATCTTTAATTTCAACAGTGTTTTTAATAATGTACACTGTGGCACTTGTTTGGCTCAAGTGATGTTATTGTAAAACAGAATTGTTTTTTAAATTACCTTTAGAAATACAGTTGACTTGTGTATACTGATCTCATGTTATGAACCTTGATAAGCCTGTTGATTCATCCTAATGATTTTTAGTGGTTCATTGGGACCTTCTATATACATGAGCATGTTATCTGTGAATAGAGATAATTTTGCTTCTTCCTTTCCAAACTGTCTGCCTTTTATTTCTTTTTCTTCCTTAATAACCCTGTCTAGAACCTCCAGTATGGCGTTGAATAGAAGTGATGAGAGTAGATAGACATCCTTTTTTTATTCCTGATATTAGAGGAAGGCATTCAGTCTTTCACCATTAAGTATATTAGCTGCCCTTCATCATGAGGAGGTTCCCTTCTGTGCCTACTTTGTTGAATGTTTTTATCATGGAAGAGTGTTGGATTTTGTCAAATGATTTTTTTGTATCTATTAAGATGATCTTATGGGGTTTGCTCTTTACTCTATCAATATGACGTATTACATTGATTGATTTAAACCAACCTTACATTCTTGGGACAAATCCCACTTAGTCATGGTGTGTAATACATTTTATATGCTGCTCACTTCAGTTTGCTAATTTTTAAAAAGGATTTTACATCTATATTCATAAGGGTGTTCTGTAGTTTTCTTGTGATGTCTTTGGTATTAGCATAAGACTGGCCTCATAGGATGAGTTGGGAAGCATTAGGTCCTCTTCCACTTGTTGGAGGAGTTTATGAAGGACTGATAATTTTTCTTCAAATGTTTGGTAGAATTCATCAGTGAAACGATCTGAGCCTGGGCTTTTCTTTGTAGGAATTTTTAAAAATTATCAACTTAGTCTTCTTTCTTGTTATAGTTCTATTTGGATTTTTTATTTCTTCTTGAGTAGTTTGTATATTGGTAGTCCTGATAGTTTCTCTTCCTTGGAATCTGTCATTTCATCTAATTTATCTTGTTGTTTGTAATATATATACATTTAAATACACATAGAGTCTGTAGTGCTATCACCTCTTTCATTCCTAATTTTAGCCAGTTGAGTCTCTTCTTTTCCTTGGTCAGACTCACTAAGGTTTGTTAATTTTATTGATCTTTTCACAAAACCAATTTTTGGTTTTATTGACTTTATTATTTTCTATTCTCTCCGTCGTTTATTTCTACCCTAATCTTTATCTAATTTCCTTTTTTCTGTTTGCTTTAGATTTCGTTTGCTCTTCTTTTTCTAGTTTCCTAAGGTGAAAGGTAATGTCATTAATTTGAGATCACTTGCCTTTTGTAATGAAGCTATAAATTTCCCTGTAACTACTACCTTAGCTCCTTCCTGTAAGTTTTGCCATGTTTTGCTTTCATTTTCATCCATCTCTAAGTATTTTCTAATTTCCCTTGTGATTTCTTCTTTAACCCATACATTATTTAGCAGCATGTTATTTAGTTTCTGCATATTTGTGAATTTCTCATATTTCTTTCTCTTACTGCTTTGTACTTGAATTCAATTTTGGTTGGAGAACATACTTCATATGATTTAAATCCTTTGAAAACATGGTGATGCTTTTTTTATGGATAGTGTATGGTCTATCTTGGAGAACGCTCCATGTGCTCTGGAGAAGAAAATGTATTCGATTCCTGTTAAGTGGAGTGCTATATATATAGATAGATATACAGATATATATATATATCTGTCTGTCTTAGAATATATTTATCTGTCTTTGAATATATTTATAATAGTTGCTTTGAAATCTTTGTCTGCTAAGTCAACACCTATTCCCCTCAAAGGAGATTTCTATTGCCTGCTTGTTTTTCCTTGTGTATTTTTTTCTTTGCACGTCCTATAACTCTTTTGTTGAAAACTGGGCGTTTTAAGTAATATATTGTAGTAACTCGAGATAGTTATTCCCATGCTCCTCTGGGGCTTGTTGTTATTTGCGTTTTCACTCATTTGTTTAGTGCTTGACTTGACTAGGTCAGTGAAGTCTGTGACCGACCTCTCAGTGTGTATTCTCTGATGTCACTCTTCAGCAGGGCCGCCTGCAGCATGCACAGTTTCCCTCACAACTGGGGTGTGGGGGCGGGGGGAGTGGGCGTGCAGTCGTAGTTTTAGGTAGGCTCTCTTTTATGGTCTCTTTCCCTTATTTCCCTCTAAGCTTTGGTGCACCTGCCTCTATTTGTATCAGAAGCAGCTGTTGGTCTTCACTAATTGCCCGCTAATTGTGCTATTGTTCTTAACAATGCCCCAGGGCTCAGGAATAGCTCCACAATCTGATCCTATTAAAGTCCTCTCCTTTGCAGCCGGTGGTACAATCGCTGAGGCTTATTCTGGCCCTCGAGGCTTTTCTCATCTGCCCCTTTCCCTGATTCTGTCGCTGAAACTTTGGTCTGGTCCACTCTTGCTACTAGTATCGTGGAACCATCAGCTTTCTTCTGATTGCTTACCTCTAAGAAGCCTCTATTTCTTGACTCTGTACTCTTATACCTTGACTGCTGAAAGTGTTGACTAAAATGTGATTTCTGTTGTAAAATATCTTCTAATCAGTGAGGAGAGAGAGAGAGAGGTGGGGAGATGGAGAGGGAGGGAGAAGAGGTAGGAAGAGAGAAATAGAATTCATCAATAGCTTGTGCATCCAAAGTATTTAAAAATAGAGAAGTACAAGAGACAACCTATAGCAAGTAGCAAAGGATACCCCGCCTTAGATTCTGAGATCCGAATTCCAAAGACCAAAGGTTAGAACAAGCACTTCTAGGATGGTGAATAAAAAGGATGATGCCAAAGAGATTGGAGTTGCACAAAAAGAAAATTCTGGCCTCTGGAAGCCTAGATAAGTTAGAATTCTAGAGAGAACGGAGTCTTAAGAAAGGGGAGGGAGGAGACTGGGGATCATTATTCTTAACAGAACTTCCCACCACCCCAATGATATAGACATGTAGGCATCTTGCCGACTCCACGTACATCGCTGGATCTTAGGGTAAAATGGACCAGAATCTCATTCCCATTATTTTAATAATTTCACTTGTACCCTTACATTTTTTTCCTCTCAGTTGCTGGTACAAAGTGGGCATGCATACTTTAGTTAGCTAGAGTTGAAATTTCAGAGAAAACCAGATTTCATACTTTATTACTCCATAGCTAGGAGCTATGTTATAATAAAGGTCATAGGCTCCTTATTTGTCCCCTACTCACAGAAGTACATGATTCTTGGCAGAGTGCTATAATTTAAGTTTTATCTTAGGTTCACTGATATGTGGGGCATCTACATACTCATAGCTATGTCACTATATAGAGACGAGTGTGATACCCTTCCTTTAGGACCAACTTGCAACAAGAAGACCAGAGAGGTTTAAAAAATAATTTTAATTATTTATTTCCTGAGTGACTCTTTTCTCTTAATTCACTCATTTAACAAGTATTTATTCAACACCTGCCCTGTTATAGACTTTGGAGAATGTCAGTGACCAAAGGTCTGATACCTCCTGAAGCTTACATTCTAGGGGGAGGAGTTAAATAATAATATAACAAAAAGCAAGTCAATTATATAATATGTTAAGTGGGAAGTTCTACAGAAAAAAATTAAAACCAGAACAAGGTTGGGAGAATCAGGAGAACTGGAGGTGGAGGGCAGAGCTGTAATTTTAGATAGGGTGGTCGGCCTCCTCGCACAGGCTCCCAAGAGGGAAATGGCTTGTTCGTAGTCACGTGGCTAGTCACTGAGCCACAGAGGAGGATGGATTCCTGGTCCGCCTTTAACGCCCATGCACCTTTTCCGAAGGGAAATATGACTTCGGAGTGCTGGGGGGTCTCAAAAACAAAGTGAACTGTGTCAGTGTCTGCTTATCCAGGGAGGCAATGAAACAAGGAGTAGGCATCTAAAGCAGTTTCAGTTTGGCTGGAAGGTTTGGGTTGAGCACAGCTTTTCAAACGACACGTCCCAAAGCTGGAAGGAGGACAGATCACCGGGAGGAGGACAGATCACCGAGGGAAAATACAAAAGAAGAGTTACTCTGTAGCTTTAGTGTCTTAGAAATGAAGCATTTAGATACACCTTTTCGGAGCTATTAACTCTCCCCCAAGACATACTTTTGGGAACTGGATTATTCAGAGCTGCTGACAGCCCAGGGCACTTCTTGCTGGATTTAGTTTGGATTTAGGAGGTTTAAAGGCTGAGACACGAATAGATTTTTGTCGACCAGGACCTATAAAAACTGTCCTTCAGTAAAACTTTCCCAGTTTTTGGTCTGAAAATTTTCAGGAAAGAATGTTGTGAATAACTGTTGTTTCATGCACTTACCACTCACAAGGCCTTTGCCTTTCAGAGGACAGGATGTTGTTGGAAGGAAAGGGACTTGTCTCTGCAGAGGAATTTGTTTTCACCAACAAAGGATCTCAGGATCAAATCTGTATTATAGCTACAGTCTGGCTCAACAGAGTCAGGTGAATGAGTTCTAGACAGAAAAAAAATGCAAACTCATGGAATGGATAATTCTGAAGACATTCATCTCTATAAAACTCATATCCCCTTGGGGCACCTGGGTAGCTCAGAGGGTTAAGCCGCTGCCTTCGGCTCAGGTCATGATCTCAGGGTCCTGAGATCAAGCCCCATGTCAGGCTCTCTGCTCGGCAGGGAGCGTGCTTCCCCCCTCTCTCTGCCTGCCTCTTTGCCTACTTGTGATCTCTCTCTCTGTCAAATAAATAAATAAAAAAAAAAAATCTAAAAAAAAAAACAACAAAAAAAACCTCATACCCCCTTTGACTTTGAGTCAAAGAAAAATGAATGTTTGCTATATCTTTCTCATTTCATTGATGAGCCAACTAAAGCTCAAATAGGTTCAATGATTTGCCCAACATGACACAGGGGACGCTTGAGGAACTAACTCTTTGGTCAGTGCTTATTCTAGTTTAATAGAGTCCGTCACATACATTGAATTTATGTAAATTTCAACTACATGTATATGACAAAAAGGAGAAAAGTATGTAAAATTGTATTGTCATAAAGCTTATCTATCCCATTGTACATTATCACTTATAGAAAATATTCTCACATCCATATTAGTGTATAAAATCATGTGTAGTGCACATTAAGGGTAATTTAAAAGGTTTTCCAGGGGGAATTTTGGCTATAAATGACACATTTCATGCGAGAATTTAAAACTAAATCCCCTCTTTATAAAACACCATTCCTTGTGTTCCATGTCTCTGCCTTCCTTATACTAAAGGTCAAATCAGGACCCCCAAACATGAATTCATGGTGTAAGAGCCAGATATGCCAATGCAAGTGTTTGTTTTGTCATAAACACCACCAAGGTAAACGGGCTCCATTTTATTTATTTGTAGGGTAGGATTGTGCCAGTGTTGGAATTCAGTAGGGGAGAAAAGAGAATCCTGGTCTGAATCTTCTTTAGGTGGTTTTAGCTCTCACTGCTGTCAATCATCAAAAATTCCCCAAGTGTCTGGTTCATGCCTGATGGAGGGTTGCTACAGGCTCTGACCAGGGGCTTCTTCCAAAGTTCTTCTACCAGTTCTCCGCTTCTCTCCACCTCACTGTCTACTTCCTCACTTATTTCTAGCTCCCCTTCAATATCAGACCTATAAATGGGTGTACAGTCCAGTTTACTGGGACAACCATTTCTGGTTCTCTTGTTAAGACCTGACTTGGACTTGCCCGGGTAACTGCAGAACTTAAAATGCATGGTCCTTCAAGCCTGCGGAACAAAAACAAGGAAAAGACAGACTCTTAGAATCATACTCAGTTAGAACTTTGAGATACTTTACAAGTCACCTGGCCCAAACCCCCACTTTTAAAGATCTGAAAACTGAGACTCAGAGAGTTTTCTTGAGGCTGTACAGCTTTAGTGACAAAGTTAGTTTTTCTCACTACTGCTTTAATGCCTGTAGGAATTTAGATAAAGAAACATTATACGTAGATCAGAACAATGAAAAATATTCTTAGAAACCTGGATCTTCAGTCTTGGGCATCATGTTTTCCTCTTTCAGCCCCAAAAGGAAATGTTATGATAATAAAATACTTGTGGATTTAGGAGGACACATTGTGGAAACCAGTCAGTGGAACTGAGAATGTTTCTATCAACGGGACAAAAAGGGAAGGAGATGACTTAGGAAGTACTCTTGGATGAACGCTTGTCTATATTTGTGCTGGGAGAAAGTCTTCCTCATGCTATCTGCTCAACAGGACAAAAACCAGGGCCAAAGCCACAGCTGGGAGACCTACCTTACCTCTTTGAACATATTAAGAACCTCTAATGTGTGTTCTCTGTGGGGAACTGTTTTCTCCTTGGAACATGACAATGTAGCTCTTTTAAGAGAAAAGACCTTGAGGGGCAACTGCGTGGCTCAGTCGTTTAAGTGTCTTCCTTCAGCTCAGGTATGATCCCAGGGTCCTGGGATCGAGCCCCACACTGGGCTCCCTCTTCAGCAGGGAGCCTGTTTTTCCCTCTCCCTCTGCTGTTCTCCCCCACTCCCCACTTGTGCTCTGTCACTCTCATTCTCTCTCAAATAAATAAATAAAAATTTTTTAAAAAGAGAAAGAGAAAAGACCTTGGTAGATTCAGCAATTGTGAAACAACCATGATAAGATTTTTAAAGACGGGGTGCCTGGGCGGCTCAGTGGGTTAAGACTCTGCCTTCGGCTCAGGTCATGATCTCAGGGATTGAGTCCTGCATTGGGCTCTCTGCTCAGCAGCGAGCCTGCGTCCCCCTCTCTCTGTCTACTTGTGATCTCTTTCTCTGTCAAATAAATAAACTCTTTTAAAAAAAAGATTTTTGAAGACAGACCAAAAACAGCAAGGGCTGACTCTTCGTGATTATGAAGTATGGCTGCACTGGTCATTGGTAATGAGCAGACAGGGATTGCGGTGACTGTGGGCATTACAGGTATTGTGGAAAAGATTCACGGAGGAGATGAGTCCGCACCAAGTTTGAAGGAGGAACGAGGAACAGACTCTGGGATCACTTGGGTTAATACTTCTGGCAAATAAGCTGGCATCTAGAAAGATAGACTCTCGCTTATGAATAGCGGCTTAATCTGGTTTGTTGCCCAAAGGTTGTCGATATTCTGTGGAGTGATCCCAGAGGCAAAAGAGGCTGTTACCCAAACACAAGTCGTGGAGGAGGCTGTTATTTCGGACCAGATATTACCTCCAAGATTCTTAATAAGTTTCAGTTGAAGATGCTGATCAGGTCTCATGAATGTAAGCCCGAAGGGTATGAAATCTGCCATGACGGGAAGGTAAGCGGACAGTGGTGGTGACAGCATCACACACATCCTCGCCCCAGGCAGTTTTTCTTCCCAGGATGCATCTTACCTAGAGGCTCATGGGAAGGTGACTTCCTCAGGACCAAAACAGGAGGCCACGCTTTGGTACACAGAAACAGGAGACTACGAGGTTCACACAGGTTGTCTGAAGGGGCCTCAGTGTGCCTCACCCGAAGAGCTATTTGGCTTATTTCCCTGATCTTCCCGAATCCCAGAGATAGAAATTCTGACACGCAGCTCTAAGCGCACCCACGGACAGGCTGCCTTCTTTATTAATCAAAAGGCGGCTTTCTGGTGCAGCACGGCGGAGAAGGTACTTACCCTCACAGAGCCTGTCAAAGGCAGCCGTGAGTCCGGCTGGCTCTCCTTCACCTTTTGTACTTGCTCTGTGCAGGGCAGAGCCACAAAACCCGCCTCGCTTCTCCTCACTGAGCAGGTGAGCTCTAGCCAGTCGCCCGCTGTGGTCAGTGTAGCTGCGGACCCTAAAGTGGAGCATGTCGTGCTCCTTCCGTGGTGTCTGGTAAGGCTGGAAGAGGGCTGAGGAGCAGGTTTGTCATTCCAGGTTGTCTTGGGATGTCCCTTTTCTACCAGAGAATAACAGTAAATAAAACAGAATACCAAACCATGTGGTATCTCTGTTTCAAGGCTTTCACTTTTCTTAACTCCCATTAGTTCATTTTCAGCTCCTGCTCAGGTTGTGAGATAGTGAAAGCAAGTATTATTTAAGGTTTCTTTGTACTGGGCCCAAGCTCCTGTCCACGACCAGGGTTACCCTGCCATCCCCCTCCATGGCCCCAGGGCTGGTTCCTTCCCAGCAGAGTGGTCCTGGCCACTCTGTATTTGGGCCACTACTTTCTCTGCCCTTGAAGGACTGGTTTTGTGCAGGGCCCCAAGCCCTCTACATCAGTCAACTTGGAGCAAAAGAGAAAGACTGATAGTAGAGGAGTTTTGTTTTGAACACTCAAGTATCACAAGGAAAGAAAGCAAAGGCATTACCAGCTTGGAAAATTAGAATTTGCAAAACCAAGCGTTAAGTAGATTTGTAAGGTACGGAACTGGAATTGTACACAGGATCGCAAGGCTACGCCCTACGCGGGTGAATGACTGGAAGTTCGTATTCCCCCGAACACTGATTTTGAAGCCTTGTCGCTCTCCAGTGGAATCCCAGAAAATCCTGTCAGACTTGGGTCATTTGTATGGCTTTGGAACTTTGCTTTTTGCTTTTTTAGGAATGGAGGTATTTCTGCCTTTACTGAAGGACCTTTTGAGAACTAACTCTATGTGAACCGGGCCCTCTTTTTCTCTAATCAGGTTGTTACGGTATTTTCTGCTTCTAATTATTATGAAGAAGGCAGCAATCGAGGAGCTTACATCAAACTGTGTTGTGATATGACCCCTCGATTTTTCCAGTACCAAGTAACTAGGACAACGTGCTCGAGGCCTCTCTACCAAAGGTATGTATGCTCCAAGGAGAATTCTGAGCGCTGCTCCTGGTGACCCAGTAGAACCAGCCAGAGTGACTAAGAACAGCTACGAGAGTGAAGACAACTCCTTACTGGTCACTCATTGGTATAAACACAATAGAATTAGTTCCAGACACCAAGCGGTGAATGCATTCATGTTTGAAACCAAGAGGAGCAATTTTCAATTCATATGTCTCTTTAAGTGGGTAAAGCCATTAGTGTCTATGAGCAGCTTCTAATTGAATGTAAAGAAAAGAAGGTCCCCACATCCGCCTGGTCCCATACCTGAAAGCCCTCCCTGTCCCCCGAACAGCCCTGTGTGCTCTTGCCTCTTGGTCGCTTTTCTACCCGGAAGCGTAGAATGCCAAGAGTTGAGTGTCTCTCCGTGTGATGGCCTCCATAGCTTATCTTCCTTTTCCCCATTCAACGTGATCTTTTTAAGAAGTTTTCATTATAAAATGAGTATGTTTGTTGTTAACAAGTGAGACCAAACAAAGATGTATACAGAAAATGCTAATGATCTTTCTCCCCCTCCTTCTTAATGATCCTTTTTCCCAGAGGCAACTGAAATTGATAGCCCAGAGTGGACATTTCTTCCCTTTTCTTGCTCTACAAGAATAAACAAACCATTATGTTCATCAAATTTAAAAAATGTTGAGCACCTCCTGTGTATCACGCACTGTACCAGGCACAGACGATAGAGCAATGAACAAAATAGGCAAAAGTCCTTTCCCTTATCCAGTGCAGATCCCAGAGGGGAAGGAGAAAGGCAATCTGCAACATACATTCTTTTTTTTTTTTTACAAAGATAGAATCACACAGCATACTCTACAACTGAATTTTTCTCTAAAGATAATATCATGAACATTACTCCAAGCGAATACATAGTCCTAACTCAATCTTTCTAGTAGATGTGCCGTAAAAATTATAGAGTGACAAAATCTTATTCAACTGATGGCCATCCAGATTGGTTCCAGGGTTTTGCACTTAAAAGCAATGTTGTATGGAACAAATACTTCTCCGTGTGTGTGTGTGTGTGTGTGTGTGTGTGTGTGTGTATATACCTACATTCACACATGCATGCAAACAGCCATAAGTTTTAGTACTTTTTTTACATAAAATTTCAAAATGTGGAGTTTGTGGATTTATGATTTTTTAAAATTTTGCTGGATACTCCAAAAGAGTTTTAACAATTAACAATCCGAAAAACAACATACCAACTTTTCCACATCCTTGTTAGTCTCAGATATTACTACACTTCTTGATTTTTGCCAAACTGTTGGATCAAAATGGTAAATCTCAGTTTTAATTAGCACTTTTGCCTATCTTGTGTTTTTGGACATTGCATTTTTCTCTTCTTTGAATTTCCTATTTGAATTATTCCTCCATTTTACATTGGGTTGTTTGTCATTTTCTGATCAATTTTTAGGAGTTCTTTGTAAATGAGGGATAGAGGATTTTTACAGTTACATTGTATATATATATTTTTTTCTTTCTTTTTTTATATTTTATTTATTTATTTGACAGAGAGAAATCACAAGTAGGCAGAGAGGCAGGCAGAGAGAGAGGAGGAAGCAGGCTCCCCGCTGAGCAGAAAGCCCGATGCGGGGCTCGATCCCAGGACCCTGGGATCATGACCTGAGCCGAAGGCAGCGGCTTAACCCACTGAGCCACCCAGGCGCCCCAACATTGTATATATTTTGTTGGTGTCTTCATTTTGCTTTAGTTCTATGAAATCACATTTTTGTATATAATTTCATCATATCTTTTGGATTTTCATCTTTGTTAGAAGAATGTCTCCACAACAAGTTTATATCATTATATTTTATTATGTTAGTAAGTTAATCTCAAATTAATTTATTTTAACAGCTTTGTTGAGACATAATTTACATACCATGAAGTTGACCAGTTTAATTCACCGATAGGATATTTATAGAGTTGTGTAACCATCGCTATAACCTAGTTTCTTCTTCTTTTCTTTTTTAAATTAAATTTAATTTTTTTCAGTGTTCCAAAATAATCTAGTTTTAAAACATTTGTGCCACCCTAAAAGGACAACTTAAACCCATTAGCAGTCATCAGTCACTTCCCCCTATCACAACTCTAGGCAACCAGTAGTCTGCTTTCTCTTTCTGTCTCCATAAATTTTACCTGTTCTGGACATTTCATGTAAATGGGATCACACAATGTGCAGTCTTCTGTGACTGTCTTCTTTCACTAAGCACAATGTTTTTGAGGTTCATTAATGTAACATGTATGAATGCTTCATTCCTTATTATGGCTGAGTAATATTCCATTATATGAATAGACCACATTTTCTTTTTTTTTTAATTAAAAAAGTTTTTTTAAGGTTTTAATTCCAGTACAGTGAACACATAGTATCACATTAGCTTCACGTGTACAATATAATGATTTAACAATTCCAGACATCATCCTGTGCTCAGCACAAGTACCCTCCTTCATCCCCATCACCTATTTCACCCATCCCCTCCCACCTACCACCCCTCTGGAAACCATCACTTTGTTCTCTATAGTTCACGGTCTGTTTTTTGGTTTGCTCCCCCCTTTTCCTTTGTTCATTTGTTTTGTTCCTTAAATTTCACGTATGAGTGAAATCATATGGTATTTGTCTTTCTCCAACTGATTTCACTTAGCATAGTACTCTCTAGCTTCATCCATGCTACTGCAAATGGTAAGATTTAATTCTTTTTTAAGGCTGGGTAGTATTCCATTGTGTATATATATCACTGTTCTTTATCTGTTCATCAACTGATGGACACTTGTGTTGCTTCCATATCTTGAGTATTGTAAATAAAGCTTCTATAAACATAGGGAGGCATGTATCTCTTTGAATTAGTGTTCTTGTATTCTTTGGGTAAATACCCAGTAGTACGATTGCTGGATTGTAAGGTATTTCTATGTTTAACTTTTTGAAGACCCTCCATACTATTTTCCACAGTGTCTGCTCCAGTTTGCATTCCCACCAACAGTGCGTGAGGGTTCCCGTTTCTCCACATCCTCACCAACACCTGTTGTTTCCTGTGTTGTTGATTTTAGCCATTCTGAAAGTGTGAGGTAATAGCTCATGGTGGTTTTGATTTGCATTTCCCTGATGGTAAGTGATGATGAGCATCTTTTCATGTGCCTGTTGGCCATCTGGATGTTGTCTTTGGAGAAATGTCTGTTCTTGTCTTCTGCCTGTTTTTAAAATTTGATTATTTGTTTTTTTGGATATTGAGTTTGATAAGTTCTTTATATATTTTGGATATTAACCTTTTGTCGGATATGTTATTTGCGGAAATCTTCTCCCATTCCACGGGTTGCCTTTTAGTTTTGTGTATTGTTCCTTTTGCTGTGCAGAAGCTTTTTATTTTGATGTAGTTCCAATAGTTTATTTTTGCTTTTGTGCCCCTTGCCTCAGAAGACCTATCTAGAAAAAGTTGCTATGGCTAATGCCAGAGAGGTTACTGCCTGTGCTCTCTCCTAGGATTTTTATTGCTTCAGGTCTCACATTTAGGTCTTTATTCCATTTTGAGTTTATTTTTGTGTGTGGTATAAGAACGTGGTTTCATTCCTTCCACGTAGCTGTCCAGTTTTCCCAAAGCCATTTGTTGAAGACACTGTCTTTTCCTCATTACATATTCTTTCCTGCTTTGTTGAAGATTAATTGACCATATAACTGTGAGTTTATTTCTGGGTTTTCTATTCTGTTCCATTGATCTCAGTGTCTACTTTTGTGCCAGTAACATATTGTTTTGATTACTACAGCTTTGTAATATAACTTGAAGTCTGGAATTGAGATAATGCCAGTTATATTTTTATTCTTCAAGATTGCTTTGGCTTCAATAGTTCACATTTTCTTTGACCATTCATCAGACCATCAATGGAAAGTTGTCTTTTTTCCACTTTTTGGCTATTATGAATAATAATGTTTTGAACATTGGTGGACAGATTTTCTGCATACATATGTTTTCATTTCTCTTGGGTGTATACCTGAAAGTGGAATTGTTAGATTATATGGTAACTCTATTTTTAACATTTTGAATAACTTGTAAGCTTTTATCCCCAAGGGTCTGCATAATTTTACATTCCCTACCAGCAGTGTATGAGGATTCCAGTTTTTATACATCCTTGCCAACCCTTATTATGATCTTTTTTATGGTAGCCATTTTAGTGAATGTGAGATAGAATCTTATTGTGGATTTGATTTGCATTTTTCTAATGACCAGTGATATTGAGAGCCTTTGTATGTACTTATTAGACATTTGCTTATCTTCTTTGAAGAAATGTCTATATCAGATCCCTTTTCAATTTTTTTTTTAAGATTTTTATTTATTTATTTGACAGACAGAGATCACAAGTAGGCAGAGAGGTAGGCAGAGAGAGAAGGCGGGGGAGCAGGCTCCCTGCTGAGCAGAGACCCCTATGCGGGGCTTGATCTCAGGACCCTGGGATCATGACCTGAGCTGAAGGCAGAGGCTTTAACCCACTGAGCCATCCAGGTGCCACCTTTTTCGAAGAAGATTTTATTCATTTATTCGAGAGAGAGAGAGAACAAGCAGAGGGAGGGGCAGAAGGAGAGGGAGAAGCAGACTACCTCCCCTGAACAGCAGGGAGCCTAGTGTGGGTATTCAATTAAGGTACCCTGGGCTGATGGTGCAAGTCAAAGACAGACACTCAACCAACTGAGCCACCCAATTGCCCCTCCTTTTTCAATTTTTAATTGAGTTATTATTCTTTTTATTATGGTGTTACAAGAATTCTTTATATATCCTATACACATCACTTATTAGATAAATGATTTGCAGATAGTTTCTCTCAATCTGTGGGATATATTTTCCCTTTCCTTATGGTATTATTTGCAGCACAAAATTCTTAATTTTGATGAAATCCAATCTCTCTCTCTCTCTTTTTTTTGCTTGTGCTTTTGATGTTGTTATTTAATAAGCCATTGCCTAACTCAAGTTATGAGGATTTATTCCTATATTGTCTTCTAAGAATTTTATAGATTAAGCTCTTACATCTGGGTATCTGATCCATTTTGAGTTAATCTTTGTATGTGGTGTGAGGTAGGGCTTTAACTTTATTCTTTTACATGTGGCTATCTAGTTGTCCCAGCACTAGCAGTTGGAAAGACTATTCTTCTCCCAAGTAATTGTCTTGGCACATTTGTCAAAAGTCAATTGACGATAAAGGTATAGGTTTATTTCTGGTCTTTAAATTGTATTCCATTGATCTGTATCTCTATCCTAATGCAAGTATCACACTGTCTTGATTAGTGCAGCTTTGCAGTAAGTTTTGAAACTGGGAAATGTGAGTTGAACTTTGTTCTTGTTTTTTAAGATTGTATCAGTTATTCTGGCACCCCAGCATTTCCATATGAATTTTAGAATCAGCTTGTCAACTTCTACAAAAATGCCAGCTGGGATTTTGTTAGGGATTATTTTGAATCTATAGAGATATTTGGTGGCCATTGCCATTTTATTTTTATTTTAAAAAGATTTTATTTATTTATTTTGGGAGGGGGAGACACAAAGGGAAAGGGTGAGACAGAATCTTAAACAGACTCCCTGCTGGGCACAGAGCCCAACATGGGGCTCAGTTTCTCAACCCTGAGATCATGACCCTGAGATCATGACCTGAGCCAAAACCAAGAGTCAGATGCTTAACCGACCAAGCCACCCAGGCACCCCTGGTTATTGCCATTTTTTAAAAAAGATTTTGTTTATTTATTTGACAGAAACACAGTGAGAGAGGGAACACAAGCAGGGGGAGAGGGAGAAGCAGGCTTCCCGCTGAGCAGGGAGCCAAATGTGGGGCTTGAGCCCAGGACCCTGGGATCATGACCTGAGCCTAAGGCAGATGCTTAACTGTCTGAGCCACCCAGGCACCCCTGGTTATTGTCATTTTAACTATTAGGTCTTTGAGTCCATGAGCATGTAATATTGTTCTATTTATTTAGCTCTTTAATTTCCTTGAAGAAAGTTTTGGTTTCTCTGTGTAAAAATCTTGAATTTCTTTGTTAAATTCATTTCTGAGTATTTTATTCTTTGTGGTGCTATAGAAAGTAGAATTGCTTTCTTAATTTACATTTTTGGATTGTTCATTTCTAGCATATAGAAATACAATTGTTTTTTGTATGCTGTGCAATCTTGATTAACTTGTTTATTCTAATAGTTTTTAGTAGGTTCCTTGGGATTTTTTATATACAAAATCATAGTATTTCTGATTGAAAATAGTTTCCCTTCTTTTCCAATCTGGATGCCTTTTACTTCTATTTCTTGTTTAATTGTCCTGGCTACCCTCTAGACTCATGTTGACTAGAAGTGGTGAAAGCAGATATCCTTACTTTGTTCCTGTTCATAAAAGGGACACATTCAGTCTTTCACCATTAGGTATATCAGCCATGTGTTTTATGTAGATGCCTCTCATCAGATTGAGGAAGTTCCCTTCTATGCCAAATTTATTGAGTGTTTTTATCACGAAAGAGTGTTAGAGTTTGTCAAATGCTTTTTCTGTATCTATTGAGAAGATCATGTGGTTTCTGTTCCTTTTTTAAAAATTAATATGATATTTTAAAAATTTCGGATATTAAACAGACCTTGATTCCTGGGATAAATCCCACTTGTTCATGGTATATAATCCTTTTTATACATTGCTGGATACAGTTTGCTGGTATTTTATTGAGGATTTTCCATCTATATTCTTTTTTTTTTTTTTTTTAATTAAAAAATTTTTTCAAGTAATCTCTGTATCCAACATGGGACTCAAACTCACAACCCTGAAATCAAGAATTGTGTGCTTTACTGACTTAGCCAGCCAGATGCCCCTCCATCTATATTCATAAGAGGTGTTATAGTGATGTGTGGTTTTCTTGTGATCTTTGGTTTTGGTGTCAGGATAAAATATTGGCTTTGTACAATAATGTGGGTATATATAACAAGATGGGTAGTATACTCAATACTTTTTTTGAGGAGTTTGTGTGATTGGTATTAATTTTTCTTTAAATGTTTGGTAGATTTCACCAGTGAAGCCATCTCATCCTGAGCTTTTCTTCATAAGAACTTGTTTGATTACTTAATCAATCTTTTTATCTGTTCTAAGTCTGTTCAGGTTTTCTATTTCTTCTTAGTCATTTTGGTAGTTTGTATCTTTATAGGAATTTGTCCATTTCTTCTGGATTATCTAATTTGTTGGTGTATAATTGCTTATAGTATTCCCTCATAACCTTTTATTTCTGTGAGGTCAATTGTGATGACCCTTCTTGCATGCTTGATTTTAGAAATTTGAGTCCTTCATCCTTTTTTTCTTGGCCAGTCTAGCTAAAGTTCTGTCAATTTTATTGATCTTTTTGGAAGAACCAATTTTTGGCTTCGTTGATTTTCTCTATTGTTTTTCTGTTTTCTATTTCATTTACAGGCACACCTCAGAGACACTGAAGGTTCAGTTTCACTCCACTGTAATAAAGCAAATCTTAACAATAAAGCAAGTCAGGAGAACTTGTCAATTTCCTAGTGCATATAAAAGTTATGTTTGCATTATACTGTAGTCTGTTAAGTGTGCAGTAGCATATCTAAAAAACAACGTATATACTTTAATTTTAAACTACTCTATTGTTAAAAAAATGGTAGTCATCATCTAACTTTCAGCTCGCTGTAATCTTGCTGGTGGAAGGTCTTGCCTCCACCTTGATGGCTGCTGACTGATCAAGGTGATGGTTGGTGAACACTGGGGCAGCTTCAGCAATTCCTTAACATAAGACAACAATGAAATTTGCTAGATTGATTGGCTGTTCCTTTCATGAACAATATCTCTGTAGCATGCGATGCTGTTTGACAGCATTTTGCCCCCAGCAACTTCTTACAGAATTGGAGTCAGTCCTCTCAAACCCTGCTGATGCTTTATCAACTAAATGTATATTCTATTTTAAATCCTTTGTTGTCATTTCTTTTCTTTTTTTTTTTTTAAGATTTTATTTATTTGACAGAGAGAGATCACAAGTAGGCAGAGAGGCAGGCAGAGAGAGAAAGAGGGAGGAGGAAGCAGGCTCCCTGCCTAGCAGAGAGCCTGATGTGGGACTCGATCCCAGGACCCTGAGATCATGACCTGAGCTGAAGGCAAAGGCTTAACCCACTGAGCCACCCAGGCGCCCCTTTGTTGTCATTTCAATAATCTTCACAGCATCTTCACCAGGAGTAGATTCATCTCAAGACACCACTTTCTTTGCTCATCCATAAGAAGCAACAAAATTTTACCCTGAGATGGCAGCACTTCTGTCACATCTCCAGGCTCCACTTCTCATTCTAGTGCTCTTGTTTCCAACACATCTGCAGTGACTTCCGTCACTGAAGTCTTGAACCCCTCGAAGTCATCCATGCGGTTTGGAGTCAACTTCTTCCAAACTCCTGTTAATGTTGATACTTGACCTCTTCCAACGAATCACACATGTTCTTAATGGCATCTAGAATGGCGAATCCGTTTCAGAAGCTTTTCAAATTATTTTACCTGGATCAATCAGAGGAATCACTATCTATGGCAGCTACGGCCTTATGAAATGTTTTTCTTAAATAATAAGACTTGAAAGTCTAAATTCCTCCTTGATCCATCGGCTGCAGAATGAATGTTGTGTTAGCAGTCCCAGAACCATGAATCTCACTGTCCATCTCCATCAGAGCTCTCAGGTGATGAGATGTACTGTGGTGAGCAGTCATATTTTAAAAAGAATCTTTTTCTGAGCAGTAGGCCTCAACAGTGGGCTTAAAATATTCAGTAAACCATGTTGCAAATAGGTGTGGTGTCATTTAGGCTTTGTTGTTCCATTTATAGAGCCCAGGCAGAGTGGATTAAACATAATTCTTGAAGGCCCGAGGATTTTCAGAATGGTGAATAAACATTGCCTTCGACTTCAAGTCACCAGCTACATTAGCCCCTAACAAGAAAGTCAGCCTGTCTTTTTGGAAGCTTTGAAGCCAGGCAGTGACTTCTCCTCTCTAGCCATGGAAGTCCTAGATGGCATCTTCTTCTGATAGAAGACTGTTTCATGGGCATTGAAAATCTGTTGTTCAGTCGAGCCACCTTCATTCATTATTTTGGCCAGATTTTCTGGATCCCTTGCTGCAACTTCTACTCAGCACTTGCTGCTTCACCTTAAACTTTAATGTTATGGAGGTTCCTTAAACCTCATGAACCAACCTTCACTAGTTTCAAACCTTTCTTCTGCAGCTTCTTCATCTCTCTCAGCCTTCATAGAACTGAAGAGAGTTAGGACTTTGCTCTGGATTAGGCTTTGGCCTAAGAGAATATGGTGGCTGGTTTGATCTTCTAACCAGACCACTTAGACTTTCTCCATATCAGCAATAAGGCTGTTCCATTTTCCTATCATTTGGGTTTATTGGGATAACACTTTTAATTTCCTTCAAAATTTTTTTCTTTGCATTAACAACTTGGCTAACTTTTGGGCACAAGAAGATTAGTCTTCAGCCTCTCTTGGCTTTCAACATGCCTT
This sequence comes from Lutra lutra, assembly GCF_902655055.1. NCBI lineage: Eukaryota > Metazoa > Chordata > Mammalia > Carnivora > Mustelidae > Lutra > Lutra lutra. Next base: position 84,806,192 of record NC_062296.1, on the reverse strand, counting down.
CCTCACTAAGCTTAATCATTTATAGCTTTTGATTTAATATGAGAGGGAGGGGCACCTGGCTGCTTCAGTCAGAAGAGCATGTGACTCTTGATCTCAGGGTTGTGACTTTGATCCCCACATTGGGTGTAGAGATTACTAAAAATAAATAAATAAATTTAAAAAATAGAAAGTGAGAGACCTTTGACTCCCTTTAACTTGAACATTTAGAGGCCATTGTAGGTTTACTAATTGGTCTAAGTTCAATATTTTTGTGTCTCAGGAAATAGAGAGGCTCAAGGAGAGGGAGAGAGATGAAGGAATGACTGGTCAGTAGAGTAGTCAGAACAGATACAATATCAATTAAGTTGGCTGTCCTATGTGGGCATAGTTTGTGGCACCCCAAAACAATTACAATACTAATATTAAAGATCACTGATCATAGATCACCATAACAAAATAATAATGGAAAAGTTTGAATACTGTGAGAATTACCAAAATATGACAGAGACACAAAGTGAGCAAATATTATTCGAAAAATGTTGCTGATAAGCTTACTCAGTGCAGGGTTACCACAAACCTTCAATATGTAAAAATACCTGAGAAGTACTATAAAACATTTATGCCTATAGTTTTCCTCTATTCTTTATTCTTTCCATCCTGTTTTCTTTCAGTTTACTCTTTTTTTCCTAGTTTTTGAAAGCAGAGATTATGTTATCGATTTGAGATCTTTTTTAATAGAGGCATTTGTAGCTACAAATTTTCTTCTAAGCACTATTTTGGTTGTGTCTCATGTGTTTTGACATATTATGTTTTAATCTTCATTTATCTTAAAGTATTTTCTAATTTCTCTTGTGATTTCTTCTTTGACCCCTTGATTATTTAGGATTGTGTTGTTTGATTTCCTTGTATTTGGGATTTCCCCAAATTTCTTTCTGTTATTAATCTCTAATTTATTCCCTTTGTAGTCAGAAAAGATACTTTGTATTATGTTAATCATGTTAAATCTATTGAGACTTATACTGTGGCATAGCATAGGATCCCTTGTGGAGAATGTTGCATATGTGATTTAGAAAAATGTATATTCTGCTGTTGTTGGGTAGAGTGTTTTATACATATCTGTTAAATTTAGTTGGTTTGTAGTGCTGTCCAAGTCTTTTATATCCTTTTTTATTTTCTGCCTCATTGTTCTATCCATTATTGAAAGTAGAATATTGAAGTCCCCAACTATTATTGTTAAATTGTTTATTTCTCCCTTCAATTCTGTCTGTTTTTGCTTCATATAGTTTTGGGCTCTGTTGTTAGGTTCATATATGTTTACAATTGTTGTATCTTCTTGTCTGACTCTTTTATCATTATAAAATATCCCTCTTTATCTCTAGTAATATATTTTGTCTTCAAGTCTATTCTGTCTACTATTAGTGTAGCCACTCTAACTCTCTTATGGTTGATGTTTGCATAATACACCTTTTTTTGTTCTTTCGAGCTCTTTGTATCTTCGAAACTAAAGTGTATCTCCTGTAGAAAACATACAGTTGGGTCTGCCCTCTCTGCTTTTTGGGGGAGGGGATACATGACTCATAGCCACTTTACTTCTCTCTTCTTCCTTTATTTAGAATTTATTTTTGTAAACGGTCGAGGTGGTTTAGCATTCAGACAGATAACTATGCTAGCACCGTGTTAAAAAAAAATAGCCCCTTTCCACTGAATTGTAATACCTCCTTTGTCATATATATATATATATATATATATAGTTCACTAAGTTTATGCAATTTCTATTATGTTCTGCTCATGCATCTGTCTTCTTTTGTGTTAATACCTATTGTTTGGTTTTAGCAACTTCACAGTAAATTTTAATGTCTGCTATAGCAAGTCCCTCTTTATTTTTCTTGTTTTTTAAAATTATCTTGGATATGCTCAGACATCAGTTGCTTATGTAAAACTTGGAAATCAAAAAGAAAACACCAGTGGTAATCCTTTTAAAATTTCACAATATATGCACATACATACATACATACAAAAATACTGACCACCTAATAACAGGGTATGTGTGAAGTTAGGCAATTCATTTGAAGTGGAACACGTTAAAACAAGACACAGTGGGATGGTTTATGTGTCTTTCTCTCACCTAATAATTGTTTTGTTACCGTAGGGTGAATGCTATGGAAAGTAGTGCCATCAGGATATTGAAAGAGAGAATGCTTTCACGAAAAACTGACCTCATTCGTGCTTTCCAACTTCAAGACCGCAGTAAATCAGGTAATAAAATTACATAATGCTTACCATTTCTTAACATAACAGCTTATGTAAAAATCAGTTTTTATTTATTTAACTTTTTTTTTTTTTGCTCCCTTAAGATTTCAGTTTTCTATTTTTACTAACAAGGAAAGATAGAGATAAAAATAAAATATAATCCATTATGTGCTTGAAAAAAGCCATATTCCTCCTTTGCAGTAAGTTTCTTTCAACTTAAAACAACAACAACCCTTCCATTCTGGTATCTCAGACTAGATACTCCATAAGGCCCTCCTGCTTCTAGAGGATACAGAATTTTAATGCATTGACCAGCCTCACAGTAAGATAAATATGTAGGAAACATTTTATTTCCTCATGAAAGGATTTTTGAAACCATATTTGGGGCATGGAGTAGGCAAGCAAGCACAAAATAGTAGATTGTCCTGAGGGCAAATGCTAATTTTGGTGTAACACTCAATCCTGAGACTAAACCATGGGATAATAGAAAGATGGATAAGCTGAATCTGAGAGTTCTACATTAAGCCTGGGCCCTCAAAGAGGCTATGGTAGGCCTATGTTTGTAGTGCCCCCTGACTCTTGGCAAGCAAATGCAAATCCATGTTCAAGGGATGCATCCCTAATTTTGGCCACTAATATATCCAGAGATTAAGATCAACCACGTGCTCATAACCAAAGATTGTGAAACAACGAGGCAAGCTACCATGAGTAAGAGTCAACAGAAAGAACAAACTACAGATTTAGTTCCCTAAAGACATCAGATATTAGAATTTTCAAATACAAATACAAACAACTAAGAAATGTTTAATGAAATAAAAGATGGAATTGCAGGGACGCCTGGGTGGCTCAGTTGGTTAAGCAGCTGCCTTCGGCTCAGGTCGTGATCCCGGCGTCCTGGGATCGAGTCCCACATCGGGCTCCTTGCTCAGCAGGGAGCCTGCTTCTCCCTCTGCCTCTGCCTGCCACTCTGTCTGCCTGAGCTCGCTCTCTCTCCCTCTCTCTCTCTGACAAATAAATAAATAAAATCTTAAAAAAAAAAAAGATGGAATTGTAGACATGCATTTGAAAACAATTTGAAGAACCAAATAGATACAAAAATATACTTGTTTAAGAAAACCCATAATGGATGGGTTAAACAGAAGATTAGACATTGCTTAAGAAAGAATTAGAAATATTGTTATGGACAGTAAAGTCTAACATACATCTACTCAGGGCCCAGGAGAAAAGACTGTAAGAGAGGATATATTTGACATGATTATGGCTGAGACTTTTCCAGAACTGATAAGCAACTCACATTCACAGGTAGAGAGGTACAGTGTTTCTCAAAACAGGATAAAAAAAAATAAATACACACCTATACATACTTGTGGAGAAACTACAGGACACCAACAGCAAATAAAAATATCTTGGGGGGCACCTGGGTGGCTCAGTGGGTTAAGCCTCTATCTTTGGCTCAGGTCATGATCTCAGGGTCCTGGGATCGAGTCCCACATCGGGCTCTCTGCTCAGCAGGGAGCCTGCTTCCCCCTCTTTCTCTGCCTGCCTCTCTGCAAGATCTGCTTGTGATCGCTCTGTCAAATAAATAAATAAATAAAATCTTTAAAAAAAAAATCTTGGAAGCAGAGAGAAATACACATTGCTACAAAGAGAAAACAGTTGTACTTTTATTAGCCTTCTCCGTAGTTGCAATAGAAACCTGTAGACAGTGGAATCATATATACAAAATACTGAAACCAAAACTTAGAGAAAGATACAACATGAAAACACAAGACCAAAGTTGTAACAGCTCTGTTAATATTAGACAAAGTAGATTTCAAGGAAATATACATTACTCAAAATAAAAAGGGATGCTTTGTAATGATAAAATACTCAGTTTGCCAATTGAATCCATTCTAAATCTATATGTATTGATTTATAGCCTCAAAAATATATTTAAGGGGCGCCTGGGTGGCTCAGTGGGTTAAGCCGCTGCCTTCGGCTCAGGTCATGATCCCAGGTCCTGGGTTCGAGCCCCACATCGGGCTTTCTGCTCAGCAGGGAGCCTGCTTCCTTCTCTCTCTCTGCCTGCCTCTCTGCCTACTTGTGATTTCTCTCTGTCAAATAAATAAATAAATAAAATAAAATCTTTAAAAAAATATATATATATATATTTAAGAAAATGAACAGAACAAATAGAAGTAGAGAAATCTACCATCACATTGGGAGATTTTAATACCCCTTTGACTAAAAGAATTAACTGACAAAAAGATTAGCAGACTTTCCCTAAAAGACGTATATAGAGCTCAGCACCCAACATTGCAGAATATACATTTTTGTCAAGCACAATGGAACACTTACAAATATTGATCATAAACTGGAACAGAAGGCAAATCTCAACAAATTTTGTATAAGAAACATACAGAATAAATTTTCTGTCATAGTGAATTGACAGAAGGTAGCCAGAAAATTCCCTGGGGCTTAGAAATAAGAAATATTTAAATATCTAAATAGCCCTTAGAGGCACCTGGGTGGCTCAGTGGGTTAAGCCGCTGCCTTCGGCTCAGGTCATGATCTCAGAGTCCTGGGATCGAGCCCCGCATCGGGCTCTCTGCTCAGCAGGGAGCCTGCTTCCTCCTCTCTCTCTCTGCCTGCCTCTCTGCCTGCTTGTGAGCTCTCTGTCAAATAAATAAATAAAATCTTAAAAAAAAATAAATAAATAGCCCTTAGATAAAAGGAAAAATAACAGTGGAAACTAGAATTCTGCAACTGAATGAAAATGCAACATATTGAAATTTATAAGATACAAGTTAGAGAAGCACTGAACATACCTATATTTTAATATTTTAAAAGATGAAACTAGGATCAACAAAGTAAAAAAATAAAGATTCTTTGAAGAAACTAGTAAATCTGATAAAACACTGGTAAGGAGACAGAGAAAGAGAAATAATCAATGCCAGAATTGAGAGGAGAGATGTTACTACAGCCTTTACAGATATTAAAAAGCTCATGAGATGTATTATAGAAACTCTTATGCTCGGGCACCTGGGTGGCTTAGTCATTAAACATCTGCCTTTGGCTCAGGTCATGATCCTGTGGTCCGGGGATCGAGCCCCGTATTGAGCTCTCTGCTCAGCAGAGATCCTGCTCCTCCCTCTCCCATTTGCCCCTCCCCCTGCTTGTGCATGTGCTTCTCTCTCTGTCAAATGAATAAATAAAATCTTGAAAAAAAGAGAAACTCTTGTGCTAATAATTAACACTTTAGATTAAATGGACAAATTCCTAAAATACGTTACACATACCAAAACAGACACAAGAAGAAATAGAAAATCTCAACAATCCTATAACTGTTGAAGAAAATGGATCTGAAATTTTGCAACTTGTCCCAAAGACAGCTTAGTTCAGATAGCCTCATTAACCATTACAATATACATTTAAGAATAAAACCAGTATTACACAAACTCTTCCAGAGAATGGAAATACAAGGGATATTTCCAAGATTATTTTAGGAGGTCAGCATAACCTTGATACCAAAACCTAACAAAAACATTATGGAAAAGTAAAGTTAATAGCTAATCTTGCTCATAAACTTAGATGAAAAAAATCCTAAATGGAATATTAACAAAAGGTTAAATTACGGGGCGCCTGGGTGGCTCAGTGGGTTAAAGCCTCTGCTTTCAGCTCAGGTCATGATCCCGGGGTCCTGGGATCGAGCCCCGCATTAGGCTCTCTGCTCAGCAGGGAACCTGCTTCCCTTCCTCTCTCTCTGCCTGCCTCTCTGCCTACTTGTGATCTCTGTCAAATAAATAAATAAAATCTTTAAAAAAAAAAAAAAAGGTTAAATTACAACCAAGTTTGGTTTAGTCAAGAAATGTTACGAATTGTAGCTTGTTTTAACATTCAGAAGTCAGTGTAATTCACTGCTTTAACAAAATTAAAGAAGTTATGATTCTCCCCAAATAAGAAAAACTTGTTGGATGTGTTTTACCTTGATATCATGGCTTCAAAAAACACTTAGAAAACTAAAAACAGAAGAAAATTTCCTTAATCTCATAAAGGATGTCTAACAAAGCCTATAGAAAAAAGCACACTTGATGGAGTAATATTGAAACCTTTTCTTCTAAGATGGGGAATGAGAGAAAGATGCTGAATAATTCCCATCCTCCGATGTGTCCATATCCTAATCCCCAGAATCTCTAAATGTTACCTTACTTATATGGCTAAAGGGATTTGCAGATGTGATTAGAACAATGATCTTGACCTAGGGAGACTACCCTGCATTATCTAGGTGGAATCGATATAATCAGGATGGTCCTACAAGAGGGATGTAGGAGGAGTCGGAGTCAGAGGAGAAGGTGATGTGCTGATGGAAACAAATATTGAAACAATACACCCTGAAAACGGAGGAAGGTGCCTCAAGTCAAGGAATATAGGCAGCCTTTAGAAGCTGAAAAGGGAAAGGAAATGGATCCTCCCATCAGAGTTTCCCAAAGGAACCGGCCCTGCTGACACTTGGACTTGGCCCAGCAAACAGATTTTGGGCTTCTAATCTCCAGAACTTTAAGAGAATAAATCTGTGTTATTTTAAGCCACTAAGTCTGTGGTAATTTGTTACAGCAGCAGTAGGAAACTAATACAGATGTGTACTGTCAAGATTGTTCAACACTGTATTAGGGATGCTAGCTACTGCAATAAGGCAAGTTAAATAAGATGATAAGAATTAGAAAGGAAGAAATAAAATGTTACTATGTGTAGACAACATAATTGAGTATACAGAAAACCCAAATAAAGATAAACTCTTAGAATTAATAAGTGAATTTAACAACTTGTAGAACAGAATGTCAATACACAGAAATTGATTGCATTTCCATATATTAGTATATTGGTTGGAATCTGTGGAGGACTCAGAAACCACAGCAATCATTTGAACGGGGAAATTTAATATAAAGAATTATTAACTAGTTAAAGGTGATTAATTACTAAAATGGCTAAAAGAGAACTCTAAAGGATACAGGAATAGAAATTATATGGAGCGGCTATTATCTCTAAGGCTAAGAAAGTGTACCCAAGGAAGGAGCAAACTTAGAAAAGCCCCCTACTCCCTCCAAGGCTAAGATTCAGATCTCATTGGACAGAGAGTGACTGTGGCTCACTAGATGGGGTGGAAGTTCGCTCAGGTATCTCATATCAAAGATGATCTATAGCTGGTGGGCCAGGACTGAAGAGGATGGAGCCACCCACTGGGGTGCCAGCAAAACCCTCTTTGGGCTCTGTACCACTGAGTCTCCCACACAGTCCTGGCAAGGAAGCCATTCACTCTGGTGTTGGTAAAATTGACTAGATAGTGGGTGCCAATGCATTTCCCACACACCTCTGGCAACCATGCTGTGCTATAAAAGCAAGAAGGAAAGCATACCAGAGGTATTTCTTCTGCCAAGTCTTAGAGCATTCTTCCTGTGCCCTCTATTGACATTATACCAGGTGCCAAAAGAGAAATATTTACAAGGTTCGGTTCCAGTATCACAAAACAGGGCAAAGAAGGGTAGATTTGGAGCTGAGGAGGAATAAACTGATAACAGAGCTAAGAATTAACTTTTAGATAATGAAAATCTTAAAAGATACCATTCACAGCAGGTAAGCAAGGACTGAGGAACGAGCCTAATGACTGATGTATGAGATTTCTAAAATGTTATTAAAAGAAATTAAAAAGGATTGGAATAAGTGGGTAGATATTATTGTGTTTAAGGGCTGAAGTTGTCAAGATATAAATTCTTTTCAAATTGAACTATAGGTTCAATGCACCAAAAGGGCATGTACAGAAATGTTCTTAGCAACGCTGTTTGTGATAGCCTCAACCTGGGGATAACCCTAAGGCCCACCAACAGTTGAATGGATATGTAAATTGTGTGTATTCACACCATGGAATGCCATACACCAATGACAATAAAGACGCTAAAACTGAATAGAAAACATGGCTGACTCTCATGGACTTAGTGTTGAGCAAAAGGAGTCAGACTCCCCCTGAAATATATACTTTGTGATTCCATTTACATATGGATCAAAAAAGACAAGAGGTTAATTATAGTGATAGAAATCAAGATGGCAGCTCTCCTTAGGAAAAGTGGGTGGTGGTAGTAATTGTGAGAGGCCACAAGGGGGCCGTTTGAATATTGACAATTTTTTTTTTTTTTTAAATAACTTTGAGTTTTTGTTTAGGTTCCAATTAGTTAACATAGAGTATAATATTAGTTTCAGGTGTACAGTATGGTGATTCAGTACTTTCACATGTCACCCGGGGCTCTTCACCTGTTTAACCCCATCCTCCCACCCACCTCCCCCTGGTAACCATCAGTGTGTTCTCTATAGTTAAACAATCTGAGGGTTTTGAAGGGACGGAGGGGGGGGTGGGAGGTTGGGGGAACCAGGTGGTGGGTATTAGAGAGGGCACGGATTGCGTGGAGCACTGGGTGTGGTGCAAAAACAATGAATACTGTTACGCTGGAAAGAAATTTAAAAAAAGAAAAAAAGTCTATTTCTTGGTTTGCTTCTCTCTTTTTTTCCCTGCTCGTTTGTTTTGTTTCTTAAATTTCACATGAGTGAAATCATATGGTATTTGGCAATGTTCTATTTCTTGTCCTTGGTGGTGGCTACATAGGAACTCCCTCTGTGACAATTCACTGAGCTCTGAATTTGTTTCGTCAACTTGTCTGTATGTGTTGAACTTTAATTTTTAAAAAAGAATATGGCCAACAAACACATGAAAAGATGCTCATCGTCACTCATCGTCAGGGAAATGCAGATCAAAACCACAGTGAGCTATTACCTCACACTTTCAGAATGGCTAAAACCAACAACACGAGAAACAACAGGTGTTGGCGAGGATGTGGAGAAACAGGAACCTCTGTGCACTATTGGAGGGAACGCAAAATGGTGCAACCACTGTGGAAAACAGTATGGAGGTTCCTCAAAAATTTAAAAATAGAACTACCTTTTAAACCGGCAATCACACTACAGGGTGTTTACCCAAAGAATACAAGAGCACTAGTTCAAAGGGATACACACGTCCCTATGTTTATAGCAGCATTATCTACAACAGCCAAGATACAGAAGCAATGCAAGTGTCCATCGATGGATGAATGGATAGAGAGTAGTGGTATATAGACATACAATGGAATATTCCTCAGCCATAAAAAGAAAATCCTGCCATTTGCAGTGACGTGGATGGAGCTAGAGAGAATTAAGCTTAGTGAAATAAGTCAGAGAAAGACAAATACCATATGATTTCACTCATCTGTGGAATGTAAGAAATGAAACAAGCAAAGGGATAAAATGAGAGAGAGAGAGAGAGAGAGAGAGAGGCAGATCAAGAAACAGACTCTTCACTCCGGAGAACACACTTCTGGCTACCAGAGGGGAGGCGGTGGGGGAATGGGTGAGACAGGTGATGGGGATGAAGGGGGGCACTGGTCGTGATGAGCACAGGGTGATGAATGGAAGCGGGGAATTTCTATATTATGCACCCGAGCTGCAGTGCCTGTTGGGACAGATCACGGAGGGGAACAGGAGGAACCCAGGCTCCAAAACCCCGGGCTGTTCACTGGTTCCGCCAAGTAGGTTGCATTTCTTTACCAAATTATCAACCAATGATATGGGCTTCGTTGTTGTTGTTGTTGTTGTTGTTAGGAAAACTTTCTATGAGCCAGTGGGCCTTCTCCATGGAGAACACTTTGGGGCTGAACTTACCATGGAGATCCCTGAGTCCACATCTGGTAACCACAGACAAAAATGGAAATATTAACTACATGTCCACCTTCCAGGATATCCACATTCAGAAACCTGTGAAAGAGGCAAGTGAAACGTAGCCCCAGCTAAAGCCTGTCTGGAGCGATGGGGCGCCTGGGTGGCTCAGTCAAGTTAGGCATCAGACTCTTGCTTTTGGCTCAGGTCATGATCTCATGGATTGTGGGATCGAGCCCCAAGTCAGGCTCTGAGCTCAGAGTGAAGTCTGCTTGGGATTCTCTCTCTCCCTTTGCGCTCCCCACCCCTCACACATGTGCTCACTCTCTTTAAAAAAAAAAAAAAAAAAAAAAAGCAAAAAACAGACAAATAAAACCTGGCTTGAGCAAAACACCCTTCAGACGACCTATAAGAGGAATTCAGTCCTCTGAAACATTGGGGATGGGGCGCCCGCATGGCTCAGTTGGTTAATCGTCTACCTTTGGCTCTGGTCATAATCCCAGGGTCCTGGGATCAAGCCTCGCATCGGGATCCCTGCTCAGTGGGGAGTCTGCTTCTCCCTCTGCCCCTCACCCTGCTCTCGTGCTCTCTCTCTGACAAATGAATAAATAAAATCTTTTTTTAAAAAAAGGAAAAAGAAAAGTTGGGGAGTGAGAATCATCTAATGGATGGGTGTGGCAGTCTTCAGAATAGGCCTAAGGTTGCTCTCCTAGGTACATTGTGATCTGTTTGTGAAATTTGTGCCTTCTAAGGATAGGCAAGATGGAAAAAGAAGGAAAAGCTTCTGCAAGCAAATCCATGTCAAATATGTGACATCCATTCTTTCATTCAACTCCCCCTTAAAATATTCAGCAGAGCCCCTGTTAAATTGTAAGGGTATAGACTAGCTGACATGACATTTTATGCCTTAAAGACTTATAAACTTTAGAATCTCTTATTAAAATGAGAATACCGGGGTGCCTGGGTGGCTCAGTGGGTTAAGCCGCTGCCTTCGGCTCAGGTCATGATCCCAGAGTCCTGGTATCAAGCCCCCCATCGGGCTCTCTGCTCAGCAGGGAGCCTGCTTCCTCCTCTCTCTCTGCCTGCCTCTCTGCCTGCTTGTGATCTCTCTCTGTCAAATAAATAAGTAAAATCTTTAAAAAAAAATAAAATGAGAATACCGCAGGAAGAATTACCAGACACCCCCCCCCCCATACTTACTAGTTAACAACCCTTTGGCAATTGGTTATAACACTGGGCTGAAAGGGAGCTGATGGGGACTGAGATTGGGGTGATTGTTTGCAGGGGAGATAGGAAAGTAAGAGCAGAGGGAAGAAAAGCAAAGTGCAAGTGGGAGAGTGAAACACCCACAGGAAGAAGGCTTTAGGCTTTATCTAAGAGGCAGTAAACCGTGATGGCCAAACCCATAGGCCTTGGCTTCAGGCAGCTGAGAATCAGATCCCCTTTACCAACTATGTGAACCTTGAGAAACTGAACGTTACCTCTCTGTTTTCTAATCTGTAAAATGGGCATAATAATTCTGTTCCCTGGGCCTCTTGTTGAGGACAGAATGAAATGAAAACTCTAATGGAGGGTTTCCCATGGAAAACTCTCCGCACAGAGCCTGCACTCAGGTGTTCTCAGTAAATGTTGGCTGCTGTTCCTTGCTTCCTGAATGGCCTGGGCTCTGTCCCCTGACACACGCAGACTGCACTTGGTTCCGCATACAAGAGTATGGTCTTGTCTTTGATTAAGGAGGGCTGGTCCTCCAAGGAAGGCCTGTCGTCTCATTTCTATCTGAATCACATCCTTTGAACTGGTGATAATGTTTTGTGTTTGTTACATTTACTACAATTGACCTGTGTTATTAATTCTATGTGTTTTAACACTTAGACCATCTTTATTTTAGGCTCAGTCTACTCTAATTGAAACTCTGTACAGATACCGCTCTGATCTGCAAATCATCTTCAATGTCATTGACTCTGATCACTCAGGTAAATGAGCGTCGATTAGTTCGATAGCAGTAGAAGGCAAAGGCTAATCTGTTTCTTGGAAAGCAGAATTCTGTTTTCATCTGTTGTATTCTTTGCTCAAACTTGAATTAATTTGGGCTGGGGGGTTGAATAAATTTATGTTAAATATTATTATTATTATTATTTAGTTTGTCCAAAAACTGTATTTAAGACCTTACAGTCCCTATAGGCCTCTGTATCTATTAGACAAGAATAGCTCCTTTTATAAGTCACCAGCACAGATGAAAAGATAATTTCCTGGGCATTTAAACATAGTGGTTACTCCAGGCAATAAAAAAATCATCAGATACTCCCCAACTGCAGAGATCATTGAATACCAAAGGTCAATAATCAAAATATGAAAGTAAATCATTGCCTATAAAACATGGCAGAGCCATTGTTTACCATTATCTTATTGAGGGCCAGGGTATCTTCTCCCTCTGCTTTGATGTCCCTTTCCCTTATATAGAGCCCACAGTCCACAGTCTACCCCCATCCCTTCGGTGTATACTAATTCCAGGTTTGGAATAATCTCAGGACCTTGAGTATAATCTGGACCTGGAATAATCTCAGGTACTAGAAAATGACATATTGTGTCTTAAATTGACAGTCTGACTTTTTTATTTCCTTCAGTGTCTGGATGGTTGGGCATGTGAGTGAGCTTCTCATTAGGATTCTTCAATCAGTATAAGTCCCCCACCCCTCCATTAGGTGGGTCTTAAAACCAACCCTCACACCTTCTTCTTTATTCCTTTAGGCCTGATTTCCATGGAAGAATTTCGTGCCATGTGGAAACTCTTCAATAGTCACTACAGCATTCACATTGAGGATTTTCAAGTTGATGAGCTCGCTGAAAGAATGGACTTAAACAAAGATGGAAGCATTGACTTTAATGAGTTTCTAAAGGCTTTCTATGTAGTGCATAAATTGGAGAAGTTGAACAAATCAGATGGCCACCCTCCTTAACAAGAACGAGGGCTTTCCCTCCTTGTAAACTCTTGGGCCCAAATCACTGGCGCCATCTTTGCAGAACCCTTGTAATTCATAATCAGTAGTAGAGAAAAGTAGACCCCCCCCCCCCCATTCATGCCACAAGCAGATGTATAGTATGGGGTTTAAAGTCCCCACGAAGTGGTAATTGGTAAACTAGGTTAAATGTCAGCTGATAGGATTTGGCTCCAGTGTTAGGACTCATACAGTGCCAGGTAGAAACTGGGTTTGAGCCTAGTGTTGGCCTCTTGGACCAGGAGACCAGAGCAGTTTGGAAACATGTTGAAAGGAACCCACAGAGCACCAGAAAAAAGTGTAACATGTGTGAGTGACTGAGGGATGGGAGGAGGCATACCAAACTATTAATGGAATAAAATATGTCCATCTTTAAACTGAATCTTCTTTGGAGACCATAAACCAGTGATTCTCAATCTTGGGGCAACCACCCTTGAGGGATGGGGCCCATATCGGACTCTTGGGGGAAGCTGTGGGAGTATATTGTTTGAAAAAGCCTATTTTTTTTTTCTTGTCCGTTGGAGACACAAAGTGAACACAATTCAGATTGAGCTCTACAGTTAATATCGTTTGCCGCCTTCACTGGGGAGATGGGGCTTTGGTTATGCACACACTGTGCAATTTATTCTACTATCCCGATTGCATATCAAGCATCTAGATTTCTCTCTAAAGGCGAGTATGCATTTCATTTTTTTCTAATTTTGAGAACCTTAAGATCTATCAATATGCCAGGTTAGATATCCACAACTACCTGGTACACACACCAGGAATAATGGATAAAATGTAACAAATATCTTTTTTAAATGCATAGCTGAGCTGGTAAGAAAGTAATAGAAAGCCCTAGTGGGCAAGAAAAAAAGAGCATAATTAAAACTGTAGCAGTACTAATGTTGGACAGGATATAGGCTTTGAGGCAAAAATATCATTAGGGATAAAAGGGGTCATTATTGAATGCTAAGAGGAATGATTCACCAGGATGATAAAAGAATTATAAACACTTATGCATCTAATAACAGTTTTAAAATTTATAATGCAAAAATTGACATAACTACTAGGAAAAATTGATAGAGGGAGATTTTTAATACACCTATGTTAGGAATTGACCATGTATATAACAGAACAGTGTATAGATTTTTGGACAACCCAGTTAATCCACTGAATTTGTGTGTGTGTGTGTGTGTGTGTGTGTGTACACTCTGGAATTAATTTTAGAGAATACACATTGTTTTCAAGCACACATGGAACATTTATAAAAATTGACCCTCTATTAGGCTTCAACACATATCTCAAATACCAAGCAACCAAAAACAAAGATACTACATTCTCTGATCATAAAGCAATTAAATTAGAAACAACATAAGATAGCCATATTAATGAGTGAAAAGGAATACAACTGTAGCTCTACCAGAAATTGCTAAAAATGGTTCACAAGAATATGGTGAGTAACCATTTTAAAAAATAGGTGAATAGACTGTTTCTTAGAGAAAAATGTAATTTACTAAGGCTAACTCTAGAACAAAAGGAGGGTCGGAAGACACACAACCATTAAAGAATGTGACGGCTTTGCAATGTGTCAGTTTGGCTAGGCTGAACCGCATTTCTCAGAATGCCTGTTCTCCTATGTTTCTGGCTAAAGTGGGTGGCCAGGGAGACTCTCGAGTGATTGGGACGGCCAAGGGAAGTAGCGGCCATAGTGTAGCTCGCACACACTGTTGCTGAGCTGCGGAGTCACTTTGTTGGTGTGAAGGGGCCCACAATTGCTCTAAGTTCCCCTGGATCCTCCGTCAGCTTCTCTGATTTCCGGGCCAGGTGTGTGTGAGCTCCGTGATGAGACACCCGGGCCAGGTGTGTGTGAGCTCCGTGATGAAGGGCCGTGGCTTCCGCGGCACGGCCTCATCACCAACGCCAGAAACCGTAAGAAGGGACTCTGGCTGCGGTGCGTCCTTGTGCGGTGCCGGCTTGTGTGTGTGTGGGTTCGAGCCTGCGTTTCACCTTCCCCTCCTGACTACCTGCCCTGCCGACTTCGAGCTCCAACACCAGGTAAGGCGTCTTCCAGAACCTGTTTACCCAGCTCCCACTTTTGCCTAAGCCCCTTCTGCTGGTTTTATGTATCTATAAAACCCCGACTAATACAGAATTTTGTACTGAGAGTGGTTCCAAAAGAGCAATCTCTTTTTTTTAGAGAGAGGGAGCGAGAGTACAAGCAGGGGGAACGGCAGGCAGAGGGAGAAGCAGGCTCCCCACTGAGCAGGGAGCCTGATGTGGGGCTCGATCTCGGAACCCCGGGATCATGACCTGAGCTGAAGGCAGTCACTCAACCGACTGAGCCACCCAGGTGACCCCCAAAGCACAGAATCTTGATGAGTGCTCTGAATGTGTACTACCTGGTGTATACAGAGCTTCTGCCCCATTATCTCAAGTGAAAATCCACTGATAATCCCAGCATAGTGGTTTTCAGAAACGTCCAAACCCTGGTGGTCGAGAATGAGTCTTTTTGTTGCTTCCTGAATATCATTTGGTTATCTATTTTGGGGGTTCTTTCTGGAACTCTCATTTTCTTCCTTGGGCTTCTAATCTCTGAAATTAAATGCCTTTGTTGGAAATTTTACCTAAAAATGTAGTTAGGTTTTACTGAAGATTGTTACTGAATGTTGTAAAACTCCCGCTTGAAACACGAGTTCTGTTCAGCCACATTTCAATTTGACAAAGTATTTATGTACAATATATAGAGAGTTGTGAAATCTCACTTTTAATTTATATTTATTACAAATGAGATGGAACATATTTTTGTTTGGCAGTCTGTTTTAAGAAAATGCTTGTTCTTTTCCTCATTTTTTTCCCTTTTCCTCATGTTTCTAACAGCTACTCGTCTTTTTCTTACTGATTTCTAGGAACTTTAAAACTCTCCTTGATACCAATCCTTTGCTTCTCTGGGGAGCAGATTATCTTCTCCCAGTCTGTGACTTTATTTTTCACTTTCTTTCCGATATAAGTATATTCTTACAGTTTTATTTTAATTTCAGTTAACATACAGTGTTATTAGTTTGGGGTGAACAATATAGTGATTCGGGTTTTTTTTCAGGTTTCCTTCTGACAGATTTTTACGCAGAAGGTTTTTTTGTTCATTTTTATTTCATAATTCTCCATTGCAATCCAGCTAGACTTGGAGGGGAACAAGGAAAATCTGGAACCCGTGGAGTCGCAGCGAGAGCACAGAGATTGTAGGATATTTAGAGCAGCTGGGGGTGAAGGGGTGCCCTCCTGAGCTACAGAAGGAACGGTCTGGTAGTTAAAATAAAACACAAGTCAAATTTAGGAGATTTGTCCACAGTCAGCCATGGTGAGCTTCTTGCTCGTCTTGCCATTCCTGGTCCCAGAGAGTTTCATGGTGTCCGCAATGTTCCTGCCCTCGCGCACCTTGCCAGAGACCGCGTGCCCGCCCTCCGGCCACTGCGGCTTTGGCAGTGCAGGTGAAAAACTGGGAACCGTTTGTGTTGGGTCCGGCATTTGCTGTGCACGAGATGCCAGAACCTGTGTGCCCCAGAAAGAAATTCTTACCAAATTTCTCCTCATAGATGGACTGGCTGCCAGTGTCACGGTGACATGTGACGTCACCACCCTGGCACAGCAATTAGGGAATGATCCTGTGAAAGCAGGAACCTTTATAAGCAAATCCTTTCTCCCCAGTGCTCAGAGCACAGACGTTCTCTGCTGTCACTGGAACTTGGTCTGCCGACAGCTCGTAGGAGACACGGCCCGAGGGCTTGTGGTCCCCGGCGATCTGGAGGAACACGGAGGGGTTGACCGATGGCTTGGGGGCGCGGGAGGCTCCAGGGCGGCGTCTGCAAGCCCCAGGCAGAAGTTTTAAATGTCCGCTTACCCAGTTTGTCAGTCTTTTCTGTTATAATTTGTGCTTTTTGCCTCTTGTCTAAAAACAAATATTCTTTCCAACCCTGGAAATACAAAGATACAGTCGTTGCTTATTGTTTGCGGGCTCTGTATTTGCAAATTCCCCCACTCACTGAAATGTGTGACCCCAAATCCATATTTATGGTGGCCGGGTGCAAGGTAGTGAAATTTGGAGTCAAACGTGTACCAGTTGAGGGCAAACAAGGCGCCGCTCTGCCTGCTGGTTTGGTCCTCCTGTGAATGAGCGTCCTTCACCTGGTGTTAATTTAGGGCCCCATTTTTTATATTTTCGTGCTTTGTGTTGGTGATTTCAGTGTTTAAGATGATCCCCAGACATAGTGCTGAAGGGTTTTCTAGTGTTGTTCCTAAGAGCAAGAAGGCCCTGGGGTGGGGTGGGGTAGGGGGGTTAGGATGGAGGCAGGGGGCAGGGAAATGGTTGGGAGAAAACAGGTGTATTAAATAAGGTTCCGGGGGTGGGGGTTGAATGCTGCTGACCCCAGTTAATGAATCAACTGTACCTATGAAGTGAGGTGTCATTGAACAGAAACACACATAGAGGAGGTCTGTCATGGGTCACTTGACAAAAATCTTGTGACCAGAGGCGCTCAGGGACCAAACCCTGTATTCCCCGGGAGCAGAACTTCGGCGGTATTCACAAAACTGTACATTTTAGGATTTCTGTGAACTCTCCTATTGGATTTTGCTGGGAACTGCCTTAAATTTATAGATTAACCTGGAAAGAATTGACATTTTCACTGCATCGAGTCTCCCTATCCAAAAACATGGTGTATTTTTCCCAATTACTTTAGTCTTCTCTAATGTCTTAATAATTTTTCATTATCATGACAATCTGTTCAAAAAGATTTATTCTAACATACCCGATGGGCTTTCTCCTGTTTTATTTGGTTCAATTCTTCTGGCTCTCTTGTTCGTAGGGTTTAGTTCTTTTAGGATTTGTTTTCTTCTTTTCTACTCTTCATTTTATATGTATGTATTTGATAATCTCTGGCTGTGTCTGTATTGAGCATTCCTGGGGGTGTTCTATATGCAGACTCTCGTTCGGGTTGGATGGGTCCCTCATGGGCTCTGCCATTTTTTATTGTGAATTCCTCCCTAGCAGGGCTTTTGGGTTTTTTTTCCCCTGGGTAAAATCCCATAATATCTGATTGTGGGCACAACTCTCGAGAGAAGTTTTTTGTTTGCTTCTGCCTTGGGCCATGATAGTATCCCTGCTTGAGGAATAATTCTGTTACTTTTGAGTCTGGCATTTCTGAACTATGTGGGTAGAGTAAAAGCAATGCGAATTGTGGTCCTGTGGTTTTGAATTCTCAGAAAGCTTTTCTTTTTTTCCCACCCAAAGCCCTGTGTCCTGTGGTCTCTCTTGTTTTTAAATCTTTTCATAAATCAAACAGCCCTTTGAGGGTCTTGGCCTTATGCAAAGTACTCAGTTCCAATTCCCTACCTCCCTGTGTGGGAATTAACACCAAACCCCTGGGTTCTGGAGACAAATACCCATTAGTGCAAGCATTCGCCCCTGTGCTGTCCCACTTCCCTCTTTGTTTCTGGCACCCAGGGATTTGCTTTTATTATTCGTGAGCTTAACTGCACACTTAAAATAATTATGTTACATTTTATCCAGTACTTCTAGGTGATTATGGTAAGAGGATTTTCAAGTTGTCTGAGTCCACCATATTGCTAAAAGCCAATAGATTTTTTTAAAATCTATTGCTCTTTGTTAATAATTTTGAGCTTTCGTATTTTTACTTGGACAATGATTGATGTTCACAATATGCCACGATGCTGGAATTATACAATATTGTCATTTAGTGAGTCTCTGTTAAACTTCAGTAGAACTTCTTTCTAAATAATTTTCCTTTTTACTTATTTTTTTAAAAAAGACTTATTTATTTGACAGAGATCACAAGCAGGCGGAGAGGCAGGCAGAGAGAGAGGGGGAAGCAGGCTCCCCGCTGAACAGAGAGCCTGATGTGGGGCTCGATCCCAGGACCCTGGGATCATGACCCGAGCCAAAGGCAGAGGCCTTAACCCACGAGCCACCCGGGTGCCCCAATAATTTTCCTCTTTAATGTTCTTAAATTTTTTTACACAAATGGGATATTATCTTTTTTATACATTTTTTTAAAGAAACAAGAGCCCCCCCCTTTTTTTCCTTTATAACATAATCATGGCCTTCATCACCCTTTCTCCCTCACCTAGGGAAGCCATGCGAACCCACTATATGGCCTTCCATATTTTTATCCGTCCCACATGAACCTATGCAGACTTTTATCTGTCCTCGTATAAGCATGTATTTACATATGCAGTAATCCATAAGGCAGTTTTATTATTGCATACTGTATAAAAACGACATTCTAGACTACATATATTTCTCTGCATTCCTCTTCTCTCAACCAATAAGACCTAGTTGAAATCCTTACAAGTTATAATGCCTCTAATTCTTTTTCGAATGCACACATCATGAGTGTACTGCTTGGTGAATTTCCACAAGGAACACACCCATGTAAGCACCCAGATCAAGAGACAGAACCTGGGGCGCCTGGGTGGCTCAGTGGGTTGAGCCTCTGCCTTCTGCTCGGGTCATGGTCTCAGGGTCCTGGGATCGAGCCCCACGTCAGGCTCTCTGCTCAGCAGGGAGCCTGTTTCCTCCTCTCTCTCTGCCTGCCTCTGCCTTCTTGTGATCTCTGTCTGTCAAATAAAATCTTAAAAAAAAAAAAAAGATCGAACCTGACCAGTGTCCCAGAGTCCCCCTCACGCCTCCTTCCGTGTTTCTCCCCCCTCCCCCATCCAAGTGTAACGATCACTGTGATTTGTAGCCGCCTCGGTTATTTTTTTGGTCTGCTTTGTGTCCATGGAGTCATTCAGTACTTCCTCTTTTGTGCGACCTTGTATTTATGACATTCACAAGGTGGTGGTTTGTAGTTGTGGTCTGTTCATTCTGGTTATTCTCCAACCCCCTGTTGTGTGAATATACCAGAATTTATTTATCCACTCTGCTACTGACAGACTTTGGGGTAATTACGGACCCTGTTACCATGAACATTTTTGTTCACTGAGTTTTCTTTTTAATGGCCGCATAATAATTCAGTGCTATGGAGGACCATCCTTGATTCAGCCAGCCTGCTTTTTTTAAAAGATTTTATTTATTTATTTATTTGACAGAGAAAGATCACAAGTAGGCAGAGACGCAGGCAGAGAGAGAGGGGGAAGCAGGCTCCACACTGAGCAGAGAGCCTGATGCGGGGCTCGATCCCAGGACCCTGAGATCATGACCCGAGCCAAAGGCAGAGGCTTTAACCCACTGAGCCACCCAGGCGCCCCTGCCAGCCTGCTTTTAATAGGCATTGATTTTTGTCTCTAGCTCAACACCCCTAAGGCAAGACTGCAATAAATATTGAATGTATGTCCCTACAGAGGGGGCCTAATCGATCCCTACTAATGGAACGGACTGCCAGAAATTGAATCTCTGGTTAGTATATTAACTGTCTTAAAATTAAGAGCTGAACTGTTGAGGAACCTGGGTGGTTCAGTGGGTTAAAGCCTCTGCCTTCGGCTCGGGTCATGATCCCAGGGTCCTGGGATCGAGTTCCGCATCAGGCTCTCTGCTCAGCGGGGAGCCTTCTTCCCCCTCTCTCTCTGCCTGCGTCTCTGTGTACTTGTGATCTCTCTCTCTCTCTCTGTCAAATAAACAAATAAAATCTTAAAAAAAAGAAAAAAAAAAAAGCTGAGCTGTTGTATTCCTAAAATTCTGTGGCAATGCCATTTCCATGTGTAATGTATGAAAATTCCCTTCTCCCTTATCTCTACTAGCATTAGGGGTTACAGTTCTGTTTTGTGACTCTGATGGGTATAAAATGATCTCATAAGTTTTTTAATTAGCATATAATGTATTGTTTCAGAGGTACAGGTCTGTGATTCATCCGTCTTACACAGTTCACAGCGCTTACCACAGAGTTCTTTAATTGATATTCTCTGCTAGAGATTTTGAGCATCTTTTCATCTGTCTGGACATGCTGTTCTGTGGCTTCTATATTTGGGATTTTTTTTTTTTTTTTGCTCATTTTTTTTCTTTTGAGCACTTCATCTTATCAGATGGTAAGGTATTTTCGTATAATATAGAAATTAACCCTTTGTCATTTGTGTTAGAAATTTTCGTCCACATCTCTTGCTGTTGACTTTGTCATGCTCCCTTCTCTTACAAAAGTTCTTACATATTATGTAGTAAATATAACCTTATTTGCTTTTTTACTTTTGTAATATGTATTTTTAATTTTTTTGTTTTTTTTAGTATAGGTGACGCCATGTTACGTTACTTTTGGTTGTACAATGTAGTGATTCAACAAAGTGTAGCCATCATTTGCCCTGATACGTCCTTATACCAATAGCATTGAGTGTGTGCCTTACACTGGACCTTTAATTCCCCAAACTTGCTACATAACTGGAAGCCTGTATCTCCCACTCCCCTTCACCCATTTTGCTCAACACGGTCCCACCTCCCCTCTGGCAACAATTAGCTTGTTCTCTGTTTGATTCAGTTTTTTGTTTATTCATTTGTCCTTTTGTTAGGATTCCACTTATAAGTGAAGTCCTATGATATTTGTCTTAGTCTGACTTCTTTTTCTTAACAAAGTCCATCCATGTTGTCTCGAATGGCACAATCTTGTCCTCTTTGATGGCTATATAATATGCCATTGGAGGTATGTGTACACACACACACACACACACACACCTTCCTTACCCATCTGTCAGTGGACACTTAGGTTGCTTCCGCATCATGCTGCAGTAAACACAGGGGGGCATGTGTCTTTTCGAAGTAGTGTTTTTGTTTTCTCTGGGTAAATACCCAGTAGTAGAATTCTGGGACCATAATGGTAGTTCCATTTTTAATTTTTCAAGGAAACCCCATAGTGCTCTCCACGGCGGCTGCACCAGTCTGCATTCCTGTCAACCGTGCATGAGAGTTCCTTTTTCTCCACATCCTTGCCAACACTCGTTCCTTGTGTTTTTGAGTCTAGCCATTCCGAAAGGTGTGTGGTGATCTCTGAGGTTTTGATGTATATATTCCCTGACGATGAGTGATGTCGAGCATCTTTTCGTGGGTCTGTTGGCCATTCGTATGTCTTCTTTAAAAAGTCTATTCAGGTCCTCTGCCTGTTTTTATTTATTTATTTTTTTTTTTAATATTTTATTTGTTTATTTGACAGAGATCTAGAGAGAGAGCACAAGTAAGCAGAGCGGCAGGGAGAGGGGGAGAGAGAGAAGCAGGCTCTCTGCTGAGCAGGGAGCCCGATGCGGGGCTCGATCCCAGGACCCTGGAATCATGACCCGAGCCGAAGGCAGCCGCTTAACCAACTGAGCCCCCCGGGTGCCCCACCTCTGCCCGTTTTTAAATTGGATTTTCTTTTTTTTATATTGAGTTGTACAAGGTCCTTATATTTCTTGGATGTTAACTCTGTATCAGAGATGTCATTTGCAAATATAGTCTCTTTTTGTTTTGTTGACGGTTTCCTTCACTGTGTAAAGGTTTTTATTTTGATGTAGTCCCGGTAGTTTATTCTTTTTCTTTTTTTTTTTTTTAATTTATTTGACAGACAGAGATCTCAAGTAGGCAGAGAGGCAGGCAGAGAGAGAGGGGAGGAAGCAGGCTCCCTGCTGAGCAGAGAGCCCGATGCGGGGCTCGATCCCAGGACTCTGGGATCATGACTTGAGCCGAAGGCAGAGTCTTTAACCCACTGAGCCACCCAGACGCCCCCCAGTTTATTCTTGATTTTGTTTTCCTTGCCTCAGGAGGCTCGTCCAGAAAAATCTTACTGTGGCCAATGTCCAAGAAATTACTGTCTGTGGTCTCCTATGGTTTCAGGTCTTACATTCAGGTCTTTAATCCATTTTGAGTCTATTTTTATGTCTGGTGTTAAAAAGTGGTCCTGTTTGGGGGCACCTGGGTGGCTCAGTTGGTTAAGCATCTGCATTTGACCCAGGTCATGATCCCAGGGTTCTGGGGTCGATCCCTGTATCAGGCTTCCTGCTCAGCATGGGGAGTCTGCTGCTTCCTCTCCCTCAGACTCTCTTCTCCCCTGCTCCCATTTTCACTCTTGCACTCTGTCTCAGATGAGTAAATAAAAAATCTTTAAGAAAAAAAAAGGCGATCCAGTTTGATTCTTCCACATGTAGCTGTCCAGTTTTCCCAACACCATTGTTGAAGAGCTGGTCTTTCCCCTATTGTATATTCCTGTCTCCTTTGTCATAGATTAGACAAAGGAGTGAACATATAATTGTGAGTTTATTTCTGGGCTCTCTATTCTATTCCATTGATCTCCATGTCTTGTTTTGTGCTGGTATCATGTCCTTTTGCTTACTAAGCTTTGTAGTATATCTTGAAACCTGGAATTGTGATGCCTCCAGCTTTCTTCTTTCTCAAGATTGCTTTGGCTACTTAGGGTCTTCCACTTCCATGCAAATTTTAGTATTATTTGTTCTAGTTTTGTGAAAAATACTGTTGGCATTTTGATCGAGATTGCATTGACCCTGTAGATGCGGTGATATGGATATTTTAACTATTAATTCTTCCAATCCACGAGCATGGAATATCTTTCCATTTGTTTCATCTTGAATTTAATTCATTAGTGTTTTATAGTTTTTGGAGTACAGGTCTTTGACCTCTTTGGTTATATTTATTCCTAGGCATCTTACTCCTTTTGGTGCAGTTGTAAATTTCTCAATTTCTTTCTGCTACTTCATTATTGGTGTATAGAAATGCTACCAATTTGGGGGTATTAATTTGTATCCTGCAACTTTACTGAATTAATTTATTCTAGTAGTTTTTTGGTGATACATAGGATTGACTATGTATAGTATCATGTCATCTGCAAATAATGACATTTTAACTTCTTTACCAATATGGATTCCTCTTTTTTTTCTTATCTGACTGCTGTGGCTAGGACTTCTAGTACTATGTTGGATAAAAGTGGTGAAAGTAGACATCCTTGTCTCATTCCTGATCTTTGAGGAAAAACTACCAGTGTTTTACAGTTGAGTATGCTGTTAACTGTGGGTTTTTCAAATATGGCCTTTATTAATGTTGAGGTATATTCCCTCTAACACTACCTTGTTGAGAGGTTTTTTTTAATCATGAATGAACGTTGAATTTTGTCAAATGCTTTTCCTGCATCTATTGAGATGATCATATGATTTTTATCCTTCACTTTGTTGCTGTAGTGTATCACATTGATTTGCAAATACTGAACCATCCTTGCATCCCTGGAATAAATTTCAATTGTGGTGAATTATCTTTTTAATGTATTGTTTTATGTCATTTGCTGATATTCTGTTGAGGATTTTTGCATCTATGTTCATCAGAGATATTGGCCTGTAGTTTTCTTTTCCTCTCCCCACCCCTCCCCTCCCCCTATCTGTCTGTCTGTCTGTCTGTCTTGTGGTCTTTGTCTGGTTTTGGTATCAGGGTATGCTGTCCTTGTAGGATGTATTTGGAAGCTTTCCTTCCTCTTCTATTTTTTGCCATAATTTGAGAATAAGTATTAACTCTTCTTTATTTTTTTTTTAAGATTTTTATTTACTTATTTGACAGAGATCACAAGTAGGCAGAGAGGCAGGAAGAGAGAGAGGAGGAAGCAGGCTCCCCAGGGAGCAGAGAGCCCGATGCGGGGCTCGATCCCAGGACCCTGAGATCATGACCTGAGCTGAAGGCAGAGGCTTTAACCCACTGAGCCACCCAGGTGCCCCTTAACTCTTCTTTAAATGTTTGGTCAAGTTCACTTGTGAATCCATCTGGTCCTGGATTTTTAATTTTTGGTAGTTTTTTGATTACTGACTCATTTTTGTTACTTATAATCTATTTAGATTTTCTGTTTCCTCCTGGTGCAGTTTTAGAAGATTGTATATGTCTAGGAATTTATCCGTGTCTTTTAGATTAATTAATTAATTCATTCATTAGTTTTCATATTATTTTAATTCTTTGTATTTTTGTAGTGTCAGTTGTTTCTTTTTTCTTATTTCTGATTTTATTATTTGGGTCCTTGCTTTCTTGATGAATGTGGGTAAGGCTTTATCAATTTTGTTTATCTTTTTGAAAAACCAGTTTTTTCCTTCAGTGATTTTTTTTTTCTATTTTTTTTTTTAAATCTGTCATTTATTTCCACTCTGATCAGTATTATTTCCTTTCTTCTACTCACCTTGGGCTTTGTTATTCTTTTTCCAGTTCCTGTAGGAATAAGATTAGATTATTTACAGGGTTTTATTTATTTACAGGGTTTTATTTATTATTAGTATTTCTTTAAGAGAGAACAGACAGTGGGGAGGGACAGGGCAGAGAGAGGGAGAGAGAGAATCTTAAGCAGGCTCCATACCCAGTGCAGAGCCCAGTGCGGACTCAATCTCACCCTGAGATCATGGCCTGAGCCAAAATCGAGAACCAGACACTTAACTGACTGAGCCATCCAGGTGCCCCTGTAATGCCCTTCTTTGTCTCTTGTTACAGTGTTTGTTTTAAGGTCTATTTTGTCTGATATAAAGCTATACCCCAGCTTTTATTTTCACTTGCATTTGCATGGTAACTGTTTTTCCCTGACTTCATTTTCAGTCCATATGTGTCTTTAGGTCTGAGGTGAGTTTCTTGTAGGCAGCATATAGATGGGTTTTGTTTTGCTTTGGTTTGTTTTTTTTTAATCCATTCCAGTGCCCCATGTCTTTTGATTGGAACATTTAGGCCACATACATTTAAAGTAATTACTCGTAGGTCTGTACTTATTGCCTTTTGTTATTTGTTTTCTGGTTGCTTTTGTATTTCTTCTCTGTTCTTTTGCTCTCTTTTTGTGATTGATGAGTTTCTATAGTGTTTGACTTTCTTTCTGGTTTTGTGTGTGTGTGTGTGCGTGCGCGCGCATGTGTCGTTCCTATATAATGTCCTAGGTAAATGATCTATATTAATTTACTGTCATTTAATTTCAAATACATTCTAAAAAAAAGAAAGGAAAAAAACTTTTCCCCTTTTCTTGTTTACTCCCTACTCTGTTTTGTGTATATGTTGTCATATTTTACATCTTTTAATTCATAATATTCTTATGTCTAATTATGCACATTTCTTTTCCACGTAAAGTCCCTTTGACATTTTTTGTAAGGCTGGTTTAGTAATGATTAACTCCTTTATCTTTTGTTTATCTGGGGGAATTCTATCTCTTCAAATCTGCATGATAACTTTGCCAGGTAAAGTATTCTTAGTTGCAGGTGTTTTCCTTTTTAGCACTTTGAATATATCATGCCACTTTCTTCTGGCTTGCCAAGTTTCTGCTGATAAATCAGCTGATAGATTTATGGGGTTTTCACTTGAAGGTAATTTTTTGTTTCTCTCTTGCTGCTTTCAAAACTCTCTATCTTTAAACTTTGACATTTTAATTATGTGTAGTGATGTGGGCCTTGTTGTGTTCTTCTTGTTTGGAACTCTGGTGCTTCTTGGACTTGGGTGTCTATTTCCTTTTCAGGTTAGAGAAATTTCTGGATATTATTTCTTTTCAAATAAGTTTCCTACCCCTTTGTCTCTCTTCTTCTTCTGGGACCCCTATAGTGCAAATGTTTTGCTTGATGTCCAAGAAATCCTTTAACCTATCCTTATTTAAAAATTTTTTTTTCTTTTTGCTGCTCAGCTTGGGTGCTTTCCAGTACCCTGTCTTCCAGGTCACTGGTATGTTCTTCTGCACCTGCTAATGTACTCTTGATTCTCTCTAGTGTTTTTTTATTTTATTTCAGTTATTGTATTCTTCAACTCTGTTTTTTTTTTTTTTTTAATGTATCTTCTATCTCTTTATTGGAAGTCTCACTGAATTCTTCCACTCATCTCTCTGGCCCAGTGAATATTTTTATGTTCATTTAAATCCTTCATCAGACATGTTGCTTATCTGTGTTTTGTTTAGTTGTTTTTCTGAGGTTTTTTCTTTTTTTTTTTTTTTTTAAGATTTTATTTATTTATTTGACAGAGAGAGGGTGATAGAGCACAAGCAGGAGGAGTGACAGACAGAGGGAGAGGGAGAAGCAGGCTCCCCACTGAGCAGGGAGTCTGATGTGGGTCTTGGACCCCGGGATCATGACCTGAACCAAAGGCAGATGCTTAACTGACTGAGCCACCCAGGTGCCCCCCTTGTTCTTTATTTTGGAGCATATTTCTCTGTCTCCTTATTTTGTTTGACTTCCTCTGTTTGTTTCTGTGGATTAGGCAGAATGGCTACTTCTCCTAAAGTTGACGGAATGGTCTTGTGTTTGGTCATTCCATGTATCGACGGTGTGTGCTTAGTGAATTTTGCTGGCTGGTTGGAACTGTGGTTGCCGTGGAATAGGGGTCCTGGGGCTTTCTGCGGAGCAGGTGCCCTGTCAGGACAGCTGCCACTGAAGCGGATGTGTGCCAGGGTGTCCCAGAGATCTGCGTGCTGAGGTGAGCCCAGCAGGATACCTGCAGCTGAAGTGGGTGCTAGCCAGAGGCTTCCACGGTCCTCTGCGCAGGGGGTACCTTGGCGAGGTGGAGAGAGCTGATGTGGTGTGGGGGCTGGGAGGTCCCTGAGCTCTCTGTGCAGAGGGTGCCCTAGTAGGATAGCTGAAACGAAAGTGCATGCAGGCTGGGGGGACCTGGGGCTCTCCAAATAGAGGGGTACCTTGGCTAGATAGCCGAAGCGGAAGTGAATATAAACCATGGTGTTCCTGGACTCTGCGCAGAGGTTGCTCTGAATGAAGGGGTGGCTGGAATTGAGGTAAGGTGCAGGCCAGGAGGTCCTGGGGTGCTTTGCATAGAGGGCACCCTGGCAGGACAGCTGAAGCTAAAATGGGCATGGACTGACGTGGTCCCTGGGCTCTCCTTGTAAACTGCCCCAGCAGAGCAGCTGAAGCTCAACCGCATGCGAACCAGGGTCTCCCAAGCTGCTTTGGCAGGAGATGCCCTTGCTAGGCAGCTGGAGCCAAGGCCAGTGCAGGGGGGAGGGTTCCAGGGCATTCTACACAGGGTGTGCCCTGGTGAGGTGGCTGAAATGGACGCAGGCACAGGCCAGGGGTTTCCAGGGCACTCCCTGCAGAGGCATCCTGGCAAGGCAGCTGGATCTGAAGCAGAGGTCAGTTGAGATGTTCTGGAGCAGTCGACACCCTAGCAAGCCGTCTAAAGCTGAAGTGGTGTGGGCCTAGCGTATTCTGGGGTGCTTTGTAGCTGTGTCACCTCGGTGTGTCGGCCGGGCCTGTAGTGAGTGCTCCCCAGCTGTATCCTAGTGTGTAATGTCCTGCGGTCTCCTTGGTGGAAGAGCTGCAGCTGGCGTGGGCCTGAGGCCCAGGGTTTGCTGAACAGGCAGGCTGGTCAAGGTGCCCAGATTGTGCACTGGTCTGTGCTTTCAAGGTAGAAGGGGAGTACAAACTATGTCTGCCAGCCCCTCCCACCTGGAATGTCCCAGCAGAGCTCCCCTGCCGTTGAGTGAGGTTCTAGAGCTGACTCTTCCATATATGCTAGTTGTTCTTTTAAACTGTGGCTTTTTAGAAAAATAAAATAATAATAATATAAAAATGAGAGAAAAGGATGAAAACCAGAGAAAAACCAAAACAAGGCAAAAAGACCTCATGGCTTATTTTCTATTCCCCAGGGCAGCTGGGGCTGGGTGGGCTTACGGACCCTGCATATTTGTGTTTGCAACTTCTGGACTTGAAGAAAGTCTTCTCTTTCCCTCTAGTTGATGTACTTACTCTCTTGGATTTTCTTTCTTTCTTTTCTTTTTTTCAAAGATTGTTTTATTTTAGAACAAGCGGGGAGGGGCACAGGGAAAGGGAGAGAGAGCATCTCAGACTCCCCGCTGAGCACAGAACCTGACATGGGGCTCTATTCCAGGACCCTGAGGTCATGACCTCAGACAAAATCAAGAGTCAGATGCTTAACCAACTGAGCCACCCTGGTGCCCCTACTCTCTTGGATTTTCTTGCAAGATTTTGATTTTTCCATTAAGTCTTTATGTCCAGGAGTTGATTTTATATACTATATGGTTTATTTGTACGTTCTTCCATATGGATACCGTGTCACTCTGGTCTCCTTTATTGAACAGTCCATGCTTTGACACGAAATTGAACCACCACACTGGTCATAAACTAATTTCTCAAATATACCAATATTTAATTCTAGATTTTCTAGCTAGGTTCATTAATTTTTGCTTCTTTTCATACTGATGTTAATTTGATTTTTGTGGCTTTATAGAATCCCCCGACACGTGGTAAGGCTCCTCCACTGTCCTTTTCGTCCTTTTCTTAGCTATTTTCAGACATTTGTTTCTCTGTATGAACTTTAAGATAACCTTATACAATTCCAAGAAAAGTCCTGTTAAGGTTCTAATTGAAATTGAATGGAATTTATATATTACATTTGGGAAATTTAACATTTTTAATTATAGTAAGTATTCCTATCTAAGAACAATTATAACCTTCCATTTGTTCATAAATTGTTTTCTGTCTTTTAATAGCATATTATAGGTTTTCTTTGATGGGTCTTATGTCTCTAAAATTTATTCCTGAATATTTTATAGTTTTTTGCCACAATTATAAATGAAAAACTTATCCCCATTTGCATTTCTAGGTACTTACTGTTAGAGTAAAAAAAAAAAAAAGTAATATATCTACATATATACCTCCTTATCAAATATTGTTAGTAAGAATAAAAGGTTGTTTTGTTTTGTTTTTGACATGGTCTCTTGGGTTTTCGAGGTAGACTATTGTAGCACCAATAAACAGAGCTAATTTAACTTTTCTTTTAGGGTTACTAGACATAGCAAAAAAAAATATGCAGAATTCCCAGTTAAATATGAATTTCAGAAAATAATATTTTAGACTGAGTATGTCCCATGCAATACTTGGGACATACTTATCCCCCCAAATTATTCATGGTTCATTAGTAATTCTGCATTTTATCCAGCAACTCCACTTCTTTCCCAGTGATCATACGTGCTATCTTATTTTCTTCACATGTTGTATTTGCCGAAGCCTCGAAGACTGGTTCTCACTCCAGGCTGTGTATGAACATCAGCCAGGAAGCTTTTTTATTTATTTTTTTTTTTTAAAGATTTTATTTATTTATTTGACAGAGAGGTCACAAGCAGGCAGAGAGGCAGGCAGAGAGAGAGGAGGAAGCAGGCTCCCTGCTGAGCAGAGAGCCCGATGTGGGGCTCGATCCCAGGACCCTGAGATCATGACCCGAGCCGAAGGCAGCGGCTTAACCCACTGAGCCACCCAGGCGCCCCACCAGGAAGCTTTTTTAAAAATTCTAGTTCAGGCCCCTTGGCTCAGAGATTGAACCCATATATATTTTGAAAAGCTTCCCAGAGGATTCTGATAGGCGTCTGGGGTTGAGAACTTCTGCCCCCAAACAGTACTAAATGATCATCTTGTTAGAGTGCATTCCTGTCTCTTCCCTGATTTTAATTAAACATTTTTAGTGTTTTGACATTTAAAATACTTGTTGTTAGCTGTTAATAAATGTTCTTAGTTTTGTTTACCTAGTTTCCCTCTGTTCCTATTTTACTGGCAGTTTTTATTAGGAATGGTTGCTTTTAGCCTCTCGGCATTAATTAGGCTGCCTGTATGGTTTTCTGTCTTGGTTTATTGATAGAATCATATTGCTAATTTTCTTCATATTGAAGCACTTTCTACATCTTTTATTTCATGCCAGAGTCTATTTGCTAATGTGACTTAGAATTTCCATCTGTATTTGTGAATGACGTTGAGGTTGAGGGCACCTTCCTGTCGTGAGGATGAGCTTTGTCTGATCTTGGTATTGAAGTTATGCTCGCTTCGTCAAGCGAACTGGGGCAACGTGGATCCGTTTTCCCGACTGCCTGGAAGCGTGAAGTCCATGAACCAGCAGCATCCTCTTCACCCGGGAACTGGTCAAAAAGGCAGACTCTCGGGGCGCCTGGGTGGCTCAGTGGGTTAAAGCCTCTGCCTTCAGCTCAGGTCATGATCCCAGGGTCCTGGGATCCAGCCCCGCCTCGGGCTCTCTGCTCAGCGGGGAGCCTGCTTCCTCCTCTCTCTCTCTGCCTGCCTCTCTGCCTACTTGTGATCTCTGTCTGTCAAATAAATAAATAAAATCTATTTAAAAAAAAAAAAAAAAGGCAGACTCTCAGGCCCCCTCCAGATCTCCTAAATCGCACTCTGCATGTTGAAAGAGCCCTCACCATTTGTGTCCACATTCAGTTCGAGAAACGCAGACACAAAGAACCCCGCACTCACTTGTGCACTGAAGGTTGGATAAAAGCCAGGGGTGGGCCTGTGCGGGCCTTGTGCCTTTTTCACGGTAGACCGCCACTCTCCTTTCCAATCTGGAATTGGTCTCATTGAAGTTGTTAGTCTGTTTTGGTGGCTACAGTTACAAGGAAATTTGAACAACTTAAAGGAAATCATTTCCTTTAAGTTGTTCAAATTTCCTTGTAACTGTATATGATTGTTCTAATTTCTAAGAAATCTGTGGGTAGATCCCCTTTCCTAGTCCTCCTCTTGTGAACTTGGGCTTGTTTTCTTTTTCCCTTGATCTGTCTTGCCAGGGGCTTGCAAGATTCTATTATTTGTCTTTTCTAAGTACCAGCTTTTATGTTTGTTTTTCCCTTGAGCTATTTGGGGTGGGGGAGGGATATTTGTTGTCTATTTCGTTTCTTTCAGCTTTTATCTGTAAACATTCTCTCTCCTATGTTCCGGTTATTATTTTGCTGTTCTTTTTCAAATGGCTTAAGTTTGGTATAGGTCCAAGACTGTTAAAAATAATGAAGACATTTAAACTGTTAATTTTCCTGTAAGACCTGCTTACACTGTGTCTGTAAATTTTAGGCAGTAAAACTTTTCTCCTTTTCATTAGGTTATTGGCACCAACTTCCTTTTGAATTTCCTCTTTAAGGGGTTTCTAGGAGGGTCTCTGTTTACACATTGAAAACATTAGGTATTTTATTTTTTTAAAGATTTTTCTTATTTATTTGACAGACAGAGATCACAAATAGGCAGAGAGGCAGGTAGAGAGAGAGAGAGAGAGAGAGGAGGAAGCAGGCTCTCTGCCAAGCAGAGATCCGGATGCGGGGCTCGATCCCAGGACCCTGGGATCATGACCTGAGCCGAAGGCAGAGGCTTAACCCACTGAGCCACCCAGGCGCCCCGGCTTTATTAAATGATTCATGAATCGGGCAGCATCCCGTCTGTCTAGCAAGTAGAGGGGAACTCAGAGGAGTGGTACATCGTGGAAGGATTTTATAGGAGGGGGGTATAAGAAAGTCATAAGTAGAAGCAAAGGATTTTTCCAGACCAGGTACTCTCCCTTAGGGGGAAGAGCAGAGGGATCTTAACCCTCTTTTTCCTTTGGGGGTTGGAGAGGGCCCACACGGCAGATTCATTGGCTCCCATCAAACAGTTCTCGACTGACCAGTTAAGTAGGACTACAGTGCTCGGGGAGGTTGAAACTGCAATTAGAGTATATCTCAAGCCCTGACTTGTGTGCTTGGCCCCAGTGGTACTACTTTGGGCCTTTGGTTTTCTTTTTTTATTTTTATTTTTTTAAAGATTTTATTTATTTGTCAGAGAGAGAGGGAGAGAGAGCAAGCACAGGCGGACAGAATGGCAGGCAGAGGGAGAAGCAGGCTCCCCGCCAAGCAAGGAGCCCGATGTGGGACTCGATCCCAGGACGCTGGGATCATGACCTGAGCCGAAGGCAGCTGCCCAACCAACTGAGCCACCCAGGCGTCCCCTTTGGTTTTCTTTTTAACAGACTTAATAAAAAAATTTTTTTTGTGGTCATATACCTGATCTATTTCTATAAATATTTCATGGACATGCAAAGTGTATATTTTCCATCTGAAGTCAGGCTTTCTATGTTATTTGTTACCCCAAATTATTAGTTGTATCAGTCACTTCATCTGTGCTCCTACTGAGGTTTTGCTTATTAGATCTGTCCAATTCTCTGGGGTGCCTGGGTGGCTCAGTCAGTTAAGCATCTGACTCTTGATTTCGGCTCAGGACATGACCTTGGGGTCGTGAGATTGAGCCCCGCATCCAGCTCTGCCCCAGGCATGGAGTCTGGTTCGGATTCTCTCTCTCCCTCTCCTTCTGCCTCCACCCCAGCTCTCCTGCTCTCTCTCTAAAGATAAAATAAAAATGAAATAAGATATATCTAATCCTGAAAGAGGTGAATTAAAACATCCTTCCATCACTGTATTTTTATTCTATTCTATTTGCATTTCTAAAGGGTTTTTCCCCTTATAACCTTAGCATCTACGTTATTGAATGCACGTAAGTTCATGAATGTTGCATGCACCGATTGTATTTTTTACCCCACACGGCGTCCTTTTTTGTCCTATTTGGTGTCTTGAGCATTGATTTTTCTCTTCACCTGTTTTTCCCAGTTTCTTCTTGTTAACATTTTCCTTGTATCTTTTTGGTATTTTATTTTCAGTCTTCCTTTGGCACTTTATCTTATGTGTTCTCCTTCTAAGCAGAATAAACCTAGATTTTTATTTTCAACTCTGACAGTCTTTGTTTTTTACTGGGTAAATTCACTTTAGCTAATTTTGGTGAATTAACTAACATGCTTGATTTTACTTTACTCAGCTTGCTCTGTTTATTAAGCTGCTGTTTGGGGGCTTCCCCCCCCCCTATTTTTTCTAGTTCGAGCTGCCATTCATTCCATTTCCCTGGCACTAATAGAGACTATAGTAGTTTTTTTTTTTTTTTTAAGATTTTATTTATTTATTTGACAGAGAGATCACAAGTAGGCAGAGAGAGAGGGGGAAGCAGGCTCCCTGCCGAGCAGAGAGCCCTGATGTGGGGCTCGATCCCAGAAACTTGGGATCATGACCCGAGCCGAAGGCAGAGGCTTTAACCCACTGAGCCACCCAGGCGCCCTGAGACTATAGTAGTTTTAATGAAACTTCTAGGTGTGTAGTTTTGTGCATGTATGTGTGTTTTGTAAGTTTTTATATGAAAGTTGTAAGTGACAAAGAGGGAGAGATAAATTCATGGAATTGAAAGTCAAACCAATGGTCTTGTGACTCTAATCCCAGGGACCTTTCCACAATACCAGGGATTCATAGCAAAGCCAAGCATTTCTAACTACACAAACCCTCATGCTCAGATCAGCTTAGGGTCTGAGTCTGTCATTTTCTCCTGCGTTATATCGGTGACGGTCTCGGTGAGCCCGAACTGAGCATGTCAGGTAGGAAGGGTGGGTCCTCAGTGTCACGTGGCCTGGTGTGGCCAGAACCACAGACCTGTTAGCTACGTTGTTCAGGAGGCCGTGTGGGAGGGTCCTGGATTTCTGGCCCTTTTAGGAATGTGTCTTTACTAGTGGAGAGTTAAACCTTTGAACTTTGAACTTTGAGCACCTCAGAGCAGGCGAAGATGTTTGGGCTATGTCCAAAAGTTGAGGAAGATGACATTCCAAGGGCCCCTATGGCTTTTGGGGCTGTCACCAAAGGACAAGGGCCCCCAGTCATCAGAGTGGGCAGTCCTGCCTGGAGCACAGGTTGGAGGCCCCATTCCCAGCACCAGTATTAGGTCCCTTCCTGTCCTGCACTGCTGCCTCCTTGGGTCTTTGCCCAATCGTTATCCTAAGGGGAACTGCCATGGTGGCATCAGAGCCCATGGCTCCCCTCCTGGGGTCTCTGGGCCTCCTGAGAGGACAGTCATCTTAACACGAGTCCACGAGATGTCACTTTATAAAGCTCTCCAGGGGCTCTTCATGGAGCTTCAGTAAGATATCTCGGGCCAAGAAAAATGTCACATTTCTCAGCTTTTGGCAGGAATCCCAGCTCCTCAGTTAGGGAACACCATTTATTCTCACTGAACAGAAACTTCATTTGGCCATTATGTTGGTCTCCAATTAATAAATTACAGGAGAACAAATTAATTTACTTATCATTTGCAGCTTGCTAGATAAAAATCCTTCAAAGCCTGGGGAACATGCCGTGGTCATGAAAACACCGCTGTGGGAAGAGAGCTAGGGATTTCTGAGGCCACGTCCATGCTGGGTCTGAGTAGATGGAACAGCTCCACGGGGATCTGATGGAGAGGCGGAGCGGCCCCCTGCCCCGACCTCCTGGGACCCGTGTGATGGTCTGCATGAGATGACGGTGTTGGCCCTTGCCAGGGTCTGAACGCGTGTGATGAGGGTGGTGGTGTCGTGCTTGCGGGGACCCCGCGGACAGAGCCTTGGTGTGGTTCCCAGCGGCAGCCGGTCCCTCCCCACCGCCCCGCACTGCCCGTCTTCCACCAGGGAGAACCCACTCCCGTCTCTGAAAAATGGTAGCACAGCAGGGCGCCGCACGACGGCATGGGACAGAGCTCAGGAAGGGGTGTCAGAGGTCAGTTCTGCTCCGGCTCTGTTGCTCATGGGAAGGACCCGGGGCTTGGGTGTCCTCACCTGCGACAAAAGGGGGCTGGGACAGAAGACAAGGAAGGCCCTCGGCAGTCCCCGTGGCCTGTGAATCCTGTCTGAGGCGGGCTGCAAAGCCAGTGTGGCTGTGTTCCCTCCTGCTGTCACCAGAGGCCTGCCAGTGGCAGTGGCGGTGCTGAACGCCCTCCCGGCTGGCAGTCCTTCCAGGCCGGCCTCGCTGACCGCCTCCTGCTTGTTAACTTGTGAACCCTCACAGCCACCCCAGGAGTAAGTGTTGTTCTGGGCACTCCTGTTTTGGGGACACAGGCCAGGTTCCCGCAGCTGTGTCCCTGGGGTTGGGGGACAAGCCTGCTGCCAGCCCGCGCTCTGCGGGGCTGTGCTGTCTGGGAACCATCCTGGGAGCGAAGTTAACCAAAAACAGTGCAAGGATCAGGAAACTCCATTTTAACCTGGAGTTTCCACCTCGACGCTCTCACCAAATTTTACTTAAAAAAAAATAAAATAAAATAAAAATCCCCAAACCAACACCGGAGATGCTAGCAGTGGCTGAAAGGGCTGCGTTCCCCTGCCCGTTTCCTTCCCTGGCGGCCAGGAGGTCATCCAGCCCTGGTGCTGGTGACGCGCCCGCCTGGGTCCCGGCCGGGCCCCGCTCCTGCCCCCGCCGCAGCAGCAGCCGCCGCGCCGGACCCCGGGCCCTGAGCCACGCGCCGCTGGAGGCTTCCTCCCGGGGAGGGCGAAGGAGGCAGGCGGCGGGGGCCCAGGATCTGGAACCGAAGCAGAAAGACCCCAGCGGAAGGCGATATAAATGGAAACTCTGAGGCTGTGTGATTCACTCCGCCATCGTGACTCATGCTCTGCTAAGGTTTCCGCGAACAATATGTTCACAGTCTGATTTAATTATAGCCTCGGCTCCCCGCTGCCTCGCTGAGCTTCCGAGCGCGCCCCGTCCCTCGCTGCCTCGGCGACGCCGCACGAGCCGAGATGCCCCCCCACCCCGGGGCGGGGGCCGCTGGAGTCGGCCTGCGGCGGGGCCGGGCGTCCGTCGCACGTGCTGGGCCGCTCCGGAGGGGACCCCCGGCGGGAGGGCGCCTTCCTCGAGTGGGCGCGTGAAGCTTCGGGCTTGGTCTCCAGCCCACTGGGGTGTCTGCCTCCTGGGTTTCCCCTCCGCGCAGAGGCCGCCGCCGGCGTGTGGGCGCGAGGGAGGGACTGCGTGGGGGACAGGATTTCGTCAAAGCTCCCGGGCGGCGCGAGGACGGCGGGAAGCCCAGGGCCGCTGCCAAGCGCAGGGACGGCGCCTGCCTTACCCCGCGCCCGCGTACTGGGCTGCACGCCCGCGCCGGGGGGGTCCGCGTTTGAGGGGTTTGGTTCGCAGATGAAGACATGCGCCCGCAGTTCCAGTCCTGGTGTCCCCCACCCCCAGCAGGGAAGTCCTACGGTGCATTTCTAGGGACAGGAGCGTTTGCCTGGGTACCTGGCACCGTGCAACGTGCACACCGACCGGCCTCAGCTCCTGGAGCGGGGACAGGACAGAAGGCGGCCTGACACCGCCGACTCCGGAGTTGCCAGATACAACCCAGCGTGCCCAGTTAACTGCGAACTCCGGGTGGTGAATAATTGTTTAGTACCAGCATGTCCCAAATATGAACTGGGACATGCTGGTACTAAAAATGTGTTTGTTGTTTATCCAAAACCCCAGTGTAACCCGGCATCTTGCGTTTCTTCATTTGCTAACTCCGGTAACCCCGCGAGGCCTTTGGAGTTACACAGCTTTTCCCCCTCTGCCACCCAGGGGCCGTGGTGGCTGTGAAACTCCATGGACGGATGATGACTCGAGCATTTGGAGCCTCTGCTTCTGGTCCTGCACATGGTGGGCCTCCCACAGGAAGCCACTGTTGGTGGCCACGCACATCGCCTTCGTGCCCACTGCTTCTGGAACTGCTGGGCACTGACCTCTCACACCATACCCTTTCCCCAAAGTTGCCCACGGCTGAGGGGAGGCACCTGCCTCAGAGGTCACGACCCTGGCCCCCCACACCACCGGTGACAGCCGGTGGCGGGCAGGCCAGGGTTGAGCGCATGGTTCCAGCCCCTTCCCTTCCCCTCAGGACATGTGGTGTCTCACCACTGACACCAGGGCTCCCTGGGGGACAAGTAAAGTTAATCTCCACCTGGATGCACAGCCTTTCTCAGCAAATCCCCGTTCTCTTATTCCACTTCTAACATTTGCTTCCCGGTCTCTCCCAAGAACAAGCCCTCAGTAGATTATTTGCACAAAAGCCCTCCAGCGACGGCACCCAAGTTACCATTTGGCTCCCTGGATGGTGGTATTCGTGCAAGCCTGTGACTTCTCTGCCCCGGAGCCCAGGGATGGTTCCTGCCCTGGCCCTGGGGGCCCTGGGGGTGCGGTCCTTGGGGTGGGCAGCGGGGAAGGGGCTTGTCTCCTCAGCGAAGTGGGAAGTGGAGAGGCAGGCCTCGGGCTCGGAGTCCTCCCTGCGGAGTGGGACGGGACACCTGGGGGTGGGCGGCTGGGGTCCAGCTGTCTTCTCTCCTGGAGCCAGGCCGAGGCGGCCACGAGCCCCACAGAGGCCTGGCCCCGGCGGGGCAGTGACTGGGCAAATTGTCAGGACCCCATTACATTCAGAAAAGCCAGCCGAGCTGAGGGGCTCCGCCGGGTGCTGTGTGAACCCTTTCCTTGTCGCCCCATCTCGCCCGTGGGCTTCCGCAGGCCGCACCGTCTGTAAGAAGAAGCCGGGGGAAGGCTGAGGAGAAGGTAGATTGTTTTAAAGAGCGAGGCCTGCTTTGACTCTCGGTTCTGTCGCTTCTCGACAGGCTCTGGAATCTGGAGCTTCGGCGCCCCGCCGCGCCTCAGTTTCCTTCCTACGAGCTGGAGGCAGGAAGGCCTCTCCTCAGGGGCTGGCGGTGAAGAACAAATGAGCCGCCAGGAGCTGCTTATGTTCTTCGTCATGAAAGTCACGCTCTCAACATCCCGAGTTAAGAACGTCGTCGCAGGGCACATACAGAGAGGGCCACGTGGAAACGGAGTTCTGTTTTGTTTTGTTTTTAAAGATTTTATTTATTTGACAGAGATCACAAGCAGGCAGAGAGGCAGGCAGAGAGAGAGAGGAGCAGCTCCCCGCCAAGCAGAGAGCCCAATATGGGGCTCGATCCCAGGACCCTGGGACCATGACCTGAGCTGAAGGCAGAGGCTTTAACCCACTGAGCCACCCGTGTGCCCCGGAAACAAAGTTTTAATTTTGACTTTTGAAAGCTCTTTGCAGCTCATGCAACAGTTGCTGAGTTTTAATGGCCAAGGGAGCGGGTGGTTGTCTAATTTCGGAAGCGTTAGGGCAGATGGCAGACCTTAACTGGCCAGAGTTTGGGAGCTGGTGACCCTTGGGTCACTTTCTGAGGAAAAAGGATGCTCTGTGGCGCAGGGCACAGAGGACGAGCCCCCAGGAGGTGCAGGAGGTCCCTGGGGAGGGAGAGGAGGCGGTGGTCCTCGAGAGAACGGCCACCGTGGCTGAGCCCTCTCCGGGTCGCTCCCAGGGCGTTGGCACATATGCTGCTTTGCTTTGCCAGGGTCTGTGTGGGAGGAAACAGCCCGTGGGTCATCAGTGACCCGCCTGGAAAAGGGACAGTGCCTCTGGGCACGCTAAGGTGGCTCTCCCAGTCCTGGAAGGGCGCCCCAGCTTGGCAGGGCTCTGGACCGCTACGGCCCCGGCTTCCTGACCCAGGGCCGGCCCTTGGGCCATCTGTGTCTCCCCTGGGGTTTGACACTGTTGGCCCGGCCACCCTGGCGATTACATTTAGCGTCTCCCATCCCCTTGGCTCGCACGGTCGAGACTCGCCGGCCGCCGTGTGCTCCGTCAGTCCGCGCTGTGGTGGCCTCTGCGAGCAGCCCGGGCCCTTCTGCGATCCGGAAAGCAGGGCGGTGCGCTGCGCTGGCGGCGCTCTGTCGGCCGCTGGGTGAGCCGGAACCCGCGGGCCCCGGCTCCCCGTTTCACAACCTCCGTGATCGCTCCGGACGCTGACTGTGCACGGTGCATGGGCCGGTCCCGGAGGGGCAGGGCCGCCACTCTGCTGGGAAGTGTACCGGGATCTGCGTTAGGCCCCGGGCGCACAGCTCCTCTCCCCGCTAGCAGGGCCCCAGCAAGCTGGGGTGCAGGGATGCTGAGTGGCCTTGACGTGGGTCCCAGTCCTGGTCAGCAGCCAGGGCCGCATTGGCCTTTGGGAGTGGAGAGGGTGCTTCTTGGGTGGGGGGGGGGGGCGCCGATCAGAATTCCTCCCCGCGAGCGTGCGGACGGTCCCCCTCCCGGGATGCTGTGGCCACGCTCGGCGGCTCCGAGGACCTTGGGCTTCCCACACGGCTGCCATGGGCCTCGGCACCCCACGACCATGACCCCGCTTTACCTTCTCAGCAGCCCCTCCCCACCGTCCCGAAGACCAGAACTGCTAGCACTGGATGGCCCAGAATCCTGTCCCATTGAGCATGCCCCCCCCAGACACCTCTGCCGTCCGCCAGGCCCGCGCTGTCCTTCCAGCTGCTCCCGCTAAACCCCTCGTGCCTCCCCGCACCCCCCGCTGCTCTTCCTGCCCACCTTGTCTGTCAGCAAATCCTCTTGGCTCTCTCTTCCACCTGCCTCCAGAATCCGACCCTTGTCACCGTGCCACCGCCCCAGGCCAGGCTACCACCCTGTCTGCCCGTCTGTGATGGCATTCACCCCTGACCAGGTTTCCCTGCCTCTCTCACCCACAACCTGGGCTGACCTTCTTTAATACATAAGTTATATTCGGTCCTGCCTCTGCGCAGGACTCCAGAACGCCTCCCAGTTTCTGAGACAAAGGCCAGGTCCTTCCAGGGGCGGCTGCGGCCCTGCGTGACCTGCCCCCGTGGGCCCTCTGGCCTCACGGCTACCTTCTCTCTCCTCCTTTCTCCCTCCCTCTCTCTTCTCGGTCACAACACAGCACTGGGGGCCACTCAGGTTGCAGGACACGTGCCCCTGCCTTCAGGGTCTGTCTCCCCCAGGGCCCCTGGCAGTCTCCTGCAACCCTTCCACGTCTCTGCTCAAGCCTTTCCCTGCCGAGCCCTGGCCTGGGCACCCTGCTGCCTACTGTGGCCTGACTCCCAGCCTCCGTGCAACGCGTGTCAAGGAGACTGGCCTAGGAACGTAGGGCCTGGAGTGGTTGAGCACTGTGCCCGGCTCCCCCAGCAACCCCAGGGTTAGAGCAGAGATCTGAGCCCAGACCCTAGCCCCGAGATCCAGCCTCTTCACCCCTGCGCTCTCCCACCCACCCTGT
Source organism: Lutra lutra (assembly GCF_902655055.1). Taxonomy (NCBI): domain Eukaryota; kingdom Metazoa; phylum Chordata; class Mammalia; order Carnivora; family Mustelidae; genus Lutra; species Lutra lutra. Next base: position 84,765,644 of record NC_062296.1, on the reverse strand, counting down.
GCCGCGCCACGTCCCGGCAGTGACCTCTGTCCCTCTCGTCCTGCTCTCAGCAGGCTGGGCCTGCGTCCTCGTCTGGATTCTCCCCGGGGCTCCCGCTCCCACCTCTCCACCCCTTTGAGGAAGTCCTCTGGTCCCTACCAACCGTCCCCTCGGTGGGGCAGGAGGCGGGCCTCCAGAGTGCCCTCCTCTGAGCCTCGACCTGGCTTGGCCGGTGGCCCACAGCTATGAGCGTGGCTCTTGCCTGCGAGAGACCACCCCCCCCCCCCCCCCCACGATTTCTCGCAGCTCCCTGAGGCCCATCCCCTGGTCCTTTCCCCCTCAGGCCAGCCCCACCGTCTCCGGAAGCCTCCTCTCCGCCAGTTAGTTTTGTATCCGGCAGGGTCGGAATAGAATCCTGAACAGCAACTGGTCCCACTAAGAAGGGAAAGCTGGGCCGAGCGGTGGCCGAGCTCCACCAGCAGCTCACCGGCCGCATCCCCTCCGCAGGGCCGGGGAGGCAGAGGCACCGGCTGGTGGGGGGCGGGTAGCCACCCCGCAGCAGCAGCCCAGCCCGAGAGCCCCATGCGGCCGCCCTGGCTCTGCGGGGGGCCCAGGTGCCAGCGGAAACGGAGTTAATGACTGATGCTCGCTACCTTTTCTCCCTCTTTCTTCTCTGCCCTCAGCCTATGTTCCTCATTCCTCATTGGGTCAGCATGACCTGCTTTGATTTACCTATTTAGTAGCTATTTTTAATAATAAGCGCATGCAAACCCACTCCCCCGAACAAAAAGCTGGGACCCTGACGATAACTTCCACCGGGCCAGGTGGTCTCCACGCATCCTTGTCGCAGTCTCCCCGGCCTACACACTTTGTTCCCCCCGCCCTTGCTTTTCTCTCTGTTGCATTTGGGTATGTTCCTAGAAAGTATACACATAGATTTTTCTCATTTTATAAGAAGGGCGTCCTCCCTTCTGCAGGGTTTTTGGACATCCTGCTGTATTGCTAAGATGTTAAAATTTACCCACGTGGTTGCACCTCAGGGGTTCATTCATTCCGAATCCCTCAGAAGACGCTCTCTTGTGCCCAGACCTGGGGGAGCCCTCATAAGCTCGGCCTCCAGGAACAGAGCCCAGCGAGCGTCGCCAGTCCCTCTTCTCGTCTCTATTGCAGGATTGCAGCATGTTGATGAATTTGCTGTTCTCCTTTTATTATCTTTTTTTTTTTTTAAAGATTTTATTTATTTATTTGACAGAGAGAAATCACAAGTAGGCAGAGAGGCAGGCAGACAGAGAGGAGGAAGCAGGCTCCCTGCTGAGCAGAAAGCCCGATGTGGGGCTCGAACCCAGGACCTGGGATCATGACCTGAGCCGAAGGCAGCGGCTTAACCCACTGAGCCACCCAGGCGCCCCTATCTTTTTTTTTTTTTTTAAACATCCGTATTTCCTGCACTCCTGTCCCCCTTTCCATCTTGGAACTAAAAAGGTAACTTTTGGCTTCGTGGATCCCTCTTTCATCTTTAATAATCTGAGCTTATTTTTATTGTCTTTGTTCTTTGTCTAATTTCTGAAAAGGGAAACTTTGCTCATTACTGTGGAGGCTCTCATCTTTTCTAACATAAGCATTTAAGGTTATAAAATTCCTTCAAAGCCCTGGGTTTTTCATATCTCACAAGCTTTGTTCCATTTTCATTGACTTCTGGATATTTTAAAGGTTTTGTTGACGTCTTTCGCTTGGGAGTTATTTAGCAATTTAAACATTTCCAAATGTACTTGCATCATTTACCTTTTAAAAGGTCAGAGATCGTGGTCTGCATATTATATTTCACTAGTTCCTTCTTTATGGCTTAGTGTATAATCACCGTTTTAATGCTCCAGGTGTACTCAGAGAAGCCAAATTTGTGTTCTCAAAGTGTTGCATAGGCCTGTGTACGTGTCCATTAGGCAAAGGTTGTTGATTGTGTCGTTTGGATCTTCTGTCCTTGATGAGATGCTGTTGGGCCCCTCGACTTAGCAGTAGTCAAGACGTGTGCTCCCGTCTCCCGTAGCGAAGACTGTCCTCCTCCTGGTTCTCATCATGCTTCCTTTCCATATGCTGAAGCGATCCTACTGGGTACGTCCGTATTCAAGACGGAAATCTCTTCTTGATGAATTTCATCTTTTATCCTCCTGTAGTCAGCCTTTTCATCCCTAATACTACTTTTTGTCCTCAAGTCTATTTTAGCCGATGTCCCCACAGCTTGCTTCTGGTTACCATCTGCCTGACAGGGACTTTTTCATCCTTTTATGGTTCCTCCTTCACGTTCACGTGCTGATAAACAGCACACATCTCTCTATATTAATCCAGTGGGCATGTCTTTTAACTGGCAGTCTGGATTGTGTAATCCTCATGCTCTGTGGCTTGTTTCTAAATTTTTCTCCTAGACTGGGGCTTGTCTCACCTTGTCTGTTTCTATGCTTTATCCTGTCGTGTAGGGAGGTTGAGAAGGTGGTGGGAAGAGGAGGGGCTAGAGTTGATGGAAACAAGTAGAAGAATCCAAAGTATTTAGCAAACAACAGCTCTCCCCAAGCAGCAAAGGGCTCTGGATGAGGCATGAGAAATTTCAAGAAGCATGACCGAGGCCAAGAAGATGACCTGAGGGCTAAGTGCTTATGACAGGCACTGGACAGGTGGTCCAGCAGCCATCTCCCTTCTTCCTCATTAACAGAACCCCAACTTTGTGTCATCTGTGACAGGTGAGGTCTCAGAATGTGGCTTCTACCCCTCAGGTCCAGGATAGTTCTAGATTTACAACTACCATAGTTCCTAAAGCTGTCTTGTTAATCCTTACTGGCTTTGCCAGCGATTGGTCTAAAATTGGTATGTAGTTCCGTTCTGGCCAATGAGAATTAAGGGGAAGTTTGCTAAGGGGAGGAAGGCGGGTGGGGAGGGGTGAGTGGGAGAGAGAGAGAAGCGAGAGAGAGGAGCTTGGGAACGCTGTGCCCCTCCTTCCTGGTCAGTATGCTGTGTTTTCCGCGTGTGATGCCCTAAGCTGTTGGCGGCCATTTTGCAAGCACAGGAGACGATGCCCCTGACTCTGCAGATGGGAAAGGCGTGGATCCTTCATGATATTGTTGAACCCGGGTCCCAACCCTGCAACTTCCCAGTGCCAGACTCCTTGCCAAAATAGAGCCATGTCTTTATCGTTTGAGCCACTGATGGCTGCATAGTCTCTGCTGCACAGCTCCAAGTATCGAGAATCCTGAAGAATTTGTCCACTTGTAGGATCCAGCCTTTTCGAGTTCCAGGAGCAGACAGGCCTTCTGAGTGTACCCCCCAGGTGGTGCCGGCCCACACTGAGGCAGAAAACACTCCGGGCAGAGCTTGTGGGCCCTTTATCCTCCGCTCTCCTCGGCCCTGTCCTCTGTCACACTGTCCAGGCCAGAGGCTGAGAATTCCACAAGTCAGAGCTTTCGCTAAGACTGAAACTGGATGGGAAATGCAAATGCCTCTAAAAGGGCCTGCAAGGAGCATCTCAGGGGACAGAGGAGCCTCGCTCAGAGTGAGGACAGAAGGGGAGCAGAGGCATTTGGGGGTCGTGTTTAAACAGGAACTCACTGAATGGTTACCTTTACTATCTAATTTTTTTCATAAGCAAACACTTATGTAGCTCTTACTCTGGGGCCGAGTGATATCCAAGCACTTTAAGAATATTAATATATTGGGGCGCCTGGGTGGCTCAGTGGGTTAAGCCTCTGCCTTCGGCTCGGGTCATGATCTCAGGGTCTGGGATCGAGCCCCGCATCGGGCTCTCTGCTCACCGGGGAGCCTGCTTCCCCTCTCTCTCTCTGCCTGGCTCTCTGCTTACTTGTGATCTCTGTCAAATAAAGATTTAAAAAAAAAGAATATTAATATATTTAATCCTTGCAACAACCACATGAGTTGGAAGCGCTATGATGAACCCCAGCTTACAGAGCATTCGGGCCTGGCATGCCAGCCCCCGCTTGGGCCGGTGCTCTTGGATGTTCTGGAGGCAAGGCAGCTCTCTTGGTTTCAAGCAAACAGCCCCCTGCCTACACTGTCTGCTTCTGGGCCCCAAACCCTCTGGGGCTGCAGTCCTGGTGGGGTGGACTGGACCACCTGTGTGGCCTTGTCCCATGACTGTGCCCATCCCAGGCTCTTTCTTCTCCCAAGGCCTCAGTACCTCTCCCAACTAGGGGAGCAGGCTCAGACCTCTCTTTTCACACCAGGCCCTTGGAGACAGGTTCTAGGAGGAAGAAGGAATTCAGAGGTTGATGAAAATAGGGCTTTGAAGCTCTCCATTCCTCTGCCTCAAAGCGCCATCCTCTTTCTCCGTTCGCCCTGCTTCATCCTTGGTCCACAACAGAGAGCCCTGCTCAGGGCAGAGCAGAGGATAGTAACCTTGACCTCTCTAGAGTGGTAGTGATTGATGCCTGAATTGGGCCAACGCAGGCGTTGCCAGGTTGCAGTCCTGACACTGCTCTAAAAATTTTTTTTTAAATTCCCATTATCTAATTGTTTGTGGTCCTCCACAACCTTACACGATGAGCACTATTATCCCCATGTGACATATGAGGAAACGCAGCTCAGAAAGTGACTTCATGTCCATGGCCGTGGCCACGTAGCTTCAAAGTAGCCTACTTGTGGTCTGTCAAATAAATAAATAAAATCTTTTTTTTTTTTTTTTGACGGAGAGAGAGATCACAAGTAGGCAGAGAGGCAGGCAGAGAGAGAGGAAGGGAAGCAGGCTCCCTGCTGAGCAGATAGCCCCATGTGGGGCTCGATCCCAGGACTCCGGGATCATGACCTGAGCTGAAGGCAGAGGCTTTAACCCACTGAGCCACCCAGGCGCCCCAATAAATAAAATCTTAAAAAAAAAAAAAAAAAAGATTTGTAGTTCCCACTGCACAGACCATGTTTCTTCCAATTGGGAACCCTCAGAGAAAATGGAGTTGGACCTGGCCTCCCTACTTTAGCTCGGGAGCCAAGGGCGATGGGGGGTGGGGGGCTGGCACGGAGAAGCCCACAGCGCTGTTAGTCCAGCCCTGACCCTGCGGCGCACTCCGGGCACTCGAGCGCCTCCCGGCTGGGTGTGCCCCGTTCCTGAGCTGGGTGGAGCGTTTCACATCACACCAGGCTGCGCATTTGCAAAGAGGATTTGGATCGGCTTAGGCTGAGCTGTTTTTTTTTTTTTAAGTCCCTGTATGCTAAACTGAGACTTCCTGTCCCCTGCAATACTCTCTCCATATGTACCATCCAAACCTTGTGTAAACCAAGGAAACGAGTCTCTCTTCTGAGGTAAATTTGTAAAGGCAGCGCAGGGTTCTTTGCCCAGATTTAGGTGAACATGGAGTCTTGAGACCCAGGCTTCAGTCTGGATCTACAGTGGGAGCATTTATGCAAGCCACATGCCTGGTGAGCCTTAAATTTCACCATTTGTAAAATCCTGGTGCTACTAATGCTCAGGTGACTAAGCAAATGTATGCTGAAGATCGGGTTGTTCTCGACCAACATCTGAGGGCTGTAGGGTTGGAAATCTCGGCCGCCTCCCTCGGTCTTTCTAAGACACCTGAGGCTGGCCCAGAAGTAAGACCCTCAGAAGACCCTCACTCCAGGGACCCCTCAGAGCCCGTCCTGTGGGCCTCACCTGTTCCCAGTGTATTTCCACACTCTCCCCTTTGCGGTGCACACCCCCGGGCAGCCTCCTGGAGTGTTCCCCTGACCACTGCTTCTCATCAGGGAGCTCTTCCCTTCCTCCCCGGGATGAGTCACTACGTTGCTTGCTTGCTTTCCATTGTGCTTTTTTTAAGTTCAAAAAAAGAAATGTGTCAAATTTAAAACTCCGCACAGCACATCTATTTAAAGTGCAGAGGAAGAAGCCTTCGAGCGAGTGCAGAACCCGAAGGCCTCGGCCCCAGTCTTCCTGAGCTTTCGAAGGTCCCGACTTGAAAGGCGGGGCGTGCTTGCGGTCCCCTCTGGGCTGGGGACAGGAGAAGCGGGAGGGGAGCAGCGTCTCTGCAGGGGCAGACAAGGGTAGGCGAAGACTTGCTTGAAGGCGAGCCCCAGGGCAACTGGACGGTTTGCAGCCTCCCCGCCCCCGCCACCCAGTGGTCGCGGGCCTGGCGTTCCAGGGGCGGGAAGCGGCCAGGCTGAGGCCAGCCGACAGTTGTGTGCATGCCTGGTGTGTGTTTGCTGGAAGACGGCCTGGGGACCGAGATGGGGCAGCGGTCCGAGGGGGGGACAGGAATGGCCCCGCTCAGTCATCTGATGGCCCCTGCTTTGCCACTACCCGATTCTTGCCCTGAACCGCCGCAGAGCAGGGGTGCGCAGAGCAGGGGAGCCCGCTGGCGTCTCAGGAGCAGCTGACGAAGGTCTGGCACCTTAGGCACTTGCTTCCTTCCCTCTGCTTTCCAGACACAGTCCCCGCAGAGCTGCTGTCTGGTGAAACTCTTCCCTCCTTGGCCCTGAGCTACAGCCCGTGGCCCTGCTTCCCTCCCCAGCGAACCTCTCTGGCAGACACGTTCCCGAGACAGAACTGACAACTGGGGGGCGGTGGGGGCAGAGCGGGTAGGTCTGCGCCGGGATTGCCTCCCAGGAGCTGGGCCGGGTCCTTCCGCAGAGGCCTTCACGACTAAGAGGCATTTCTTCATCCCACCCTGCTGGGCCATATTCCTGTGGGCCGAGCACCGCCGCGCCTGAAGCGGGCCACAAAAACTGCTTTCTGAGCAATTCATGTCTCCGAACAGCTGACATATTGCGATAAGGCAGAGGGAGGCGTCACGTGACTTCAGAGTTCATTGGTTCCGATGATCCCACTCTGTCTGAGAAGGCGTTTTTGCCAAAATTGCACATATGTTCCTTAAAAACACACAGTTGTTTTCTGGTGGAATTGTTCCCTCTCCCAAACCGTCGAACACTCGGAGTGTTAGACTCCAGAATAGTCTCTTGCGGCTTCGGTTCTTCTCATGCCTCCGAGAGCTCTCTTGGTAACTCAAAGAAGCGGCTTTTCCTAAATGGCTTTGAGAAAGGCAAGGGGGCACTGGGCTCTAAGAGGCGACAACGTGGCTTTACCGTCCCCTTGCAAGTGGTGGAATCAGTGGCCAAGTCCGGGTGAACAGAAGGCATTCTGGGACTATGCAAAGTGCAGAGACACACACAACAGATGGCAGGGACTTCAAAAGCATAAGAGTCACCTTGAAAGATAATGGCACCGAAGGAAGGGGTGGGAGGCTTTTGTACCCTCTGACAACAAGGAAGCAGGGAAGACAAAAGCTATTTGCCAGACTTGTGCGTGTATGTACCGAACTGAGCGATGGTTCTGCTATAATTTACATCAAGGGAGGCTGAGCCTCCTGTCGTCCTGTCCAGAAATAAATGGCATCAATCAGCTGACAAACTGTTTCTCTGGCCTCCTGATCTTCTGGTCTTTTTTCTTTTCCTTTTTTTTTTTTTTTTTTTAAAAACACAGGGAGCATTTAAGTTCTATTTAGGCAGCTAATGTATAACAGTCTCATTCCATTCACTAGGCCCCAGAAAAGTGGCAGAAGCTCTAATGGACCTTTTGACAGATGCCCACCCCATGAGACACGGGCAAGACCTGGAGACCTGTCTGCCTCTGGCCCTTGGCCTGGCTGGGGGCTACCATCGGACAAATCTGGATTCATGTGAACCGGGAATTCCAGGCTCCGACTGCCAGAAGCGGGGAGCAGAAGGGGATCCCTGTGATTCCCTCACACGTAGCCCCGTGCCGGTCTGCGGGCCTTGGTGTACCTTTGATGATGGGCAAACTGGGATGCACAGAGGCTACATCACTCACCCCCAGGTCACAGAGCTGGGCTAGAAGGCCAGTCTGACTCTGAGACAGAACCTTCGTCCTTGCTGCTGGCTTCACCTGGGTCAAAGCCAGGGTGAGCAGCAGGTGGGGCGGCCGACAGATTTTCAATGGATGTTAAATGTTTGTTCCTGGCTCCGAAAAAGAACATGCTACCTCCCAGGCCCAGTAAAGGTCAAAACTGGCCTTTCTGCTCTGCGAAGGACAGAGGGACGAGCAGCAGGGGCCGCGGGCCACGCTCACCTGGCGTGGAAGCCCAGTGGGCCGTGGCTGGGATAGTGGCCACACAGGGCCTCTGCCATCCCCAAGCATCTGTTCCTCTCCGCGGCATGGGCCTCAGCTGCTCATGAAAGGCAGCAAGACTCCAAAGCCCGTTCTCCTTCTTTGAAGCTGACAGCTTGATGCCTGTGAAAATGCGATACTATTTCAGGATTTCATTTGAAAGAGGCTTCAAAAGAGGGAACCGAAGGCACTGCTGAATTGCTTATTATGGCTCTGCCCCCCGGCCCGCACCTCGGCTGGCGAGCCCCGCCACGGTGTCTGTGGTTTGCGTACCATCCACGGGCAGGTGATGTTCTAAATTAGCATCTGGCTCAATGGGGAGGGCTGTAACTCTTCTGGAGCTTTCTCTCCCAAGAAGCCACAGGGACTTTCACAGCTTGTGCCTTTGTTACGTTGCCTGCCTTGGAGACGACCCTCCGGGAAGTCTAGCCCGTGAAGTGCGTGAGCCTCATGCCCGTTAGGCATGTCTTTCAAGACCCCAAAACAAAGGTTATGAAAATGCTATCTGAAGCCAGGCTGGCTGTGCCCACCTCCCTGCCCCAGACCCTCAGAGGCACACGGGCCCAAACATGCCTCCCTGGAAAGACAGGGCACAGACAGGGAGCCCCGCAGGAGCGCGGGGGAGTGTGGCGCCAGGCCGGGCCATGTGCCCCGTGGGCAGGAGCCGCGGCCAGGCCGATGGGCCGCTGAGCTCCGCGCCACCGCCTGCGCTCCGGGTGGGCCCCGCCTTCCGGTCCCCGCAGCGGCTGGGTCTCTGCTGGGTCTGTGCCACGGAGCGCGCACAGCTTTCTCACTAGCCTTCCCGCCCCGCTGAGGCCCTTGAGCGCCGAGTCACACCTCCTGTAGCTTTGTGTTCCCGCCCCTGGCGCGGAAAGTGTGCAGCATGTGCGGACATTAATGGGGAAGGGGGAGAGGAGCAGGGAGAAGTCCGTGGGAGCGGAACGGACGGATTCCGGTGTGGCTCTGTATGTACCACCCCGGGCCTCAGCAAAGAAAGAATTACAAACGAGGTCCCCAAGTCGCACGTGCATGGGGCGTGGACACCACCAAGCCTGGGTTAGGAGCGCTAGGCCGTGTGTTTCTCGACTCTCTCTCCCTGGGGCCCAGCTGAAGAGCGGCTCTCCCGCGTCGAGAATAGGGGTCAATACTGCATTTGGACTCTGAGGGGCTCTGGGCACCTCTGTGTCCCCTCAAAGCAGCGATAGTATCAGCTTTCTCCCCCTTCACATAAACCTCTGAGCCAGCGATCCCGGGGCCATGTTCCCCACCTCAGAGGCAGTCGTCACAAATCTTAACCCGTCACCCTCCAGCAGCTGGAGCTCACCATTTAACCACTGGGGGTGGCTTGTCCCCCAAAGTCTGCCACCCGCAGAGACTGGTCCTTGTTGCCCCCCCCCCAGCCCCCAAAAGGTAAGACAGTGCCTAGAGAGAAAATTCTGGTCACCAAATACCACCAAATACCAGCGAGGCCCTCTCCTACGAGCATCTGCCCTTGCTTGACATTCCAGGCCCCCAGGCACGCCTGCCTTCCAGCGGACGGGCTCAAGTGGCCAACCCGGCTCTGCGCTAAGACGGAAGCGTTGTCTGTGCGAGGGCGCGCCACTCGGCTCCCGGGCATCTGGGCCCGAGCGCTGCTCATGGAAACCTCCCCCCCCACCCGCCCCAGGTGCAGGAGGAGATACCGCCCCCCCCGCAGGGTGGTCACCGCATGTGGGGGTAGGGGGCCCAGGCCTTCAGGAGGGACTTCCTGCTCTGGTCCCCAAACAACAGTTGGCCCAGCTATAAGGAGAGTTGGCACCTCCCCTGCCTCTGTGTGTGTGTGTGTGTGTGTGTGTGTGTGTGTGTCTGCGTGCGCGCGACGTCTAGAAGATGTGGGTTTTTTTTTTTCTCTATATAAGGCAGAAGAAATCTCTAATTCATAAGGAGCCAGGATAAAAGCCTTGAGACCACAAGCCAGAGTTAACCGCAAGCAGTTTTCTCAATCTCGGCAAGAGCGGATGCTGTCACACAAAGGTAGCTCTGCCGGCAAAACAGCAAGAGCCCTAGAAAGCAACAAGGCGCAACGAAACCGAACTTGCACAGAACGACAGAGTTGTTCTATTGGTAAACGGTTTGGTCCACTACAGACTAGTGGACAGACTACATCCCGGTAAGACGCTCTCCTTGTCAAGGTCCATTCCTGCTGCAGGAAGGCTCTTCCCATCTTTACATGTGTCGCTAGCACCGCCGACTGATTGCAGGAACTCTCAGCGAGAGCCGGTTGAAGCTGGCTTCTCCATTCACACTGCACTCAAAAGGGGACCAGTTTCCAATTCCTCTTCAGACTCCGAGACCAGATGTTGCAGCAAATGTTACAGTGAAGCGAACCTAGACGGGGATCCTGTGGCGCTCCTGAGGGGAGCACGGGACTCCTGCTCGGACAGACACTGGTTTCAGGTCCACTGCTGCCACCTCCTCCCGGCCAGGGTTTCTGATGGGACATGCTTCTGCACCAATACAGGGGACCCTGGGGAACAGAAGGTTCCCAACGACGCTAGGGGGCAAGCGACAGTCTCAGGGCACCAAGACCCTACTGCATCTGGCAGCCTGAATTGGGCAGCACTTCCTGCAAATGAGAAGCCACTGCCTTCGTTAGGTAGGTCATTGTCCCATAGGCCCCACTTGGAGCACTGTCATAAAAGAAGTGGCAAATGCCCGTGGCTTGGTCTTTGTCCAGGGTGTCCACGGCTCCAATTGACATCTGCAGCAGGAAGACCGAGGCAAAGAATGAACAGACTTCCTTCCCTCTCTGGCCCTGGCAGGACCGTATGTGCTGGAAGCCAGCAGCCCCCAGAGAAGGGCTCTAAGCCCAAGGGCAGGAGCCACGAGTGCCCGGAAAGGGACATCCAGTCTGTCCTCTGGGTACTATACTGCTCCCGTGTGCCCTTGTCTGCAGCGCGTCTCTGACTCCAGGACGGCTCCTCCCACCTCAACTCCGGCTGCAGGGTAAGTAGTTGGTTTACCCAGGGTCCCACCCATAGCAAGTCATGTTTTTGCCAAAACCTAGGCCCAAACGAGTCTCTCCATTTCCAAAGCTCGAGTGGCCCGAGTGGCCACTGCCATTTTCTAACCAATGAGTTGACGGTTTTTTTTTTTTCACCATCTGTGATGACATTTTCTTTGAGAATATTCTTTCCTACTGGACACAGAAGCCTCAGCCTTGACAGAGACAGATACCAGCCCGGCTGCTACCTTGCCTCTGTCCCCACCTCGGCTGGGGGGGGGGTGACAGGGCAGGCCTGGGCATACCCACCTGGTCGTGCAGGAACAGCTGGTTGGCCGTCCGCACGATCTGGTCCACGTGGATGACGCCCCCAATGCTGTTCACGTTGGTGTCCGAGAGCAGCGTCAGCACCATGATGGCCTCCACCAGCAGTTGCCGGTACTCGGGCTGCGGCACGCGGTTCAGCACCGACTCCACGTGCACGGCAAACTTGATCTCCTGGGGGGTCATCTGCCAAAGGGACCAGCGGAGGGGTCAGGAGGGAGCGGAGGACAGCCAGCCCTGCTCCCTGCATGGGCCACTGCACCCGCAGCCTCCAGGGCTCGGCCCGAATGCTGCCTCCTTTCTGGCCACATTCTTGATGCCAGCAGCCGGAACCCTCTGGAGCGGGAGGCTGACAACTTCGCGGTGGGGGGCGGGAGTTGGCCTTGTCCTCAGTTGATTTACCTACCCCACTAGACTGGGACATCCAGGGGACAGGGCCCTCTGCTCATTCCTTTCTTCCTCCTCACTCCTGCCGGCATATAGCACCAGGTCTTGGGCGCGGTAAAAACTCAGTTTGTGAAAGAATGAATAGGGGAAAGGAAAGCAGGAAGCTGACTGTTCTCGGCAGAAGGGGCTGGAGAAGGCTGCACGGGGCTGCAGTGTGTGGGGCCACAGCTTTGCTCTTAATGGTGCTTTCAAGGGCAAAGGTAAAGCTCTTGACAGATCTGTGGCGTGGGAAGCACGCCCTTGCGCACTGCGGGGAGACCTGCCGTAGGTGGGCACCGGGCTTTCCCCATCCTACCTCTCTCGTTGTTGACGACGGCAGCACGTACCCATCGATGGACAGACCGTGGCACTGGAGGCAGAACACAGCACGGTTCGGTCAGACTCCGGCGCCAGGTAAGTGTGCACACGCGTTCACACACACTCCAGTCACTCTGCTCTGGAAACCCACACGTGGGCTGCACACGCCAGACTGCTCGTGTTATTTTTAGAGCGCTTGTTCTCACTGCCCACAGGCTGTGTTTTCGATGGAGCAATTCTAGGGAAGCAGCAGGCGGCGTTCAGATCGCACACGAACAATGCCCCAGGGAGCTGCTGGGTCCTCTGGAAGCTCCGAGTTTCACTTGGCAACTGGGCCCTGGTGGCGGCGAGGCCCCCTTCAGGGCCATATAAAGGGAGATTTTCATGGCTCCTGCTGGCGCAGTGATACTTCTGTGCCTTTGCAGGCATTTATTTTTGAGATTACTATAATAAGCACCAATCACAAAAGACTCGAGCACGTGCACAGACACGCACACCCTCATATAGAAATAGCCAGTGCCGGCTCAACACAAAATGCTTTTTCATAATAAAAGTGTCTTGGTATTGAACCAGGAGAGGTCTGGGTGGAAGCGTAGGATGCCCCAGGAAGAGTGCGGAGCTTTTCTAGGAAGTTCGTTCTGGTCTAATTCGAATTGGCTGCCTTCTCAATGCCAGGGGTCGGCAGGCCCAGGACAGGGGGGACAGCAAATGCCCACACCTCCGGAGCAGAGGTGGAGGAAGGAGAAACCGAGGCCCTTGTGGGCTCTGAGGGTGTTGCTGCTGTGTGCAGACCAGCCGCCTGAGGACAGGGCCCACTCGGACCTCCCCGTGCTCAGCGCCGTGAAGGCCTCTGTCCCCACAAAGCAGAGTCGCTAAAGCTCGCTACCGGCCAACAGAGCAGCTGAAACGTGCTGTGCCTTTGGGAAGGCGGTTGTCACACGTGCTCATTTAGGATGACTTTCTTCTCCTCGCCTGTGGTGTGATGAGCTAACAAAAATAGTTTAAAAAAAGAAAAAAACAACAAAACACCAGTCCTCCCCATGGTTCTTAATTTGCACCAAAGCTTTTAACTGAGCTTTTAACTTTTAATGTGCCTGGGTGCAAGGAAAGACAAGCTAGGGCAGGACCCTGGGGGACAAACAAATGCCCTGAAGGGGTGTGCAGAGCAAAGGGGTGTGGCTTCCACCACTGCCCCCTCCTTGGTCACGCAGGTGTGCAGCCTCTGCTGCGTTCTGGTGTGTGCAGGGCAGGCTGTGGCTTCTGATGACCTCCGCTGATATTTTCATGGCCTCGGGCAGCCTGAGAACTGCAACCTTGTCAGCTGGCCGCAGGCATGGGGGCAGCTAGAGCAATGGGGTGGGGCTGGGGTCCCCATCCTCTAGGAACAGAGGCAGCCCCAGGGAGGTGGGTTTGTGCTTCAGGACACCCGGGGCCTGACATGGGGCCCTACAGCCCCAGGAGATGTGTGTATCACGTTGCTGAATGGTACAGATGCCACCACCAGGCACACGTGGGAGGCTAAGGCCTAGGGGTGCCACTGCAGGTCACCTGTGTCAGTGTTGTCATCAAAAGCCTTCCCCGCCTTATCCCATTTTTGTCTATCTTGACTTTTCTATGTTCCTGAAATAGGTCAAAGGTGGTCCCACAGAGCTTGCGCTGCCCCCTGATCTGACATGCTGTGGTTTCAGCTGGCCATTCTCAGGCGGGACGATCTGCTGCCCCGGGGACACTTGGCAATGTCCAGAGATAGTTTTGGTTGTCACAACTAGAGGGTGGGTGTGGGGGGGCATCCAGTGCATGGAGGCCAGGGATGTTGCCTAATGTCCCACGATGCAAAGAGCTCCCACAAAAAAAGAATTACTCGGCCCCGAATGTCAACAGAGCCAAACGTCAGAGGGGAAGGAACCCTGCTCTAGGCTGGGGGCTCCCCAAGCTCAGGGGCCACCATACTTCACAAAGTGGGGGGGGGGTGCCTCATTTCCCTGGGAGGGTGTGTCCCCAGCGACAGGGCTGGTGGAATGCAGTCCAGTGGCCAAGCTTACCTTCTGAAGGATCTTCCACACCTTCTGGTAGAATCCCACAGGGACCCTGTTGATGGCTCCGTCCAGCCTTCTCCTGCGGAGCCACTGGCCCTGGCGCTCCCCCCAGCCAATGTGGTGCCCGCCCGAGTCTGATGATGATGTGCCAGTGGGCGAGGATGGGGTGCTGGACCTCTGCAAGACACAGGGAGCGTGGCCTTCAGAATCCGCAGAGCCAGAACCCCACAGGACTACTGGCCCTCGTGAGGGAGGACTCTGCTGATTCTTCAAAACAGAGACCATAGGCCCAGAAGGAACATAGTTCCTTGTTTGGACTCTGGCTATTTCCTGCAGCTGGATTCATTCTTTCCTGTACAGGCTGGCTACTGATCTCCTTTCGTGTACTCCTCGCAGCCCCTGAGAGGTGGTACAACACCAACGGACCCTGACCTGACCACGGGGAGGCCAAGCAGGCCAGAGTGCAGCCCCTGGGGTCAGACTGTGACTCCCAAGTCAATGCCGCTGCATCCACCCAGTCGCTCTGGGCCTTGGCCTCCCCTGTCCAATGGGTCACAGTCACACCTGCTGCGGGGAGCCGTGAGCACTCACTGCAGGAAGACACAGAAAACCCTGAAAGCGCACCTGCCTTGAGGTAAGGGCACACGGGACTCAGCTGTCCCTGCCAAGGCCCTCTGGCATCACTGCACGAGGGAGGCGAGAGCGAGCCCAGGCCAGTAAAGGCCAAAGTGGCCACTTTACTTGCACAGTGCCCCACAGAGGCAGTGGTCATCTCCCTGTCCTGCAGGTGCTGCAGACAAGGCAACACAGCATACGGGGGAAGGGGGAGAGGGGTGGCTTTGGAGGCAAAGAGAAAGAGTAAAGGCTGGGAATCCTTATTTAGTAGCGAGGCCTCTGAGATGACGGTATATTCTCCCCCCAACCCCATCCCTTTGAATCCCTTTGTTTGCCTGTTCTTGGCCCGGGGCTCCACCCTAACCGGGGAGCATGGCAGCCGCCGAGCTGGAACACAGGCTTTGCTGAAGCAGAGGGCGTATGTCATCCCATTCCCTCCTCCTGGCCGGAGGCTGGCCTTATTCTGGCCTTCGGGAGCCAAGCGCTGGGGCAGGGCCAGCACTTCCGCTTCTGGCCTCAGGAGCCAGCAGGCCCGCCCACGACTGCAGATGCAGCGCCCAGAGGCACCCAGTGGGGGCCTGGAGCTCGGGCTTTCCGTGCTGGCTTGGGGGGGGGGGGGAGGCGGGGGCGGGGGGGAGTATGGCAAGGCTCACAACCTGCTTTCTGCCAGAGGATGGGGTCTTACTTGCCCATCTACAGGGCAGCAGAGATTAACTGTCATCCTCCTGTGTTATCTTGCTCCGACCTAGCTGGTACCTTCATTTCTCAATGCACAACCTCGAACTTAAAGGTTTAAAAATGAAATCCAAATGGCGAGCATGCTAGCAGGCCAGCGGGCAGTTTTCCCTATGTACTCATTCTGACTTCATCGGATCTTATTTTGAAAAGGCTGTTAGGCTGGGTTATTCCATGAGGCTCATTACTGCCATTTAAATATGGCAACAATTAGATACAAATAAAAGTAATTACAGCCGCACTCATCAATGACTCAGCTGGTTTTCTCCTTCTAGTTTCAAGAGGAAGATTAAGACTCGCTTCTGCAATTAGAATATTTCCTACTCCTCAGGCTAAGCCAGGGTGTTGTGAGTACAAGGTGCTCATCAACACGTGTAGGCCCTGGCTCACCACCACAGCTCAGAAGAAAGGCATAGAACTAGTACCCCAAAGCTTCCAGAAGCTTCTGGACAAAGCTCAAATCAAGAACTTCTCGGCTTTCCTTCTAGACCCTCTTCATAATGACATTCAAATGAAAACTCTTAAACCTGTTCAAAGCTGTGGGAGTTAGGGATGAGGTGGGTGCACGAGAAGGACAACAAGAGCATTCAGACACCACGAACGCAGAGGCGGTGAGGACAGTCGGGATGCGTGGTTTACCGCGGACTTGGAGGAATGCGCACTGCTGGACATGGCCTGGCTCACAGAAAACAGCTATAAAACAAAGAGAGTCCGCTCAGTCATGTGCAGTGACACCGAAGGACACAAGCAGACAGGAGGAACACAGAACAATACCAAGAACCCCCGCGGAAAGAAGGCACAGAGGAGGCAGGCGGGCAGGCAGAAGTTTCCACTCACCGTCCAGGCCCAGAGCCCCAGATGCCAGCCCGTGCAGAGCTCAGGGCTCCATGCCACGGGGGACTTTGGAAATTATCTTTCTCGGGAGGATGAAATGTTACCCATTCTAGTCCTAGCAGGAGATGCCTTATCAAGTTAGGACACAATTTATTTTCCAAAGTCCCAGCCACAAAGCATTAATCTTTAAGAGTTGTGAAAATTGGGGTGCCCAGGTGGCTCAGTGGGTTAAGCCTCTGCCTTCAGCTCAGGTCATGACTCCAGGGTTCTGGGATCGAGCCCCGCATTGGGCTCTCAGCAGCGAGCCTGCTTCTCCTGCTCTCTGCCTGCCTCTCTGCCTGTCAATTAAAAAAATCTTAAAAAAAAAGTGAAAATCTGTAGAAATCAATAAAATATCTGCCCATAACCAGCACTTAACATCTGGCCCTACTGGCATTAAATAGATATTTATTAAATGAACAGGTAAGAGCAGGCTGATGACCTTTGCCCAAACAAATATTTCCTCATCTAAAAATCTATAACATATCCTTAACTTGCATGGAGATAGTGCCTGGGCACAAACCGTGCATCCATGGGCTTCTTGCAAAAGTGAGTCAAAATTTAAAATGTTAAGGCATCTATAAAATTTTGGAGAGAGAATAATGTATTTCCTTGATGTAAGGGGCCAAATAGAAAACTTGTTGTGGCGGAATCTAAACCTAGCAACGTCGATCATTTTGTCCCAGAAGATACAAGGACAGTACTAAATGGAGGCGGGAGCCAGCCATATTCACCCAGAGTGAGCCACAGTCGGGGTCTGGTGCCACCGAGTGGCTAGCAAAGGAAGATGTTTGCAAAGTTGGTTCCTGACTTGGAAAGAACCTAAGGTAGCAGCAGAGACAACATGGAGAATGTGCATGTCATTCTCCAAGTCCTCGATGCTCGCTCGCTCACTCACACGGCACTGAATCATGGGGAATGTGCTTCAGACTTTCTGGAGGGAAGCGGAGGAAATGGGTCCCAAAGGTGCCTGGAAAGAACGGTATCCATACACTGTTTTCCTTCCAGGGTTAAATTCCCCCAGGCAGTGTGGGGACAGGGATGGCGGTATTCTTTCTAGTCATATAATCAATGACCATGTTTTACTTTTCTCTACTTCCCTTTTTTTGCATAGAAACTCCTGGCAAGGCAGAGCCCAGAACCACGTCTCACAAAGCCTCTTATTAAACCCTAGAGCTCGGTAAATGGATTTATGGTAAGGCCACCTCTCCTGCTCTGCCTGCCCGCCTCAGCCCGAGAAGTCACCTCCACCCAAGCAGATTTGATGGGCAAAATCACTCTCCATATTCGAGGCCTTGCTTTCCACATTCAAGCCAGAAAGAACACAAATCTGAACACACTCAAAGCACACATGTGAAGGACGGGACAAGACAATGTTTCACCTGGTCGTCAGCACTAAATCGCCTAGTCATCTGAAAGTAAAAATACGTCAGGACATAAACAAAAGCCAGTTTCAAATCAAGAATGCCCTACTTCTATCAACCTCTTGGAAATCCAGGAGTGTACCGGCCCAGCTGCTGGGTGTGACCCACGAGTGCCTCAGGGACTCAATCTACTGAGTCATCATCTGACAGGGAGAAGAGAATCTGAGTACATTTCTCACTCAGGTCGTGGTCAGAAGGACACTCTGCTTCCTCTTACAGACCAGGTAAGTTCTAGCCCCGTCCCTGGCAAACGAGGACGGAAGAGCTATGGCCTTGAGGTCCTGGGGGGGCACTTCAGAAGGAATTTCTGGGGGGGCACCTAGGTGGCTCAGTGGGTTGAGCCTCTGCCTTTGGATCAGGTCATGATCTCAGGGTCCTAGGATCGAGCCCTGCATCAGACTCTCTGCTCAGCAGGGAGCCTGATTCCCCCTCCCTCTCTCTTTCTGCCTCTCTGCCTACTTGTGATCTCTGTCAAATAAATAAATAAAATGTTAAAAAAAATAAAAAAAAATGAAGGAATTTCTGGTGAGGTAAAAAGTGAACTGAGAAGAGCGACACCAGTGGATGGTGGCAAACCCAGGTATCATGAGCATGAGCATCCCGTTCTATTTCTACCTTCTTTGTGCTATATCATCTGAAGGACACATTTCATGGCAAGATGATTCAGTTACATTTTGCACGACTCTACTTATGGAATAGCTGTGGCCCTCCACCAAGAAAGTGTGGTTCTCGGCAACAGAGACCAACACGGGTAAGGGTGTTTTCTGGAATGTTCACAGAATTTTTAGATATCTGGGTAGAGTGTGTTCAGATTTCAGGACAGCAGGGATCGCACATCCTCTACAAAGAGCACTGTGTAGGCCCTGGGTTTCTAGCACTTTCTGAGGTGAGCCCAGGTATGACAACCACTTCTTTCCCAGCACTGCCACCAAGAGTCCTGTCTTACCTGTTTCATCTCGCTCCTCAGCCTGTTAATGCCACTCCTCTCGGTTTTGGTGACCCCAGTGTGTCCCACTTCATGGATGGAGATGGCAGGGCTGGATGTGGAGGAATGGATGGGTCGCACTGGAGGGGAAATACACGGCTCTTAGAAACTACTAGCGTCCACCCTAAGGGAGGAATACATGCCCTGTGCTTATTTTTATCCACCTCTAGCTCTCCCACTTGATGAAAAACTCCAGAAGAAGACAGCCTCCTCCTCCCCAGCCAGTGCTCTCTGGCATGGCACCTGCTACACGACCCAGGCCCCAAAGGTGCCAGAGTCAAGGGCTGAAAAGGTGAACATCACTTAAGCAGCACGAAAAAAAACAGAGTGGCCATAAAACCCTTTAATGAATTAGGTTTTTTTTTTAAATTTCTTCTCCAAAAGCACACCTTCCTTGTAGAAAAAGTAAGGACCCCCCCCCCCCCCCCGACTATGGGACCTTGGGGGCTGGAGAGGAAGTCCTCGGAGAGGAAGTCCTCGGAGAAGAAGCCGGCGGAGGAGACCTGGCTGCCCCAGGCCCGGCACACTCCTGCCGGCACATGAGGGGCGGGGTGGCTCCCATCAGTCACCTCACTTTCAACCTGCTGTGGCAGCCTCCGGACTCGGGGCTGTGTGCGCCCCACCCCTCCCCGTGTACCACTTCCCAGTGCTTGGGCCGCAGCAATCATTCTGAAGGTAGATGTGATCATGTCCTACACGCTCGGAGTCCTTCCAGGCCTACCTCTGCCTTCAGGATGAAGCCCTCCTGCCGAGTCCCACCTGCCACCCCCGCCCCAGTGCCCCGAGCCCTGCACTCCTGGGCAGCTAAACGGGGCTGGTCCCACCTGCCCCCCACCCCCCAGCTCCACACTCCTGGCCAGCCACAAGGTGCTGCACGTTTGCACGTGCTGCCCCCTCCCATCCCACCCGCTCCTCTACAAACCCAGCTCAACGGTCACGTCCTCAGAGAGGCTTCCCCTGAGTGCCCAGCCTTCTCACCCGGCCCCCACTGAAGCCACAGAGTGAAGGGTGCCGTCTAGGACAGTGGAGATGACTAAGGAGCCAGCAGATACCGACATTTAAAGGACAGCAGGGAGGAAGGACACCAGGAAGGTAGAGAACAGAAGCCAGAAGCTACAGCAGGGCCTGTATAGGGTGGGCAGAGCTGGAGATATCTCCAACATCTCAGGCTTTAACCAAAATTCTGAGACTGTTTGAGTTTCCTAACTTACAAAAATTGAACAAAGAAGACAATTAACAAATGATGTTATGTGTAAAAAGATGGCAATTAGCCTTGCTTGCAATTAGACGTATTTATAGCTTTCAAGTGATATTACTCTGTTCTCAATTTTGTAAGCATCTATAGCTTTAGATCTAATACCAAAATTTTCGTAATTATCTGTGTCAAACCCCGTATATTATTTTCATGAGCAGGAACACATAAAATATTTATCTTGCATATTTACATTTCAAGGACTGTGCATTTGAATAGAACTGAAAATTACTTTTGGAAAAGGATCTCAAGCACTCCTCCTTCAGGAAAGGAGAAAAGCGACCAAAACACATCTGATTGCACGATGCCGTCTTTGTTTGCTGGCTGGTGTGCACTCTGGGGAAAAAATATGAAGTACCCGATGTCCTTCTTATTAAATAAAAAGAATGACAGCCCACACGGCATTTCTTTGGCTTGATGAAATAAATTTGCCAATGTGTCTGCAAATCATTTTGCTTTATTATGAGGGGGAGAAATGATAATTACTTCAATTATAATTAGGGAGCATTTGAGAACAGAATTCCACCAGGACTCGGGAGATTATACTTCCTAGCACAGCAAACAAGGTTCTGGTACAGATCAGAATGGAGTGAGCAAAATGGAGAGAAGCAACCTCAGCAAGAAGGTGCTAGAAGTGGAGGGCTCTGCTCGCCTGAACGGTAGTGGGGGTCTGCTTGAGAGTGCTTCGAGCCAAACCAAGGGCAGGGTCACCTTACCCCCTCCTCACGCGTGTGCACAAGTGACAGCGGAGGGAGGGAGGGGGCAGGCCAGGGCACATGCCACACCCACACGAGACAACAGCACTAGCAGCAGGTCGGTGAGAGGTCATAGAGGCCGACAAGCTGAAATCTGGAACCTAGGACTGTACCTCCCCGTAAAGTAGGAATCTGACCCTTGTAAGTTCTGTCCACAACCACAGTTTCAGGAGCCCCTGGGCCCGCCAGCCCGGCCCCCTCCGGTCCCCCCAAATGGTGAACTGAGCATTTACTTACTGCTTCTCTCGACGCCAAACTCTTTTCCACTGAGAATATGGTGCAGGAGGCTTTTCATGTCGAAAGGGCTGAGGTTCATCAAACTTTCAGAAGCTTCTTCTCCTATAAATACACACCTTTTAAGTGTCTCTGACACAGGGCTGGTGGCACGTAGAGGCAGGTGGGCCTGGGGGAGGTGGTGACAAAGGCCACTGTGGCGGGTCTCCCTGCTCGGGATGCCCTCACTACCAGTTCAGGGCTGAACGGGGCTGCTCCTCGGTGATTCTAACCTGCGGTTTCAATACTCGGACACGTCATTTTTTACACTGTGATGATTCCCAGTGTTGGAGCGCATCTCACCGTTCACTTACATCTCTAAATTGGCAGGGTGACTCCCGGGGAGAGGTGCTAGGAAGTGAGGGATGGCCTCTCGCCGCAAGGACATACAGTAGGAACTTAGCTACAGACGCAGGGCCCAAGACCCTTGTGCCTCACTCTCCCTGATGCATGAAAGTCCACGTCTACATGACAGAACCTGGGAAAGCATGAGCACAAGCAAAGGCCCAGAAGCCCTGCTTCCAAAACCCTTGGGCAGGCTCCCCGTGGGGCAGGGTGAGAGGGGCGGGAACACCCCCGCCCCCACTGAGAGTCCAGTTGCACACATCGTACCTGAGCAGTTCAGGCTCCGTGCCAGCTCCGTGGCCATCACCTGAATGATCAGTCCGATCCGGAGTCTGAGCATCTCCACGAAGAGGCTGGGTTGCGCCCTGACGTACATGGCCAGGTAGACCACAATCTCCTGAGGCAGACACACACGCGGGCGGCGTTGCAGAGACCAGCTGCCGGGGGAGAGGCCCCTGCGCCTGGAGGAAGGCAGCCGCCCCACACCTCCCCAGCCCCCAGACCTGTGTGAGGACAGCGATGCTGATGTCCTGCCCACTGGCTTCGTAGATGAGTTTTGTGAGCTCCTCGGGGGGCAGGGGACTAGAAAGAAGCATTAAGACACAAGCACCGTGAGAGATGCCTAGGAGGGGGGCCGCCCTGCCCTCCACAGAAGAGCCTTATTTTCCCGTGGGAGGCTCCCAAGTGACAGGGTTTTTAAAAAGACCCTCTTCCTGGGGCGCCTGCATGGCTCAGTCGGGTGAGTATCCAACTCTTGATTTCGACTCAGGTCATGGTCTCGGGGTGGTGGGACTAAGCCCCGCGTAGGGCTTCCTGCTCAGCGCAGACTCTGCTTGTCCCTCTCCTTCTGCTCCCCGCACCCCCGGCTCGTGCTCTTGCTCTCTCTCAACTAAGTAGATCTTTAAAACAAACAAAAAAAGACCCTCTTCCTGAGTGGTGGATGGCACAGATGCTCTCAACACAGTCCCACAGGGCCCCACAAACGTCAGGTTACCAGGCTGAAGGCTTACGCAGAGATAGTCTTCTCCCGTGGCTCTGGCGGCAGGCCCACCGTGAGCTGCTTCTGGTGTGACAGCAGGTCCGTGCAGGCCTAATCACATAGGGAAAAGGGTGAGGGCCACGGTGACAGTGGGGGGAGAGAGGGGAAGTTAGCAAAGCCAACAGGGAAGTGTCACCACCCATAAGACCATAAATTTACCTTGACAAACTTTATGACCCACATTGCCGTTCATTTGAAAATTCACGTATAGACCCTAGACTGAGCAACCCAGGCAGGGCTGGGGCCCTGTGAGCTCTGTGGCCTGGGCCTGGCCCTGCAGGGCCCTCTAGGGTACTTGGCACCCACCCAGCAGAGCAACACACTGCATACTCAGCTATTCCACAAGGGAGATGAGCTGCTGTGAGTCCAAAGATACCAATGTTAAGGGTTAAAGTCTTCAGTTGTCAGTCTCCCCATTATTCACGTACAATAAACACCTGTCGCCTTAACGGTAACACTGCACTCTAATGTCTTAGAAAGCAGGTCTGGGTTTTGCAGGACCTCGGGGTTAAAACATTAATCACGATTGCACTGCAGATGGGCAGAATTAAGAACGCTGCGTGGAAGGGTTGCCAGGCCCCAGAGCATTTTCATTTTATTTTTTGGTAAACCTTCTTCTGCAGCTAAAAAGGAACCAAACTAATCAACTTGAATTTCATTTCCTTTGTTTGCCCTCCAAGAGCAGTGGGAGGCCAGGAGAGGAGGGCCTATTCCATCCGTGTTTTTGATAACTGCTTTTCTCTACAAATAGGAGGTGCTCGCTTCCAGCTTTACAACAGAAAGAGGGCACGGGGCTGGAAAGAACACGCGGAAGGCCCGAGTGCGCTTGCTCTGACCTCTGCCAGGACCTCCACTTTCTTCCTGAGCAGGCCAGAGATATAGCGGATCAAACCCCACTCCTGGTTCAAGCCAGCTTTCCTGTAGAGCTCGCTGAGGAGGTTGTGAACCGTGACCCCGTGTTGTCCGGAAAGATTTGTGTCCCAGCTGGGGCCCCTGTCGAGAGAGAGAAAACCCCGGAAGTATGGCCTGCAATGCTTACGGGCCGGATTCTCTTGCAGCAGAGCTCACTTGGCAGGGAAGGAAATGAATCACCACACATTCTGCCAAGCTCTGGGGGCCCTGCTGGTGCCTCTGAGTCTCACCAAGAGGGTTCCATCTTACCAAAGCATCCCTTCTATTTGAAACAGAAGCCTAACATCAGGAAGCAGTGAGATCCTGGCCTCGCTCAGCCTTCTCATCCCAGGAGGCCAGGGCTAGTAGGCAGAGAAGGGGATAGAAGTCTGTTCGTGGTGATCCTGGATAATCCGGGTGAATCGTGACCTGGTGTGCTGGAAGGCCAAGAAAACTAGAACAAAGAGTCAAGGAGGATGGAGTGAGCTGGGGCTGGCGAAGACCGTGAACTTACTTTATTACATACAGAATGTACAGAATGTCCGCTTGTTCCTGGAGGTTCGCACAATCTTTCAGCTGCTCCACGAGCTTCTCACAGTCCACGTCACCCTGGTCATCTCTGGGCCACTGGAAGTCCTCTTCAGAGGCCTGGCCACACAAAAGACAAAAAGCAGGGGAGAGGGGCTGAGCATGTGAACTCATAGAAGACCGGGAAGTAACACCAGCGAGGTCTTAGAACTCTGTCACTGTTGGGCTCCAGGCTCTGGTGGACTCTCCTGTAGCTTCTCATTTATAGGTTTTACTGTTTCTGATCATGAATTACTGTGTTACTCGATGTTTGCAAGAGATCAGGCCGAATGGGTTAAAATATGTGTAAGTTTTATTTATGCAAAGTTGAAAAACAGGTGAAAACCAACCCCTGGTATTAGAACTCAGGCTAGCGGTTCCCACCAGAGTGGAGGGGAGGAGGCCGCTGGGAGAACACAAAGGGCAGCCCCCAACCCCGGTCTCCTGCTTCTGCCAGGTCTGCCTTTATAGAGTTGGTGCTACAATAAAATATCTTTTTGAAAGCAAAACAAACACAAAAAGCATGTAAGCTTTAAATGACCTAAAACTGAGGTTAGGTTAAAAGATTCTCCAGTAGACACTGAATCTTTCTATTCGTGTGGGATAAAATTAAGGGAGACTTCTAGATAAAAGAAATTATGGGAACTAGTGGAGAACATCCTGAGATTTTCTTCTCCTCGGGGATCTCTTTCTAGTTTTGTTCCCTGCTCTGCAAACTGGGGCCTGGCCTTGGCTCGCTGGCATGGATAGGACAGGGTTAGGTAGTGAGCTGGCTTATTTCCTCCAGTGTGACAGACTCTAATGACTGGGCAGAAAGGCCTTTTCCCCCATGCAAAATATAAAGGTTTGCATCAAATGCATTGTGGATACAGACCCAAAGCAGATTGCCACCAACTAAGGGGGTTCCCATTGAAACCCAGAACTTCCAATCCTCAAAGTCCTAGATATCAAAAAATATCATCTTTCAAGTTCAACCTTGTAAAAGAGTTCTTAGGACTATACCAGCATTGAAAAACATTACACTTAAAAAAAGTGATTCTAAATACTTCACCTTTTTTAGGAGTGGCTGAGGAGAATCAACAAGATTTAGTGATTTCCGGTGAGCACTCAGAACTTTAGTTGGCAAAGTCATGGGAACAACTAGAAAACAAAAGCGTAAAGGAAGCCCTTCTGAGGAGGAGGAAGGATAAGATACTTCTTTTGAGAGGCATGGGGCTACTCCTTATCCAATACAAACCAATTGAAGGAATGAGTACTTACTTAGTTTAATTAATTTCAGCAAGAATTTACCATGTAGCCACATCATGTGTTAAATCTGGGAACAAGAACTGAGCAGGACATGGGTCTTGCTTAATTTAAGGGGCCGAATTTTGTTTTTCTCTCCTGGAATTCCGGGGAAATGACATAGCATCTAAGGGCTGAAAGGAGCCTTGGAAATGACTGAGGCCGACCTTTGTCTTTCAGATGAGGAGACCGGGAACCAGGGAAGGAAGAGCATGTGAGCAAGGTCACTGGCCTTCTTGTAAGGAAGGCGTCCAGCTCCCGGGAGTCTGGTGTGCATTTCACTTTCCAGGGCCCCGTGCTGGAGCTTCTGGTGTTTCAGCACCTTCAGATGCTGTCATTATCAGTACTTATTCATCAAGCCATCTGTGACTTCCAGGCTAGATCATAACATCTTGGGAAAATAGGGGGCTTTCAAGATAGAGATGGGGCATATTTAAAAGGCATTTATAGACCTCCGGGTTATACTAGTTAAGGACACACACATTCTAATTTTACTTTCTCTCAAACCCCCACTAACACGGCAGAAAATAATTTTTAAAAATTTTTAAACATCTTTTAAAGATTTTATTCATTTATTTATTTGAGAGAGAGAGAGGTAGCGAGAGAGAGCATGAGCGGGAGGGAGGAGCAGGCTCCCGGCTGAGCAGGGAGCCTGCCACAAGCTCGATCCCAGGACCCCAGGATCATGACCCAAGGCAGACACTCAACCGACTGAGCCACCCAGCAGCCCCTAATTTTTTTTTTTTTAAGACAAATCCTCAAGAATAGGGAAAAGCAGGAGAGAAGACAATAGTAATGACATTTTGGAAGTGGGGGAAAGCTGATGAATGAAAGATAACAGACTTAGCAGACACATGGCAACCAAACCCCAAGTCTGCAGTGGGAGCAACCAACAGCCAGCCAGATTTAGATCCGAGAATCCTTAGAAGTCTCAGGAGCTTGCTGCACTACACACCTCTGGAATTGGGGGGTCTGGAAGGGGTATCAAGAAATAAGGAAGACTGGACAGAAGCTGTGGAAGAAGCAGTGAGCTCCCCAGACACCTTCCTCTAACCCACACAGCTCAGCCACTGCCTTGCTCCCCTGGACAGAAGACTAGAAGGCTCTTTGAAG
Source organism: Lutra lutra (assembly GCF_902655055.1). Taxonomy (NCBI): domain Eukaryota; kingdom Metazoa; phylum Chordata; class Mammalia; order Carnivora; family Mustelidae; genus Lutra; species Lutra lutra. Next base: position 84,739,317 of record NC_062296.1, on the reverse strand, counting down.
CGGTAAAAGTGAAGATGGGGCGCGTGGCAGGTCTGAAGGACTATGGTGGGATATGGTGGGATATGGGATATGGTGGGATGAGAGACTATACAGCTCCAAGCGACCAGAGCCTTACCTGTCAGAAAGGAGACGGCAGAAGAGACGGTAGAGTATCTGTGGGAAGTCTATATGGCCTACACCGGTTAATGCCCCAGGTGCCGCTCCTCAGCCCTGAGACACTGACAGGCGCGAGAGGATAAGCACAGAACACTCCGCATTCCAGGAAAGACTAACGTGGAAGACCGAAACCAAAACAGGAAAAGGTGACTTGGGGGACCTGGAAACCATTTAGAGAGAAGAAAAATGTAAAAACCAAACCCCAAACCCCTGCTGTTAATATTCTTAGAGTAGTTAATTGAATTGCGTGAATGGAACAAGAATGGACGCAACTCCGAGAACAAAGATTGAAAACATAATAGCCAAAGTACAGAAATTCAACGGAGGGGATGGCACTGAAAGCTGAAGCAATGTTCCTCGGAACAGAGCAAACGACAGAGAAATGGAAGACCGAAGAGAAACGATAAAGCCTTCTCCGGGAGGTCAACATTGGAATCCATGCGTACCAGCAAGAGAGAACAGAGTAAATGTAGGGAAGGACATGAGTCAAGAAATTTTTCAGGGGCGCCTGGGTGGCTCAGTGGGTAAAGCCTCTGCCTTCAGCTCAGGTCACGATCTCAGGGTCCTGGGACGGAGCCCTGCATTGGGCTCTCTGCTCAGCAGGGAGCCTGCTTCCCCCCCTCCCTCTGCTTGCCTCTCCGCCTACTTGTGCACTCTCTCTCTGTCAAATAAATAAATATAATCTTTTAAAAAATTTTTTCAGAAAAACTTTACAGGACTGAAAAACAAATTTCCAGATTGAATGGGTGCACTGAGCCTCCACACAGTGGATGAAAATAGACCCTGGTCCAGGCACATCACTGAAATTTCACAACCTGGGAGCAGAGAAGATCCAAAAAAATTTCAAAGAGAGAAACAGTTTATATTGAAGGAATAAACATCAGAATGGGTTTAGATTTCTCAACAGCAACACTGGTAGCAAAAGGACAGTAAAGCACGGCTTTCAAAATCCTGATGAAAAATTCATTTTCAATCTAGAATTCTCTACCCAAACTCTCAAATGGATATATAGAATATTTGTAGATGTTTTCAGACTCAAAAGGTCTTGACAATTCTTCTCACCATGTACTGTTTCTCAGGAAAGTGCTGGATGTCTTGACCAGAAAAAGAGAGTAAGCTAAGAAACAGGAAAACAGAGACACAGAAAACAGGAGAGCCAACCCAGGAGACAAGAAGTCTCCAGAAACTCTCCAGGATGCTGGTGTGGGAAGATCCCAGGATAAAGCTGACAACACGGACATGGAGGCAAACAGGCAAAAGGGGCCATGAACTTCAGAAACAAGCCGGTTGAGGGCTTGGCAGTGCTGTGCCTGCCCTAACCTTTTGAAACAGTTCTAGAATGTGTTCCACTACTGCAAAGATTAAAGAGAAGTCCCAGAATGTCAGGTGTGCAACAGGCCTAGAGGACCATCAACTAGACAGAAGGAAACTCATGGGCGCTAAGTATACAGCTGACAGACTCGTGGATATGACTAACTCTGTGGAAATTTGTATCATGGGCACTGGGAAGTAGAGAAAGGGGGAAAACCAAAATGAAAAGATAGAGCAGCTTTCAATAAAGTTAATAGTATTAATGACTTTTAAAGTTGACTTTAACTTTAGTGTTAACTTCAGAAAAACCGAGAAATAAAAACAGTAGTACGATCACAGGATACTATAATGCTCAGCTGAGAATAATACTTGTGTGCACGTAATAATATAAAGAGCAAATACGGATTTAATGATGCTTTAATACAACGACATCACTAGGTTATGGGAAGCAACGTAGAGGAGCGGTGACTGAGGACAGCTGAATCCTCATCCATAATAAGAGAAGGCCACCAGACATGGAATAAGGTTGACGCATCCAAAGACGGCAAGATACACAGATTGTTTTAGAAAAACAGAGATATGTAAACACCAGGAGAAACAACGAAGAGTTGAAAGCGGTTGCCTCTCTGTAGAAGGACTGGGTCAGTGGGGAGGGGAGGGATGAGGCAGGAAACGTCTACATTTTGTTGTCTTCTAGAATCCTGACTTTTAGATTATGCTCATGCATTACTCTGAGAAGTTACTTTAACAGGCAGAGAAGAGTTCATAACGCACATGGAATTTCCAAACCCTTGGCTTTTGCCATCACGGAAAGTATATCCCGAGTGGAGTGGATGGCACTGAAAACATGGCTGTCTTCTGTCTTCTTACAAAGAGGGGGCAGATAGCACTTCAGGGATGTGCTTTGTAGGAGGTGGTTGATATACTGGTCCAGTTCATCTTCGCTTTCTGTAACTGGACAAGCAAGAGAAAGAGCCAGTGAAAATGAGCTGCAGACATACTGTCAACTTGTCACCACGAGTGCGTGTAGCGCTGATCCTGTAGGCGGCGCTAAGGAGCTTCAATGGGGTGGGGGGACAACATTCTGGTACAAATCCCTGTGCCCCCACTGCTGGAGGCTAAAGACATTTACAAAGATAACGTACATGCTTATAAAGTTATTGTTTGGAAGCCCTTCACCCTAGGAAAAGAAAATACAGGTCAAGATAGATACACATCGTACCAAGATGAACTCGAAAGCATATGAAACCCTGAGGGCCAGCAGCAAACATCTGATCTTTTGTTTTAATCGACGAGGGAGCTAAGCACTGTGGAATGCCCAGCCCCCATTCCATGTACTACGCAAAAGTAAAAACTGGTCACTTCAACCCAAAACCTTGCTCAGATTGAGAAATACAATATATACACAGGATTTTATCCTCATTATCCAACCAAACCTAGATGACTCTACCATTCCTTTGAAAATTCAAGCAATGTGTTTTGTCTTCAGAGTATATTTTGTGAAGAATCCTCATTCCTGAAACCCTTCGTCCCTCTAGGTTTAAAAAAAAGCCCCACTTCTGCAGTGTAGATTTATAAACTGGCATTTTATTCATTTTAATAGATGCGAGTTTCCAAAGCCTCTTTTTGTTATGTTAATTACCAATCATTTTCTGTTCGTGAGTCTCCCGGCAATTTTATCACAATGCCAAGGTTTAAATAAATTCAGCGAACCACCTAAAAAGGCATTCCAAGCCATACCTTGATTATAGGTGTCTTCCAAGTACCCTCCCAGATCCGAATCGGGACTGAAGCTCCCTTCGCTGTCATCATCAAACAACTTCTCATCACAGTCTGGATCCAGGAAGGTCAGATATGTGTAGAAAGACGTGGTAAGAAATTCCGAAAGGCTCCCTAATTTTACTCTGCCAAGGAGACACAAGGTTAGAGATACAGATGCACGTGGACAAACTTCCACTGTCAATCAGAGAGAGACTTTTCAACAACCAGATGGTGCTTCTGCCAGAATTGATAAATACGTCACTTTGCAGAGCGCCCCACATAAGGAGTCGGCCAAGAAATTAAAACGAAAATTCAATACCAAGTATAAAGTGGGAGCACGGAGCATATTAAAAGCTAAAATGAATCATGCTGATTTCTTCCTCCCAAACCCAACACAAACAGAAATCCATTTTACTGAACCAACCAAAGTTTTACAAAACAAATGGACTAAACCACTTTTAACTAGAACCAAATCAAGCCTTGGCTGTTGGGGGTCGGGGGGGGGGGGTTCCTGCCCTAAAATTGGACCAGAACAAAACCTAGCACGCAATATGGTCACCCAGGCACAGGTATATGAGAGGTCTCTGAGAGGAGAGGCAGTCTCAAAGGCAAAGTTCTTTCTAGAAGGAATGCGATGGGGCCATCCCCAGACTAGAGCAGGTTCACAGAGTGGCCTTACTACATTTTTGGGCTGGGAAAAGTTCCACTGAAAACCGCAAGCTGGGTTTGGCAATGTGGGGTCCTGGGTTCAGGAAGCACGAGGGAGGGCCAGCCTACAGAAAGCCGCCACTGTGCGCTTCTTAAAATGTTAGCTCTGGGGGCGCCTGGGTGGCTCCTTAGGTTAAGCCTCCGACTTTTGATTTCAGCTCAGGTTGTGATCTCAGGGTCCTGGGATCGAGCCCCGGGGCAGGCTCAGAGCTCAGTGCAGAGTTTGCTTGTCCTTCTCCCTCTGCTCCTCCCCGCATTCACTCTCTCTCTCTCAAATAAATAAAATCTTTAAAAAAAAAAAAAAACAAAAAAACGTAGCTCCGGAGGCAGAAGACAAGAGGCTCCTCGGAGCTGTCAGCATCAGATGAGGGCTTAGTTGAAAAGGCTGAGGAAAACAGTTTAAGGAGCACAGTGAAGCCTGTGACGCAAATGAATTCGTGGGTGCCTGAGCTTCAGTGGGCAGACTACAGCAAGAAACACGGCCCGAGGGAAGGAAAGAAAAGCCTTTCCGTTAATGAGTAAAATCTTTTCCTTCTAGGTTCTAATGATTCTGTTGTCTTGAGACTGGGGACAGGAAGAGGTGAGGGGCGGTGGAGTACGCAAAAAAAGACAATGGAAAGTTTCTCTCTAAAGGAAGTGGAAAGGACAGGTCAAATGTGGGATTCCAGCAATGCACAAAGGCTTCTGATAGCGAGCTACCCCAGGTGGGCCCGGAGGGAAAGTCTGGCAACGGGGGTGAATTCAGCTTTTTAAAGACCCTCAAATCTAAGGAGAAGTCATAATGAGACTCAGTTTTAATTATCAAGAACTTCATTGGAAAGGCAGCCCACGGAGCCTAGGCATTCCTGCTCCTGTCCACGACTCTTCGGGTCATCTGCCATACTCTGTGAATAGGAGGCCCTCCTGATTTTTGTTAAGCCCTCGTCCAGCTCGTCATGGAGAGGAGAGTCTGGTTTCCGTGTTCATACAGAGCTCCCGTACCTCTTTACTGTGTGGCCCTTGCTCTCTGAGCCTACAGCCCCTTGTCTGTATAACAGGAACACAGGGGTGCCTGGGTGGCTCAGTGGGTTAAACCTCTGCCTTCAGCCAGGTCATGATCCTGGAGTCCTGGGATCGAGCCCTGCGTCAGGCTCTCTGCTCAGTGGGGAGCCTGCCCACCGCCCCCCCCCGCCTCTCTGCCTACTTGTGATCTCTGTCAAATAAATAAAATCCTAAAAAAAAAAAATTAAAAAACAATAAAATATTATCCTTTTCTCCATTCTATATCTTTTAAGAATAATTTCTAAGGAAAGGCCTTTGCAAACATGGCACAAAACCTAGAAGCAATGAGGATAAATATCAGTCTAACAACGTAAAAATCAGAAACCTATACGGCATGAAATGAAGTCAAAAGACAAGTGATACACTGGAAAAAAACATTTGTGGTAGTAATATGGAAACAGAGGACTAATTTTCATAATATCAAACAGCTCTTACAACCAGTAAGAACAAATGGAAAAATGGAACAAGACACCGACAAAGTTTACACAAAAAAATGTTTAACTGTCAAACGTGAACAAAACTATAAATAAATGCAAAATATTACAACAGAGAGACTGTATTTTCCCAGTAAGATTGCTAAGATTAAAAACACAGGCATAGGGCGCCTGGGTGGCTCAGTGGGTTAAGCCGCTGCCTTCGGCTCAGGTCATGATCTCAGGGTCCTGGGATCGAGTCCCACATCGGGCTCTCTGCTCAGCAAGAAGCCTGCTTCCCTCTCTCTCTCTCTCTCTCTGCCTTCCTCTCCGTCTACTTGTGATCTCTCTCTGTCAAATAAATAAATAAAATCTTTAAAAAAAAAAAAAAAAAAAAAACCACAGGCATAGGGGCACCTGGGCGGCTCAGTGGGTTAAAGCCTCTGCCTTCAGCTCAGGTCATGATCTCAGGGTCCTGGGATCGAGCCCCGCATTGGGCTCTCTGCTTGTCAGGGAGCCTGTTTCCTCTTCTCTCTCTGCCTGCCTCTCTGCCTACTTGTGTTCTCTGTCTGTCAAATAAATAAATAAATAAATCTTTTAAAAAAAAAAAAAAAAAGAAGGAATACAGCCCACACGACAAAGTGAAGACTCAATCAGACGGTGCAAACCAACACAGGGCACACCACAAGTGAGCCATTAACTACAGACAGTATTCTTTTGGACAATGATTAGATTTCAGTTCAAGAGTTTATTCTGAAACGCAGTTAATTACGGGCATATGGTATTTTCTCTAGGCCGTGATGCCACACACCAGGTGGCAGCTTATCCAAACTGGACGTGAAACGTACAAAAGTGCAGGCCAAGTGCAGTCACGGTGCTAGCCCTAGAAATGTGGATGGCAGGTGTGGATGCTGGGGACAGTCTCGTGGACGCTCCCAGGAGAAGCTCCGAATGAGGGCCATTCACGTCTGCTGCAAAACCCCCCAGTAAGCTCTGGGAGCGGAGGTGCCAATCCCAGCATTTAGAAGTACAGGAACTCAACTCTGAAGGGACAAAAGGGCCAGGGACAAAAAACCATACTGCATGGGTCCACTCAGTTGAGACACCTAGAGACGGAAAACACAAGGGCACCTGCCAGAGGCTGGGGCAAGAACAGGGGAGCTGTTGTATAATGGGGAGAGTTTCAGTTTTGCAAGATGAAAAGAGTCCTGAAGATTGGTTGCACAACCGTGTGAGTGTTCTTAACATTACTGGACTGTACATTTTAAAACGGCCACGAGGGTAAATCTTATGTTATGAGCATCTTACCACCGCTTTAAAAAACATTACAGTGGCAGCAGGGTCCCTAGGGCGGGAAGACTCGAGAAGGACTGACTTCAATGCCCAAACACTTAGCAACTGGCATTCTAGCAGGGACCCAGTGGAAGACTACAGGGCCCAGGAAGGGCCATACCTCACACATGGCCAGCTTTACAGTGAGGTTCTCTTAGAACCGTTCTCACATATTCTAGGGGATTTGGAGAGATCGGGGCACAGATGCTATCGAGAAAATCTCTGCCTTGTGATAGAGCGTACAAGAACGGAATCAGTTTTTCCAGGAGGTGAGCCCCCTGTCACTCGAGGTGCTTACCCATATTACTGGGGAGCATCTGGTACCATGGGCCTGCAAACCAGGGTACGTACTGCTCCACTGAGGATGAGGGGCAATGGTCTAGGCAGGCCCATTCAGGCACCCTGCTCTGAGGGCCACCTAAGGAATTTATAAAGTTCTGTGATTTATTCTTCAGGTGACAGCACACTTAAGTCAATTCAAGGAGTGTCTCCGGAGCACCTACCAGACCTAGGCACTGGGTGTTTTCTGCCAGGCCTTTTCACCAGAAACAGACCCAGCATCATCCCATACTTTCGATACGATTCCAGCTCCACATGGGTGAATGCGTAAGATTTAACTTCTTTTTTAGTCTAAAGCTCCACGCGTCTACATTCAGCAACTGATATGAAAAGTGGGAGAAGGGCAGCAAAGGACTTTTAAGAAAGGTCACTGATACTTTATTTAAAAAAAAATCACAAATTACCTGGCTCCCCCAAAATATCCATCCTCTAGTTTTCTAATTGTAGAAAGTACTGCAGAATGAATGTCTGAGCCATCATTTGCTAAGGGAAAAAGGAAAATAAAAAAAGACAAGTGAGTTTAACTTAATCTGGGAATACTTTTTGGTTTGGGGGGCATGCGTGGAAATGTCTTCCTCAGTACAATCTAATTAGAATACTTATGGAAGATTCCTGAGCTCAGAAACCAATCTGCTAAGAAACCCCTTCAGTACTTGGCTTTGACTCATTTTAAACATTTTGGAAGGGGCCCAAATCAACAGTGGGACATAAATCAAGCAGATCAAGTTCAGAGACTTACTGAGCATGGTGTGGGTGATGGGGAAGGTGAGCGTGGGTCTGCCTGTCATTCGCCAGCAGGTGCAGAGGTAGGCCAGCTCGATCCTCAGCATCTCCACGATCATCTCGTTGTCCAGGGCCAGGTAGAAGTGATGCTGGTCGGTGAACTGCAAGTCAGATCAGGCCCAGTGAAAGGCTGTCCTCCATTCCCTCGACACAACCCCAGCCGTCATTCACAGCAATGCTAATCCTTGCATTTTGTTCCCAGAGAAGAGGCTCAATCCTGGCTGTCATCCTCCCCCATCAAGGGGCTCTCCTTGCCATCAGGCAAAAAATCAATCTGTCGCCTGCCCAGGAGCCGCAGCTACATTCGCGTGCAAGGGAAAGGTGTACGGCCAGATCTAGTTACAGCTCCTCCGATGAGGATTTAAGCACCTGGCCCAACACCGCTGTCCCTGAAAGGAAATCAATAACTCCTTAAATCCTCCTCATTCTAAGGCTGCTGGGCTCAGAGGATTTCCAAGTGAGGGAAGGGAGGGCGCTGGGAGCAGGTGAGACGTGGAGACTGCGTCTACCCGACTGATGGCCTGGTTAATGTGAACTAAAGGCACTACCGCCCAGTGTCGATGAAAATCAAATCGTTCTCCTGGCCTCTGGACTAGGCCACACTCCGCTCTGCTCTGAAATTTGTTACAATGGGAAGTAACACAAGATTAAAGCGAGCAACATGGGCTACTGACCCGGGACCCCATGGATGACAGTGTGCCTAGGTGGTGGGGGCCTGTGCCCACGGTGACAAAATGAGCCCAAAGCTGATCTTTCCAGCTGGCCAAATGGATGGAAAACATTTTTCTTGGGTTCCATGGGGCTACTTCCCTTTGTAAACAAAAATTCTGAAAAAAATTCCATAATTGGTATATCTGAGATGCCATCAAGCGGGTCGGGGCCTGAAAATCAGACAGGCTGTGTGCCACCGTGTTCAGACAGACTAAACAAGGGTGAGGGACTACGGCTACCCGGGGCATGAGGGCGGCAAGTCAAGGGCCAGGTCACTAGCAAATTTGGAAAGCAGTGTGAACTTCTCTACTCCTCGCGACTGGAAGTGATGGCACATGAAGTCTGCTTCAAGCCACGCCTACTGAGCATCTACTGTGAGTAAAGAATTGTACCGGGTACTGGGAATCACCCTACCCACTGCTATTTGAACACACACACACCCTCCTTCTGCCGCATTCACAGCAGCTCACTGAAAGGGAACTTAATCAGAGGATGTGTGTGGCTTTGCTTCTGGCCTGCTCTGCTCACCTGGGGTGTGAAAGTGAAGATTTGGTTCCTAATCACATATAGCTTAGATGTTCCAAGGACCCCAATGTGCCGATACGGTCGCCCACTCAATTTCATATTCTTATTCCGTCCTATTTGAAAAATAAAAGAGAAATTAGAGATAGAACCAATACGGTAACATGTAATCCAAGCATCTTTGGCTAAGACCGGGATTATTTTCATTAACCCACTCTAGGGTTTGGTTTTCCTAATACCGTTGACCCTTCTTTAAAATGGGACAAGGAGGAATTAAAAACAAATTCCACCGCATTCTCTTCATGCATGTGTAGCCAGCACCCAGTTCAACATCTCTATGGAATAAAACTACTGATAGAACTTTATTTATGTTCACTTCTAATTTCATATTGAGCCTACTATGTTAGGTTTTAGAAAAAGAGAACGCCCCTCCCATTTTAATGGGTCAAGGAGCATTTTCTGAAACCACAGATAAAAATCAGAAATGTTATCAAGACACAAAAGGCTGTTCCAATCGTGAATTTTCAAAGAGGGTGCCTTATTTTTACAATAGATTGGGCGAAGGGGGCAGCCCCGCTGGGGTGATATCTAGTGAGCAAGCGTGAGAACGTGCTATTGTGCGGCTCCTCTTGACCTCCAAGAGGCCGAACCCCGTGCTTTGGTGTCTTGTCCAGCTCTTCACAATTTATATCTCTCGGTCCCCCTCAGACCCCAAACCTAGAATCAAGATGCCCCCCCTCACCAAAACCACCCAACTGTCTCCCCAGACCTACCAAGCTTGGCATATATGTGACTAAGAATCCGGCCCGGCTGGACCCGGATTGGATGAATGTCAGCAATACTCTGGACGTTTACCCCGTGTTTCCTCAGCAAGTCCTGAATGTGGCTGTTTTCGGCCAGAACAGTAACTGCGAACAAGAGCGTAGCATCTGCATTAGACCGTGGCCTTCGCCTCCTCACATGGAGAACATGTGACCGACCGAGCTTTCCTCTGGCCTGTGCCATACACATCAGGATGCTCTCCACACACTGGGGGGCTTTGAAAATGACAGCAATTGTCCTGCCGTTCTTCCTGGTTCTCTCCGCACCAGCCCCCAAGATGTGTTTTTATTAAGTGCCCTCAATGCACCAGACGGTCTGATAAGAGACTTCTGGAAACAGTCTTTGACAGGTCCTGAGCCAAATTACCCCATCTCGAATGATTTCTTGCCTCCCCATAGGTGTGCATTTATTCTAAACTGTTTTGTGTTCTTGTCCCTTGGGATGAGAAGCAGAGATAGCTCTGGCTGGGGAGACGTCGGGAGAAGCTGGAGCTCCTGCTCTCAAGGAACCGAAAAGAGCAATACTGTGGTGTGGGGCCGAAGGGGGTGCTCTGACCGAGGGCGGGGGAGGTCGCTCCCTCCAGACAGAAGGGAAAGCAGGGCTGCTAGAGGGTGCTGGTGCAGCCTTGCCGGGGCCCGAAGCCCAGCACAGGCTCTTGCTGGTGGGTAAGAGCTGCCTGGGAGCAGGGCCCCGCACCCCAAATGGGCTGCCATGGACCCCATCTCCAGTGAGTGCAGCTGGCCAGCTAGCTCTCCAGCAGACAGGGAACTCATATGCCTGGAATGTGGGGGCCTGGGCGGGGACTCCGAGCCCTGCACCTCCTGTACCAGTTCCACTTTGAATGTGGCTTTTTTTTTTTTTTTTAAGATTTTATTTATGTATTCAACAGAGAAAGAGAGATCACAAGTAGGCAGAGAGTCAGGCAGAGGGAGTGGGGGGAAGCAGGCTCCCTGCTGAGCAGAGAGCCTGATGCGGGGCTCGATCCCAGGACCCTGAGATCATGACCTGAGCTGAAGGCAAAGGCTTTAACCCACTGAGCCACCCAGGTGCCCCTTGAATGTGGCTTTTAAGAGAGTAACGGTGCTCTGGCAAAGGGCAGGAGTCCTGGGAAGGGGACTGGTGGAGGGGAGTTCTGGCCACAGAGAGCGGGTGGTGGTGCGTTTGGCTGCAGACGAGCCACAGGGAAGTGTGGTGGGGTCAGGCTAGACGACAGCTTGGTTACTGTTAGTAGCCCACTGAGCCCCACCACTGTACCTTGAATGTACAATACACATAAATGCCATGGAGACCTGCAGGTCATCTCATTTACATAGCACGTGATACTTTTTCAAAGTATTTTCACAGCCATGATCTCATCTGAGCTTCACAACAAGGTCCTGTGGGGAAGCCCATCCCAGCAAATGGGAGCATCAGCCACGTATGGCTGGGTGGGTGGCTTCCCTTCACGTCGGTGTCTTCTGAAGCTTCCAACACCACGTAGAGATTAGTGGTCACTCTCTGTATAAGTGACTCTTCTAGAGAAGTGGTCTGCCCGAGACCTGTGAGCCTCTGATCTGATACAGCCGTATGTGGGCAAGTTCCTGAAACTGCACTTCTCCTTCCCCCGGGCCAGACCTTCTTATATTTCCTCTTCTGCTTCTGTTTTAATCTATCACGCTGAGAAGACACTTGCTGCGGAAGGCCCACCAACAGGGCCCAGCTGGCGCTTGGAAAAGCGGCCTTGGGATTTACGGGGGCGCTGGGCAGTGCGGGTGGCAGGTGAGCGCCCACTGCGGACGGAGTCGGGCGGGGTCACCCTGCCTGGACATCAGCACGGAGTGTGCACCTCCCGCTGTTGGCCTGGGGTCCCTGAGTGAGCTGACTTTGAAGCCTCACGTGTAAGATGGGGATGATCATCGTAATGGTCACGCTTTCTATCTGCTCAAGCTGTTTTGCCCACTGGGCGTGCCTCTGAGGGCCTGGAGCACAATACTGACTGGATAATCCCCGCAAAGCCTCCGGCCGCAGCCCAGGCAGGTGTCAGGGAATGGGTCCATAGTCACACAGAGAACTGCCTTGCATTTGTTCAATCATTGTTATTAACCTACTGAGTGGGTGTGTGTCAATCAACACAGCAGCTAGGAGAATGCTACAGGCCTTGTCCTTAAATGTATGGTGTCAGGGCGCTTGGGTGGCTCTGTCGCTTAAGCATCCAGCTCAGGTCACCATCTCGGGGTAGTGAGATCGAGCCCCATGTCGGGCTCCGTGCTGGGCATGGAGCCTGCTTAGGATTCTCTCTCTCTGCCTCTCCCCTCCCCCTCTCTAAAAAAGAAATATACGGTGTAACTGAGAGGCAATAAAGGCACATACGCAATGTGCTCTGGTGCCTCAGTTGCTCTATGAGGCACGTGAGCAGGAGGGAAGGGAGAGGGGAAGTGGTGAGCGAGGACCGGCACTGAGGGCTTTCCTTAGGCCCATCGCAGTGCATCTCAAGGCCACCCAGCGTGGGGGGGCGGGGTCGGGGGCAGATGATGAAAAGCCCGAGGTACAGAGACGTGAAACAGCCAGGCTGGGCAGAGCTGACTCTGCAGCAGCGTCCAGGCTGGCCTCCCTCCTCTCTGGAGGGGCGGCCGGCGGGACAGGAGGGGAGGCAGCTGAAAACAGGGGCCTGCAACTCTGGAGAGAAGTCAGACCTCAAAGGAAGGAATGAGTGCAGCTCCACTTGGGTTTTGAGTTTCGGCCACGGTCATGTTGTACTTTTTAAAGAACTGCAGCGAAAAATGGTGCTCAGTGAAATCACTGGTGCCCCAATTGCCATCGAGATTTAGATTCGAGAAAACAGATGCTTTGTAGAAAGTAACATTGTGGTTGGGATGAATACTGTTGCCTTTGGGAGCTAGTGGGTTATGGAAGGGATGTCACAGAAGCAACAGACGCTAAAGCACACATCTGTGCTTCTTAAACAGAACAGGAAACTAGGAAATCTTTCGCATTAAAAATAACATTGGCAGGGCGCCTGGGTGGCTCAGTCGTTCAGCGTCTGCCTTCGGCTTGGGTCACGATCCCAGGGTCCTGGGATTGAGCCCCGCATCGGGCTCCCTGCTCAGCGGGGTGTCTGCTTCTCCCTCTCCCACTACCCCTGCTTGTGTTCCCCCTCTCACGGTCTCTGACAAATAAATAAACAAAAATCTTAAAAAATAACATTGGCTTTACACAGTTAAATATGAATAGGAAACATGCTCACAAACCTTGTACTACAACATCAGGTTTGACGGAAGTGGAAAATCTTCTGTTTAAGGGATCGATTTCCCCAGTGGCAAGGAACCCCTAGGAGAAGAGGAGCATTAGCACTGAAAGACACTTAGTGAAATTTCACCTTAAACCCAACTTGGAAAATGAAACATTTGGGGGCTCAAAGTATTCAGTATTTTATTCCTTTATGTTTTTCAGGTCAGTTGCTTATCTTCTCTAAAACACAGTACACCATTTAGATAGCCACTGACAAACGTATTGTGCCTTTGGCACCCAGCTCTCCGGGGCCAGTCACACACACCACCTCGTGTGATTGAAAAGAACAGCGGTGACTCCTACCTCCTGAGCCCTTACTCTGTGCCGGGTCCTGTGCTGAGCTCCTACATGTACAAGGTCACATTCAGGCCTCCTGATAGGGAGGCACTACCATTAGCATTTTACGGGTGGGGAAACTGAGGTAGGTGGCAGAAAGGTCTGACTGTCCCAAAACACAAAGCTCCCCTCCCTGCTTGCACGGAGGCTGTTTGAACATGGGTCCCCTCACAGATCCTATGAATGACCGGAGTCCTCAGCGAGCGCCATCAAGGTGCTCTGAGAGTTCTGTGGAGGACTGGGACCTAATGCTGGGAGTGTAGGAAGGCCTTTCCAATGAAGAGGAGGCAACAGGAGCAGAGTTGTTTGTTCCTCATCTCACTGACCCAGAAATCAGAGCTGGAAAGAACAGCAGAAATGACTAACCCAGCCTCTTTACAGATGAGGAAACTGAGGCTCCCGAGGTCAGGGAGCTAGTCAGAGGCAGAGCTGGCTTTCCAAGAGATAGACATGGTTTTCCCTACTAATAAAGATAGAAGACAGTCCCTACCCCCATGGTAGGCAAGTAGAAGACAGTCCCTACCCCCATGGCAATCACAGCCATGAAACAAGTGGCCCACCTCAGCACCCATAGCTCCTGAGGGCCACTTCCACTGTGACAGCTTTACTTTACATTGGGAACCCCAATGGTATGGGACTCACGACTCACCCTCCCCCCACCCTCCCCACTTCTAAAGTCTGGCAGAACACACAGGACTGGACCAGCCTCACAGGCTGAAGCTCCCAGCAATTCTCCTGGACTCTTTCGTCCACACCTCTCCCCAGGGGCCCAGAGGAGTAAGCTGGGCAGAGCCTCTGAGGACAGATGAACCCATCTGATAACATCACTGACACATCCTCCACACCCCCGTACCCCCCCCCCCCAGCCCCCACTGGGGAGGTGGATTCATTTTCAGTTGGCATAAAACCATCTGCATTTTAAAAACTTAAGCCAGGGGGCAAGAACATGTTTAACAAGAAGAAATGAGTCAGAGGTCATAGACCTTCCATGTGAGGGTATTGTGGGCTGAGGGAACATCTGACCCAAAGTTCAACACAGCCAAACCAGCCACTGCCCCTTCACAGAGACAGCACCGTAGAGTCAGTTGGCTGCCCGTGGCCAGGACTGCACCAGCAGTGGCCGGAAGCAGACTTAGCAGCTTCCACAAACCTGGATCTTTCACACATGTGCTGAGCCTAACTGGGAAGGTTCTAGTCTCCTGCTGACCGTCAGCTCAACCTGGTTCCAGCCACAGACCAGGAATACGGGGGTGGGGGTGGGAGGTGACGGGAGCACTTGGCACACAGCTGACTCTGAAGTGGTTTAGTGTAAACATGGACACCCAAGCCCAGGCAGCAGGCCTCAGAGCCGACCCACTCCAGCTGACCGTAAAGCTATGAGATGCCAACGACATTCACAGCCACCCGGAGCAGAGAGCCCCTGTGCTCTTCCAGGGTCCGCTCTACCTCATATCAGATGGTTTCTAGTCTGTGAAGTCCCCAAGTCCCTTACCTCTGCCAACAGCGAGCTGAGGATGTATAAGGACTGACCCCACAGATGGGGCAGCTTCCCCAGAGGGACTCTGTCCACTGTGTGGGGATTCTTATACTCTTCATCAACCTGGCAAAGAGAGAGAAACCCAAAGTCAGGATGTCAGAGAATAAAAATGTCACTGTCTATTGGGGAGCGCGCTGAGGATTTACAAAAGGCCACCCACCCGAGCCTCCAGGCCAGTTCTGTGCAAGAGCTGTGACAGAGAGGCCACAGCACTAAGGCCTTCGTGTGGAGGCCACATGGCTCAACACAGCAGAAGTGGAACTCAAATCCAGGTCTGACTCCAGGCCAGTGCCCTGCCCACAAGCACACAGATGGCAGAAGGCAGAGGCAGGCACGTGAAGCCTGCCTCCTTTGAGCATAGCTCTGGGCAACAAGAAGTTTCATAGTTCATGCTTACACTTGTCTGTATTATGGGTACAGTGATCTAAAACATCACCCTACAGCCAGGGCAGGGCATCGCCAGAAGTCAGCCTTCTCCCGTCTTGTCCCCAGGGGCTCATAAAAAACTGTGTGCCTACGCAAGAAAATTACCAGAAGGTGGCACTATTTATTGAGGAAAACACTACTGTAGGCTTAGATCCCTAATTTTCCATCAGGGACTCAATAAGCGGGATCCATTGGGGGCTTCTGACTCATCAAGATAAGCTACAATTGTTTTTTTGGATGGATGGTGCTGGTTACACATTGTAATAGTCAGTCTGCAACTTTCTCTGTTGCAAACTCCATGCTGACCTTTGTATTTATTTATTTTTTTAAATAAACCCTACCCCCATTGTGGGGCTCAAACTCACAAGCCCGTGATCAAGAGTCACTTGCTCTACTTCTGAATCAGCCAGGTGGCCCCGACCTTTGGGTTTTTGCCATTATTACAATGTTGGTTGGGGGTAATGTTAGTGGCTACTTTTTCCCTCCGAAAAACAAAGCAATTGAGGAAATCCTTCTCCAAGAGGGAAAAATCACAACACGAGGGGAGTTGTACTCTGCCTGTGGATTAACCAGCGATGTTAATAACAGATTGTTGAAATTTGCTACCGTGGTTAAACGTAAGAAGAACTTAAACTCATAAACTGAACAGAATTAAAACATGTCAGTAATCAAACAATCCAATAGGACAACAGTGTGGCAGGAGGGTCTCTAAAATGTTAGAGTTATCTTGGGGCATAAGTTTGGCTATCTTTGGGTAGTAAGAGTAGAGAGAAATAGGTTCTTTTTTCCACAGAATCCTGATGTTTTGCAGTGCACAGGACTGCTTTCACAGTCCGACGGCGTGTTCAGGCTAGGTGAAAGGTAAGTAGCACAGAAGGCAGTGTCTGTAATGAAAGACAGCTTGGGGCGCCTGGGTGGCTCAGTGGGTTAAGCCTCTGCCTTCAGCTCAGGTCATGATCCCAGGGTCCTGGGATCGAGCCCCGCATCGGGCTCTCTGCTCAGCAGGGGGCCTGCTTCTCTCCCCCCGCCCCCCGCCTGCCGCTCTGCCTACTTGTGATCTCTGTCAAATAAATAAATAAAATTAAAAAAAAAAAAAAAAAAAAGATAGCTTGATTCTGGCTTCCCCTGACCCATGGGCCAGCTCCTGCCTCCCTGGGGAGGTGCTGGGGTCTCCCCCCACTCCCACCCCCTATTCCTTATGCCCTGGCAGGTCCCCTAACACACTAGGCCTCTGCAGCAGCGCTCCCGTGCCTGCCCTCCACGCCCCAGACCCGCTCCTCCACCCCCCACTAGCCCGCAACCTCACAGAGGCACCGTGGGCACTACTATAACCCCTTGGTGCCCCGTACCCAGCTTGCTGCTTTGGAAACTACTTCTGAACAAAAAGTGTTAGCTCTGAAAGAGGGATTAAAAAAATCCCAAAAGGCCAAGTGTGAGCCCACTTTGCTCTAGATACACAGCGGGTGGTTACCTTGTTAGGCGGGATGGCGTACAGTTCTGGCACCAGGTGGATCCCGTTCTTGCCTCTGATTAATATTCCCTCCAGGGCCTCCCGGTACTCCTGCACCTGGAAAACAGCCCCACCCCCACAGCGGGAGAGAGGCGCCGTCAATACCGCCACGGGAGTGCATCATAGAAAAACACCTCTCTGGGTAACCAACGGATTATTAGTAGGCCACGGGGTCGAGAAATGCACGGACACCTTCCACTTAAGGAGTGCAGGAGGAACTAGGGCCCCTGCTGACAGCGAAGGTTTGAAAGCGCTGAAGGCACTGGACTTTTCTGTGTTGTCTTTAACTCACAACAT
Organism: Lutra lutra; assembly: GCF_902655055.1. NCBI lineage: Eukaryota > Metazoa > Chordata > Mammalia > Carnivora > Mustelidae > Lutra > Lutra lutra. The sequence continues at coordinate 84,722,045 of NC_062296.1, read as the reverse complement.
CAGTCTTTCACCTTAACTTCTCACATCCATAAATGTTGTCTCCCTAGCTAGACGATATAAGCTTCTTGGAGTGGAGGCTAGACCTTAAGCGGGGCATCGCGTTTCTACCTGTCACGAGTTTTCCACCTAAAAGGCCCTCATTCGAGCACCTATTGCTCAGGAAATGTTTGCAAAATGCACCTGATGTGAGGAAAAGGAAGTGTGTGTACTATGATCCCTGTACCCCAATTCTCAGGACACACCACTCCATATACTAAAAGCTGCTGATGTAAACATTTCCATTCAATTAAAAAGGCAGTGATTAAAAAACAAAACAAAACAAAAAAGGAAACAGACAAAAGAGGGAAAACCCTTAACCCGCCCCCCAGCTGTTTAATACATTTCATCTTGGAGAGCCTAGTCAAACACCTTCTAGATCTCATTTCCTTTTCTTTTGAAATTTGTGGACAGCAAAATTTCACCAGGGGTGCGTCATTTTTTAAAGGTCATTGGGCAGTAAGTGGAAAAGACAGAATAGGCCTGACAGCAATAAATTCTGTGGGACCTAGAAAATAAGGACCTAAGCACATTCTTTTTTGTCTTCTCAGCTTTTTTATTTCTAGTAACTGTCAAGTTCCCTCACAATTGAAATTCTAACTCAATCCTTTTGAGACCTTTCAGTTCTGGGATAAAGAGACAGAAAACCCAAGACCCAAGATAATTGCTAAAGCATAACAGTAAGAATCAACAATGGGGGAACATCAACATTTCAAGCTTACTACCATGTTGGGGAGGAAGAATTTTCTCTGCCCCTCAAGGTTCTTCTAGCTAGACTAAGAATCAAATTGATAGGAGACAGATGAACAGGAGAAAATCGAACTTAGTTCCGTATGTACAGGGAATCCACAGATGGGCTACTCCAAAGACAATGACGCACCATGAGGTGGACCTGAGCTCAGGAGAGGGGTGGGGGGCACAGGACACAAAGGGAAGGAAGAGCATTTGCAGGAAGGTGAGAGGAGATGTTTGGAAAACAAAGGTGGCCCTGCCGTGCACATAGGTTTCTTAAGAGGAATCAGTGTCTGGTGTTGGTAACTCTCTTACTGGTCTAGGCAAGCAGCTAAATGGGGAGGTAAAGGGCGTTTCCCAAATGTACTGGGGTTTTGATTACTTTTAACTCAAAACAGCGTTCATGCCAAAGTGGCCCATCTTGGGGCGGCCTGCCCTTGACCCCTATAGCCACTTTTGAAATCACTCTCAGAACTTCTGAGCAGAGGCAGTTTTCAAAACCAAAATAAACCTTGGGTTGCTCGTCCCACCCCAGTACAAGTGGCCTGAACAGGTTAAGAAAACACATAAGCTTCACAAGGACGGGTCTGTTCTACTTACCAATGAACGTATGCACAGCAGCAAAGGCTAAAGAAATCTGTTTTGAACAAATGAATGTTGCAGGAACACATCTTTACTCAGCACTTACTATACACTAGGGACAGGGAATGTATGAGTGAATTGGAGAGACCACGTCTAGCAGGGTGCTCTGGCAGGGAGGTGGGAGACTAAATACAGATACAGGGGCTATACTGTGCTAAGTGCCGTGGGACATAAAAATGGGGCATCAATCCAGCGTTTAGAGTCAGAGAAGACTTTCTGAAAGAAGAGACATTACCAGCGAAGAAGTGAAGGAGAGACAGCTGAGGGAGAAAAGCAGGGCCTGGGCACTTGAGAAGAAGAGAGACAGCGTGGCCTGTCTGGAGGGCTGAAAGGGTTTCAGGGTGTTTGCAACACAGAACTCAAGGAAGTAAGTGAACAGAAAGAAACTGGGCCAGATTTTATGAGGTCCTACAAAACAGGAGAAGAGCTCATACTTCGTCCCAAGGCAAGCAGGAGCCTTTCAAAGCTTTTAAGCAAGGCAGTAGCATAATCTAATTTGCCTTTTAATAAAATGCCCCTGGCAACCTGTATAGAGAAACAGCAAGGATTGAGGCTGGAGGTTGGGAACCCACTAGAATGCTGTGACATTAAATAAGATGTTAGCTGAGCATACCCTTCTACCAGAACTGAAGACAGCAAAAGCCGAGGCTGTTCTGGAAAAAAACAAACAAACAAAACAAAACAAAAACCAACAAACCAGAACGACTAAACCTGTCTGTGCTCCACTGTCATCCCCCATGAACCCCACCTCTCAGTCATCAGGCCTCTGTGCAGTCCCCTCCCCTTGAATGTGGCAAGACCCTTTAAGCAACAGAATGCAACAGAAGGGACACTGCCAGCTCAGGGCCTAAAGCTTAAGAATGTCTGGCAGCTCTTGCTGTTGTATTCCGGGCCACGATGACCATCCTGGGAAAGACCTAACTGATCAGACACCACAGTTCTGTGGAAGCCCAAGCTAGCCACACGGAGGCGAAGCAAGGCCTGGGCCAAGAGCCAAGAGCCCGGGCAAGCTCCCAGCAGAGAGCCAGCATGCAGGGCCAGCCACGAGGGACGCCATGTCGGAAGCCGCTCCTCCAAGCCCCAGTGAACCAGCTGACACCAAGTGAAGCAGGGACAAACTGTCCCTGCTGAGTCCCGCCCACACTGTAGAATCATGAGCAAATAAACAAAACAGCCATTACCTTAATTCACTACATTTTGGGAAAACTTGTGGAGCGACAACAGATAACTGAAACGGGGTCCTAAAGTCTTGTGTAAGCTTACGTTCTAATAACACTCAGGACACTGAGGGAATGAAAATGCTGATTATGAACACCACACCCAGCATGTTCTCACCTGAATGGCGTCACCGGTGAAGACCCCGTCTATTATGAAATACGTCCAGAACACGGGCCACTCACATTCAATGTTTTCAAAGAGCTTGAGTTCCGCAGGGTCATAATGCAATCGGTTTGGGTCCTGGAACCACACAGGGAACCTTCTGAAAGGTGCTGTCAGATTACATATATAACACCACTGAACCCCACCGGGTTTCCCTTGCTTTCTGAATCAGTACAGCTCTGCGGCGGCTAGGATTAGGAGTTCGCCCTAATGGAGAGATGCTATGACTGGCAGCTTTCCATGATAAAATTTCCAAAAAGTCTATCGGAAATGTACACAAGACTCCTTGGTGGTTTATTATATTAAGCTTCCTAGATTGCTAACAAATAAATAGCAATTTGCCTATTGCAGTGCTCAGCAGACCATCTGCTTTGTGGAAATCACTCTATCAGTCACTGTGGCAAAGAAACTCGAGAAGGAGGCCACAGTTGCTCTTGAACACATTGTGAGCCACAGAACTGTTTGTCCTTGTCTACAGGCTCGTTTTAAACCACCAGCTTGCTGTCCTCCTGATGATATTATTCTACCGCCTAACTCCAGCCTTGCTGTCTCCAAAATTAAGATTTCCCCGTCCAATATTCTAACGTGTAATTTTACAATCAAGAGAGGGAGAACACCACAGTGGTGATTTAAATATGAAGCAGTTAAGGAATCATAAGAAACAATATTTAAATACAACCTCTCTTGGGGTTTTATAACCATCTCGAAGGAAGCGACAGCATCCATAACGCCCCTAGGAAGATAAAGAAAAAAAAGTGCATCTGAGGAAAGAGAACAATTTCTTTGTCTTTGTCTTTTTATGTTGGTTCGTGTCGGCCATTCACCCCCATTCCCATGAATCTTTTAGTCACAAAACATGTACCAAGTACTCTTTGTTATCAATACAAAAGGTTATTTTTAAGTAATAAGCCAAGTGAATTCAGGGTTGATCAGGGCCGAGAAGGGAACGCCAAAACTTCCGGTGAGAGTATCAGGGCTGGGACAGTAATCACTGAGAGTTCCCAGAGGGGCCAGCCCTTCATTCTGATCGGCTGTATCACGTAAAGATGCAGAGGGACCCTTACTGCTCCCAGAACCCACCAAGACAGATACTTGAATTGCTTCTGCCTGAAAGACTGGAAAGCCAAAAGGACATTCCAGACTCCTCACAAGTAGGCTCTAGATGCAAAGAAGTAGGGCAGCGAGGTGGAGGCAGGGCAGGGGTGGGATGGGGTAAGTGGGGCTTCCTTCGGCCTAGGGCTCTCATTGCTGGTTTCCCTGGGTGTTGAGAAAGAGGGACAGTGGCACGGAGCTCTCCATCTGCTTCCCTAGTCCCTGGCACGCAGTGTCGGGTGTCCATTCCCCAGTTTCTTAAGTGTCTGGGGGCTCCTTTAGCATAGGCTGCAGAGGCCAGACACACCCAGTGGCCAGCCCCAGAGAGTTCTCGGAGTCCTGAGGAAGCCCAGCCAAGAACCTGCTCCCTTTTAAACACTTCATTCCCTGCACGGACTCCCTGCCTACTGGGACAAGCTAAAAGAGCTTCCTTTTTCTCCACTAAACTGTGAGACAGCTTCTTTGGGTATGTGACTGGAGACCCTTCAATCCCTCTGTATCCAAGGGCTAAAAGCATTTTTTACGGAATCTAAGTAGGATCATCAACATGAAGATTTCAGCTCAAGAAACTTACTTTTCTATCTTTCTTTCTTTTTTTTAAAGAAAACTTACATCTTGATCATTTTACTGAGAAGTTCAGTTGCCTTGGCTATTTAATAAAATTATCAGTTTGGTATATCGTCATAGTTCCTGCATTTCACCTCAGAGCAGGGATTTTTTTAAGCTCAATTGACCTTTGGGATCGCCAAGTCCCCAGACATTGTGTATAAACTTGGAGGATACTGGGACGTGTGTGTTTTTTTCTGACAGGGACCTTCTAGCTTTCAAGAGATTCTCAAAGAGGTCTATGGATCTCTAAAGGGTTAAGAAGCACAGAAAGGGTATAAACTGGAGTTCAAAGGTGCCAGCGTGAGTTTAAGCTCTGCTGTCAGGAAAAGAACTAGGGCACTGGATCACTCTGAGACTGTTTTCTCCCCCATACACTTGGCCTTGGATCCCACACTCCGAGTCCACTTAGACAAACCAAGCCACTGACCTCATGGAGAACCAAGGCCAGGGTGAGCTGCTCCATGTCATCACGAAAGGGGCACGTAACACAGAGCAGAAGGGCGCCAGCATGAGTAATGCTTACCTGGAGCTTGGAAATAATTTCATTTTTGGTCACATTCACAAGGTTCACGTCTTCCACTGCAAAGGCCGGGAAAGAGATAATGGAAAGAAGTCCAGCGTCAATCTCCTTAGATGTTGATGCTCTTGGCAGCATGGAGAACAGAATAGACTGAACGAGAGACAAAGAGGTGGCCTGAACCTGGGAAGCATGAACCGGTGCATACAGTACCTAGAGACCATGACCTTAGCCCTAAGGAACATTTGAATGAGTCTGCTGATTTTCAGTAGAGCTTTTTCCTACCAGTACAACCCCTGCTGGGGGACCTCACCTGCCCAACCAATGATTCCTGTTCCTTATGGGAGAGGACAGGGTCAGGGAGGGCACAGTGCTACCTGGACCCCATGCTGAGAACTGCTGGTCTCCCTCCCTTGGGGGCCTTTTGTTGACTTTGCTGTCTCTCGGACGTGCAGGGGAAGAATTACGGACTACTCCATCAGCAGGCCAGGGTGTCCTGGCTGTGAAGACAAAGACAGAGGAGCACACACATACAGGGCCAGCACGGAGAAATGTCTGACTTCTGTGGAACATGCCCGGGTGATCCAGAACCCACGTGAAGGGGTCAACACCAAGAGACCACACAAGCACTCGGGCAAAATGGTAGATAACAGAATTACTGTAGTCCTAGAACTTGGGTTACTTAGTGGCACTATAATAAAGCCTCAATTATAAGGTGGTTGGATCAGGCACTGTAAACTAAAGGAAGGCGAGTGGTAAGTGTGGGAAGGGAAGGCAGCGGACATTGGGATCTAGTGTTACAGACACGGGGCTAGAGCCCTGCAAATGTAAGCGTATTAAATTTCATATAAACGTGGTATACTACATTAACTGATTTTTAGATGTTAAACCAATTTTGCATTCCTAGAATAAATCCCATCTGGTCATGTTAAAAAAATCTTTTTTCTATTTTATAAAGAAGGAATTTGGACACTATGTTCAGTTCACACACGAGGGCTGAAATGCAAACACAGAGACTCATGTGGCAGAACAAGCATTCTAAGCCAGGCTCCGCTGGCTACAGAGCTCACACAGCTCCCACTAGGGACCACTCATTATTAAGGGGCATACCAGCTCGACTCTATTAAACTATGCCCCAAGAAATAGCAGATTTCCCATTAAGGACAATTTAATGCGGGAAAATGGAGTGAGCTGCAAGGGGGTAAAGATGGGGAACGCTTCAGCTTCAGAATAAAGCTTTCATTTTCTCAAGCGAACTGACCCCCAAGCCCAGTTCTTTAGCTGCCCTCCCTTAGGTTCTCTACCTGGAAACTCGCACTCCCCCTAGAAGCTCCCTGCTAACAAGTCCGCACGGCTCTCACCCCCGCAACGCCGGCTCGGGCTGTGGCACACAGCGGGCCCTCGGTAAGTAAGAGTTTGCTGACTGACCTGCAACAGGGGACCTACTGTCTGCTTGATGGAGTCCCCTAACCTGCAACAAATCCCTGCTTCCTCTGACCTTTATTTCAGGCAGGATCCACTAATTTGCCATTTCTTCCATCTCAGCTCTCCTCCACTATCCTTTCCGTCCATCTCCACCCCTCCCCAAGTGAACTACTGCTTGCTGGTCCTTTGATGATTCATGAAAGAAACTTGAGAGAAAACCACCTATATGCTCAAAAGCAGACCAGATTTTGTCTCCAGCCAAACAAGGTTGCTGTGATGGTTGACGCCATAGATATACCTCGCCGTCATTGTGTCTCAGGTTTACGTAGTACTTCTCAGCTTACGGAGCGCTCTGACGAGCTAAGCTGATTTACTCTGATCCTTATAACTGCCCTGTGTGACAGGAGGGGAAGGTGCCAGTAGGCCCATTTTATGGATGAGGGAACTAAAGCTCAGAGAAGCCAAGTGTCACCAAGCAAGAAAGGTGAGGAGTATGGGGTGGTTGGTGGAGCACACAACTCTTGATCTCAGGATCATGAGTTCAAGCCCCATGTTGGGGGTAGAGATTACTTAAAAATAAATCTAAAAAAAAAGAAAGGAAAGAAGGAAGATAGATAGATAGATAGATAAGGATGTGACCTGGAGCCCAGGTCTTCTGCTCTGTCAGCGTCCTTCCCTCCTGTCCAGATCGTGAGAGGCTGGAGCTGTTACCTGGCAGTGTTCGACGTCATCAGGCAGGACGTGGATGACAGACTTGCGTCCTCCGTGGGCTCCAAAAAGGTCCAGTTCATCAATTGCCTCAAGGGCTGCCTAAGAGCACAGGAATGAATCACTTTTTCTTTCTAGTAAACAAACACTCCCGTATGCAGTGCTCCTCCTCTGCCACTAAGCAATCTAGCATACATGTTGTCCCAAAGGTGATGAAACACACATCTTTAAAATTCAGCTAAAGTGTCCTATAGACATGTTCTATCCTTATTTTCAGTGGAATCAGGCCTTTCCTACACATTGCTGCTCTTTGCAGAAACAAGAAAGAGAAAATAGACAAACATTTCCCCAAATGAAATCAGTATTCGACTGAAACATAAAATATGAACAAGTTCACAACATTGGCAGGGTTGTGGGGGGAGGGCACTAAACTCATGGACAGCTTTTCTTTCATTCACCTATTTATGTTAATTCTAACGTTAGCACGCCTGCCACTTAAAGAAGGTTAATTCTTTCAGTATTAAGTATGTTTTCGGTCAGCTGGCCTTCACAGAACATATTTCCTGTCGCTCTGAAAATTCTAGCTCTGGAGTCTTTATTCTATCTGAGGATAAACTTCAGTCTTGAGCGGGAGGCAGGAAGGGAGGCATGTGAAATGTCTAGGACAAAAGATTAAATTAGTGGCTGGGGACTGACTGGCCCACAACTGTGTTCTGTTTGGCCTAAAGAAATTTTTAAAATTGATTTTGAATTGGAATACCCTTCGAGAAAGTTCCCAGTGTCCCCAGTACCCTTCAATATTTTTCTATCTGGCTAGCTTCACTTGTTTATGTTACTTGCCTGACCTGACCCTCACAGACTTTTGAACTTGTAAGCCTTGCCCTACAAAGCAGTCATATTCTTCGGCCTTCTTTATTACCCGGAAAATAAGAGTGGACATCACACACTCAGGTGCTCAGACAACAGCAAGACCTTAGGCCTGTGAGTGATAATGATGGATAATAAGGAAGGAGGGCGCTTAATTTCTGGCTCATGCACTTTTCAGAGTAGGAAACCTACATTCTTTACCTATAATCTCAGTCCGGCTGCGGTATACACGCCACTTGAATTTCATACCCGCTGCCAACTTTTGGGAAAAATATGCTAATCAGATTAAATCCAAACTCCTAAAGATAAGAACCAAATCAAAGCCAGTAGAAATGCACAGAAGGAAGAACAAACAGGTCAAGACCGTCACCTTGGCCATTCCGACAGAGCTTGCATTCAATTCTGGAATGCCCTGATTAGTCTTATCTCCCCGTTCCCACATTCCATAATCCTGCAGAGGGAATAAAAAAAGGTAGTCATCAGAGCAGGAAAAAGAGGTACAGGAGCAGTGCTATGGAAAAATAATTCCTTTATGTTACCACAGGCACAAAGAAACATGAATATCTCTTCTCAAAGGTTCCTGAATTCATGGCTTTCTATACTCAGGCATGCTCGCCCTCAATTTCACTCCATTTGACCTCTGTGCAGAATTTTGCAAGTAAATACTCAAGTGGAACAAAAATGCATGCAAAGACACTCTCAATTTTCTTATTCTTAAAAGTTATCAATTTGTAAGAAACTCGCGATTTGTAGAGAACGAAATGTTTTATCTTCAAATCAAATGAAATGCTGCCCCTCTATTGAGCTGATCCCTTTGAACTTGTATCAAATTGTAAGATAGAAAAAAGAAACTTTAACAAATGTATTCTAACTGCTTGAAGCCAACCAAATCATTTAATATAATTTAATACCTATTTCTAATATTACTTCTTGAGGGAAAATGCTGAGCAAATAACAGAGGCCAAAATCAAAATTAAGGCACAGAATACTGAACGTTTTTGGTCTTTTAAAACCAATTATTGTGAATTGGCTCAGAACACGTCATACAAAGGCTGTGATACATGCATGCCTAACTTACAATTCCTATTTTCACTGAAGAAAGGCAAGTGCCGGGTACTGTTTTGAAATAGTGTTACACACACTACTGAAAAATTACAAGCCGACAAGAACAGAATCAGTGCCAAAATTTCAGTATTTATTATTTGATCTGCAAAGATGAACATTTCTAAAATGTGCAAATTTAGACATAGGCACACCAGAACGACGTTAGACTCTTTTCTGCTGGCATGCCTGGTAGCTGAGCCACAGGACTCAAATCAGTGTTCTTCACATCCGGGCCTTTCCACATTCCAACCCATTCTCTTTCCAAGCCCAGACCGAGTGACTCATCCTTAAACACTGCTCTGATCAGCTCACTCCCCTAGACAGGAATCTCCAAAGACAAACTCCTTAACCCCCAGGACTCTGGGCACCTCCCTGCCGCTGGCCACACCTCCGTTATGTGGCCTCCACCCACTGCAGGCCCACAAGCAGACTTTGGTCTCTGCTAAGTCTCCAACTTCCCTCCCCATTCCCTCTCCCCAAGGATCCCTCCCACACTCAGAGCCCATTCCTGCCCATTCCTGCTCCCGCTCTTTCCACACCCTTCGGCTCATCCAAACCTGGCTCATCCTCCAAGGTCCAACTAAAGTCCCACCCTTTCCAGTCCCCTTCGGTTTCTTTAGATTTCCGCCCTACTGGCATCTTGAGCCGGACCATTCTTTGTTGTGGGGCTGTCCAGCGGAATCCCCCACCAACGCTTGCTAGATGCCAGTAGTTCCCTCCCCAGTGTGACAAGCAAAAACCATCTCCAGACATTGCCAAATGTCCCCAGGGAGGGGACGACTGTCCTGTACTGAGAATCGCCTCTTTAGACCTAGGTAGCCCTTGGAACCAACCTGGTCTTCTGCCACCTATTTCTGTAAAGAAGGGCTATCTGGGACTCAGCCATGCTCACGCTCATCTGTTGTCTACCCTTGCCTTTTAGCGACAAGGGCAGAGGTGAGAAGCAACAGGGACCACAGAGGCCAAAAAACTATTTACTGTTGGGCCCTTTACAGAAAATGTTTGCTGACCCTGGCTTTTGACCATAGTGGCTTTTTTTTTTTTTTTAAACCAAACTCTACCCTTTCTTTACTGCCCTTATAGTCAGCTTTGCACAGATGAGTTGTTCTAGAACAACCAGAAGTGCATGAGCCTTCACCAGCTGCAACAGAGAGCAGCCTGGAGGCACTGGGCTTTGTACACATTTATAGCCACCCACACCTGGCCTGGGGCACACATCTGGCCCAGGCCCCTCTGCCTGTGGTCTGCCTGGAGGGGTCCCCTCTGCACTGCAGCTCCTACTGACAAGCTGACCCTCCTGCCCTTCACACTGATTCCGGTTGGCCTGTGCACCTGCTATCAGACACGTTAGGATCTTATCTAAAACAAGCACAGGGATGCCTGAGTGGCTCTGTCAGCTAAGCGTCTGCCTTCGGTTCAGGTCCTGATCTCAGGATCCTTAGATGGAGCCCTGCATTGGGCTCGTTGCTCAGCCGGGGGCCTGCTTCTCCCTCCCCCTCTGCCCGCTGCTCCCCCTGCTTGAATTCTCTCCCCGTCTCTCTCTCTCTCTCTCTCGGGCAAATACATAGACAAAAATCTTTTTAAAAATTTTTTTTAAAAAGCATAAAGGATTCAAACAGAGCACGTGGTACCTTCCAAACATATCAACTCCTCCATTGGATCCCAGGACAAAAATGCATACTTTGTGTGCAGAGGTGACAATCTTAGAGCTCAAATCTTGCTAACCTTCTGATCAGGCCCAGACAGCCTGGCCATCCGAGACCTGTATGATTTTTATTGTTTTGAACTGGGACACCTGAAAAACTATGAGGTTGGATACTTACAGCAACTTTATATGCAGCTTCTATGTAAAAAACAAGATTCTGTATGAAGGCCACTTCGTCAAGGGTAAAAATAATACGTAAACCTAGTAAAGAGAAACAAACAATGAAGTTACAGAGTTAAGTTGTGGAAGGAGAGATGTGTGCTGCCAATCCCAGATTACAAATATCCCACTAGGAAAGAAACTCTTGTACCCCTATTTTCATTTTCTTTTTTTTCTTCTATTTTCATTTATCTTACTAGACATCAAAAATTAAATCTGAAGTAAACTGAAACAGTTAATGTCTAATCTCAGAAAGAGAAAGGAGGGAAGGTAGGCAGGTGTGCCTATGGGTAGAAAAGGCTGAAAGGGGTGTGGGGCCTTCTGCTAGTGTTGGATTTGCACAAAGAAGTTTCCAACAAAGCACAAGTTTTAGCCCAGAGCAACCAGATACGGTTCTTATCATTGAGTGAGCCCAAGGGTGGGTATCCTTCCCCTGTAGCAGACAGGTAAAGTAGAGCCCCCAACTTCAAGAGAAAGCCCTTGACCTTGTGGAAAAGTGCTCCCCAGACCTCCCCAGGGGGGCTACACTGATTCTCTGAAGTAGGTGGTGATCAAAAGAGCTGGATTTTTGCTGGGGCCCTTGAATGTTTAGGTGATTATGGCTAATGTACGTATTTTGAAAGTATAGATTTTTGAGGCTGGTAGGGATATGGTAAGATGGGAACTCTTACATCAATAGGGGGAGTTTAACTAGTAAACTGTTCTGCAAATGATTTGGTAATATATATAAGTAGCCTTTGAAGGCTATCCGACAGAAGGAAGCAAGTAGCGATGGGGTCAAAGTTGGTATTTTAGGGCACCTGGGTGGCTCAGTCAGTTAAGCAGCTGAATCTTGATTTCAGCTTGGGTCATGACCTTGGGGTCTCAGGATCGAGCCCCACGTCAGGCTCCATGCTCAGCAGGGAGTCTGCTTGAAGATTCTCTCCCTGTCTCGTCTGCCCGTCTCCCCCAACCTCTCTCTCTCAAGTAAATAAATCTTCAAAAAAAAAAAAAAGTTGGTATTACAATATCAGTTACACTAGGGGGAAAAAAGGAATAAAGGAATAGTTTGATTATGGCACATTCATTGATAAAGTCACTAAAATTATATTTATGAGGAACTTGTAAGATCATGGGGAAAATGCTTAAGTTATAATGCTATATAACAACAGCTACTATTTATGTAAACAATATGACCCTAAATTGGGGGGGGGGGGGAGACTTAGAGGAGACACATTTAAATGAAAATTGGCAGTGGAATTCTTTTCTATTTTCCAGACTATTTACAGCAAGCTCATCTTAATTTTCATAACCAAAAAGTACTTTTTTTAAATAAATGCCTGGTTTATTCACAAAGCTATAACAGTATTATTTACTGATTTCTGCCACCTTTAGTGTTTCACAATTGCAGACTGAAATTCATGGGAAGCCCCTAACTCAGAAGGCCAGTGTACTGGACTGGGGATAAGAACTCTGAGACGCAGCAGCTAAATGACCTAATCCCCGGAGACGGTTACAGCAGACTGTATCATGGGAGAGACCATTTGGTTAGCAGAAACACGCTGCGGTCTGGAGCTCAGGGGGCCTGGTGTCCAAGCTGCCATGGAAGTCAACAGCTTGGGCTGAGGAACAATGTTCACAGTCAGGGAGTTTCTGGCTCACTCCCAGGATGAAGGCTATGGACTGACTGACCAATCTGGGTGGACAGCCGGGTTCTAGAAATTATGTTGTTTGAATATAATTCCGGTAAATGAGGGCGTGTCTAGAAGAGGGGGTAAGAGGAAAAGGTGAAGGGGCCAGGCCAGCTTTGAGATCATCCAGAGATGCTACCAGAGCGGGCCTGACAGGTCGGAGTCCGCGTACATGACATTCTAAAGATGCACGCTTTTTCTTTACAGAAATAACTTATTTTGAATTTGGATCACTGCCTGCCACTCCCCACCCCCTTCTGGATTGCCACTCCCTGTGCAATGGGCTCCAAGGGCCCGGGCTCACCAGAAGCAGTCATCTGGGCCAGGAACAGGAGGAAGAGGGAGGTGGCATCCACCTGGAGGTGGCCCCACTGGTCGTCACCCACCACGGTGCTGCAGGTGGCGGTGTTGTACTTGGCGTGCAAGCTATCTTTGGTACTCTGAGTGTGCTTGAACTTCTCCACTTTATCCACCTGAGGGAGAGAGCAGGCCAGTTCCACATGGTTAAGGGGCTCATGGCTGGCACAGGCCTCACCCGGGGTCCATTTCTTGGTCCTAGACCTCTTAGCTGCTACCTCCGGGAGCCAGAGAGATGGAGGGCAGCACATGTCCAGTAGTGAGCACCACGCGGGGTGCTGTGTGGGGGATTCTCCCTGCCCACCCCAGAGATGACCCAGCCCAGGGGGATTTTAACAAGCTCTGCAGGACAAGGGGTCAAGCCAAAGGGTTGTCTTGTCTGCATAAGCCCAGCAGGAGCTGTGACACCCGGTAGGTGCTCAGCGAGAGAGAGGGGAGAAAGAGGACTTATTTAAACTTCAGGGTCCAAAGGAAAAGACCTACTAGGGCTTTGAAGAGTAACCAGGCACATGCTGCTGAAGGGCGGGCCAGCATCATTAATTTTGGAATCCTTATGGATCCTGGTATGATGCTCTGTGCATGGTATGAGCTCAGTGAATTATTTTATTTACCCCTCCCTGAAATGCCACGTTTTAAACACTCAAGCATTTTCAACTCAAATGAAAAGAAACGCTTTTATAAACTCAACAGAATAAACATTACTACATGGCTGTCCGAGAGTGGCTTTTGAAAACAATGATTTCGTCTCAATTTTTTAAAAAAGGCATGTTCAGGGCACCTGGGTGGCTCAGTGGTTTAGGCCTCTGCCTTCAGCTCAGGTCATGGTCCCAGGGTCCTGGGATCGAGCCCCACGTTGGGCTCTCTCCCCATTGGGAGCCTGCTTCCCCCTCTCTGCCTGTCTCTCTGCCTGCTTGTGATCTCTGTCTGTTAAGTGAATAAATAGAATCTTCTAAAAAAAAAAAAAAAAAAAAAGGCATGTTCTCCTTCTATACAAGTAACTCTTCAAAAGAGATCGAGAAACAGGGTCCTTGGAGTCTGTGGTTCTATAGGAGGATAAGATTAGTGAAGATAATTTTAAAGGACAAAGTAAGCAAAATCTTCTCAATTTCTCTTCCACTTGAGAAGAAAAGCTCAAAACACTTTAGGAATGTTAGCTGTCACCACGAAAGTGACAGAATACCCACTCAGACGACCTGAAAACACACTTGTCATTTTCTGCCTACCTGTCTCATCATGCACTGGAGAAGACCCCGCATCAGTTTCACCACGTTCTGTGGAAATAAAGTGGGATCAGTGACAGGGTCGGCCTCCCTGCTCCATGAAAACCACCACCTCACCACACGGCCCGTCAGCCAGGGCTGCCCCAGACCTCCCTGAGAAGGTGCATCCTGAGCACATACAAGCGTTTGGCCTGTTGAGGTGATCTCCGCTCCCTCACAGAGAACGAAAATCTTGATGCAGTGACTTACCTCAAATAAAGGGGTTGGACCGGATGGTACCTCCAGTTCTGAAATCCAGTGACTCCTCACTGGTATTTTAGCAAGACAAATTTTATAAGCCTGGTACCCTGATGCTAAATTCTGATGTAATTCTTTTTTTTTTTTGTTATGCCAAAGATGAATGAAGTCTACCACGCTTGCCCTGAAGTAATGATGCTTCGCCAGAAGAGCCATCTGTGATGCCATCACAGGACTGTTGAGTAAAGTTCTTACAAAATGCAAGTAGCTACCACAGTTTCTTAATAATATGTAATGCAACCAACTATTGTCACTATCATTATGAACAATAGCCTTAGTACTAGGATAATCAGACATTCTGTCCAGGCACTGTACAAAAGCCTTGATCGGGATTGGCTTTGGTCTAATTCTTGCAACAACCTTATGAGGTGGGTGTTGTTATTACCCCACTTTATAGATGAGGAAGCTGAGGCTGAGAGAGATGAGGCAACGGTGCTAACGTCTGCCAGTGGGCAAGGGGTGGAGCAAGGACAGAGCCCACAGCCAGGGGTCTGACTCCAGAGTTTGAGCTCTTAGTCAATATGCTATATTGCCTCTTACTTCCTCCACAATCCAGACCCATCAAAAGGCTGGTCTTAATCCGTCCTGTTAAAAATAATATAAAACTAATTCACAAGTGGCTACAGAATGGGATATTCTGTAGGTCGAAGTAGCCTGGCTGAGAGAAGTTCCTCCCCCAGGACCATGAGCATCTATTCTCTTGTAGAATGTACATGGTCTGCAGGGGAGGAATATAGTGAAAGGCTATGAAAGTTCATTACCAGAGAAAAATCTGGAATGAATTATACTTCAGATCTTTCTGCCTTTAAAATCCGAGGATTCTAGGGCGCCTGGGTGGCTCAGTAGGTTAAAGCCTCTGCCTTCGGCTCAGGTCACGATCCCAGGGTCCTGGGATCGAGCCCCACATCGGGCTCTCTGCTCAGCGGGGAGCCTGCTTCCTCCTCTCTCTCTGCCTGCCTCTCTGCCTACTTGTGATCTCTGTCTGTCAAATAAATAAATAAAATCTTAAAAAAAAAAAAAAATCCTAGGATTCTAGAATACAATCTCATTTTAGGACATAAACTCAGGGCACCTGGGGTTGTTCAGTCGTTAAGCATCTGCCATCGGCTTGGGTCATGATCCTGGGGTCCTGGGATCAAGCCCTGCATCGGGCTACCTGCTCAGCAGGAAGCCTGCTTCTCCCTCTCCCACTCCCCCTGCTTGTGTTCCCTCTCTCGATGTCCCTCTCTGTCAAATAAATAAATAAAATCTTTCTTTCTTTCTTTTTTTTTTTTAAAGAGGATATAGGGGCGCCTGGGTGGCTCAGTGGGTTAAAGCCTCTGCCTTCGGCTCAGGTCATGATCTCAGTCCTGGGATCGAGCCCCACATCAGGCTCTCTGCTCAGCAGGAAGCCTGCTTCCTCCTCTCTCTGACTGCCTCTCTGCCTACTTGTAGTCTCTGTCAAATAAATAAATAAAATCTTAAAAAAAAAAAAAAGAAAAAAAAAGAAAAGAGGATATAAACTCTTCTGAGGCAGAAAATGTTACCTCATAAGGTAGAAATACCAATGTTATAATTAAAATTTTCTATGTGTATAGCACAAATATTTGTCAACTGACTTCCCCTCAAATAAAGTTTCTTTCCATTACGAAGAAGCACAGCAGTTCCCAACTGGGGGTGATATTCCCATCCCCCAGGGGTGGAGGAACATCTTGATATGTGGGGCTAGAGGCATTTTTGTTGTCACCATGATGAAGGTGGGGATTACTGGCATCTAGTGAGTAGGGCCCAGGGAGCCCAAGTATCTCTCAATGAGCGGTACAGTCTCACACAATGAATACTTCCTACACCCCAAAGGCAACAGCAGCCCTGCTAAGGATCATGGGAAGATCCTGTGTTATCCTCTATAATCAAGGGAAAGGTCCCTCTTTAGTTATTAACCACACTCAGCACAACAATGTGGCCTGTTCTTGTCTCACTGCTGTCAGTCACAGCGCAGCAAATCTAGTCAGCTCTAGCCTGCAACAGGAAACGTGACAGAGGAGAGGTACCCAGGTACCCGGTGTGCACGTGTGCTCGTGTGTATAGGCAGGCAAGCTTTACTGTGATTTTGTCTCAAAGGAGGATGGGAAGTTTGATGAACATCCACATTAAATTATTATACTGCTAAAGAATGATTCACTTCCAAATGATTTTTTTTTTTAATGATTCAAATCCAAACAGTCCTTCCCTTGCTCCCACAGACCGGCTTCCTCTGTTAAGTTTCTACTGCTGTCAAGGCTCCTGCCACTGCTGCTCATTTTGGCTGCTGTAGCAAGCACTGATGAAGCCCTAAGAACTCTTCCTGGACCTGATAACCCACTGGCTGTGAGGGCCAATGAGGAACATGTGAATCAAACATCAATCCCAAAGGCTCTCATGCTAAGAGAGCTACAGTGTTCTTCGTCAATGCTCCCCACCTCAATGCTCTCACTCAAAATATTCTGAAAATACCTCCTCTGCTCAAGGGCAGACTCTTCTTACATACTCAGGGATGGCAGATCTTTGTGAGTATGTCGCTTTCTCATTTGGGAAACCAATAAAAGGACTGCGTCATGCCGTAAGGTCACATAGGCCTGAATACTGGACAACACCGATGTGGTTCAAAATGAAAGGGTGACTGACTATAAATTCCTAAGACTGCTTTGGAATGGTTCCATCGAGAAAGGAATTTCTAAGGGAAATTCCAAATTGTTTTAATCAGTAGCAATACCATTTGGAGAAATACCCTTTCAACATGACTACTCTAGACTACCGCACTTTGGAATGGATATTTCTAGTGGCTGACTCGTTAAATACAATTGTATTAGTTTATAAGGACATTTTGTATATAAGTAAATATAAAATTGACAGAGGGTGTGTGAGAGAAATGTAGCTAGTTAGAAATTTGGATGCTTTCCTTTCCTTTTCAGAATCGTGTGGTTTAGGGGTGCCTGGGTGGCTCAGTGGGTTAAAGCCTCTGCCTTCGGCCCAGGTCATGATCCCGGGGTCCTGGGATCGAGCCCCGCATCGGGATCTCTGCTCAGCGGGGAGCCTGCTTCCTCCTCTCTCTCTGTCTCTCTCTCTGCCTGCCTCTCTGTCTACTTGTGATCCCAGTCTGTCAAATAAATAAATATTTAAAAAAAAAAAAAAAGAATCGTGTGGTTTGGCTATTTTTCTAAGCAGGGGAAAAAAAAAATCTCAACAAGAACGACCAAGGAGACTACCTAAGTGCCTCCCTAAAATACTCTACAGCAGAAATGGAGGCGATGCCTACACCGAACTGTTCTGCACAGCTACTTCCGGGCTTTTTTATTTAAGGAAAAGGCACTGAGCAGCCAAGATATGGCTGCCGGTCAGTATTACCTGCTCCAACTCGTAGGCTTTGGCCTTGTCCTCATCACGGTCGGCATTCTTGCGGTAGGCCATTCCCAGGCCCCACACGGCCAGAATGCTGTAGATGTTATCCCGCACCCAGGCATCCTTCTGCTCATGACTGGCCGACAGCAGCCCTGTGACGGGATTCTATTAGAGAAGAGACACAAAATGACTCGGCACCACCCTTGCCCAGCTCTTGGCAAACGAATGCTCACCCTTCGGGGGCACAATGAGGGCTGGGGTGAAGAGTAGAAATCGGAGTTCTAGTCCCTGCTCTGCCACCAACAGCATGATCTCAGGTGAGAAGGGACATCACTTTTCTGGGCTTTGGTTTCCTCATCTGTATAATGGAAATATTAGACAAGAAAGTCTCTAAGGAATGTTCTAACTCTTATGTTCTTATTCTTTTCCTTTCCAACCAGATCTGCTGTTGTGACAAATAGAAGAAAGAGCAAACAGAAAAAGCATACAGACTTTCACAGATCTGTGCACTGAAGGCTTAAGTCTTCTTCTGCCTTCGTGTTTCTACACCAGTTGGTGAAGCACTGACCCTGGGAGCAAGAGACCCGGATGCAGGGTTCCACTCCACCAGTCTAGCTCTGTGCACCAGGGGAAGCCATCTACCTTAACTGGGCCTCCACCGCCTTGTCTGTGATCTAGACACTTAACGTGCCTGAAAAGGAAGCACTAGGCAAGAGGACATCAGGGGTCCTACTTAGCTACGATATTTAAAAGGACAGCTGAGTCACTAAAAAGCCAGATCTTCACACCAAAAAAGTATACACTATATTCCCGACAGCATTGTTCATAATAACCCAAAAGTGGAAACAACCCAAATGCCTATCAACTGATGAATGAACAGAATGTGGTCTATACAAACAACAAAATATTATTCAGCAACAAAAAGGAGAGAAGTGCTAAGATATGCTACAGCACGCGTGAGCCTTGCAAACATGATGAGAAGTGAAAAATCTGGTTACAGAGGACTGCATAATGCATGGTTCCATTTATAAGAAATGTCCAGAATAGGCAAATCTGTAGAGATAGAAAGTAGATTAGTGGTTGTCTAGGGCTGGGGTTGGGGGAAGGATGGGAGAAGTGGGGAGTGAGTGACTGATAACAGGTTTCTTCCTTTCTGGGGGTGATCAAATTGTTCCAAAATTGTGGTGATGGTACACAACTCTGTGAATATACTACCAATCATTACATTGTTTATTTTAAACAGATGAGTTATATGATAAGTAAATTATATCACAATAAAACTATTTTTCTTAAAAGCCAGTGCTAATAAACTCTGTGCCTAGAAATAAAACGGTAAGGTAGAAAAAGAGTCACATAAAGATAAAGTCTTGTTGACCTTTCCTAAAAATACGCAAAGAAATATGTACCTAATAAAATACATCTAATAAAATACAGAGCTTTGCCAGCTTAAACAAAATTAATCAAAAGGGTACTTAATTATCTACAAGAAGGCTCATGAAAAGATTTGGGTCCTTTCAAAGTGATATTACCATGGATATTAGGTAAAAAAAAAAAAAAATTTGGCATCGTTTCAAATGGTCCCACATAAGGAAGTAAATATTTAACTTTCTCTTTTAACTAACCCATGCCCTCTTCAAAAACATCTAAAGCTTAACGGATACTGCTCTCAGGGGCAACAGCATTCTGTATTTTAACACTGTTTCATAGCCAACAATTACAAATCAATCATTTTAAAGTCTAGAACTTAAGTCTAGAAATGGCTGAGTGAAGGTACAAGTCTTATTCCAACATAAGCCACTGGAACTGTTCTGAGGCCGGCTGGCTAATCCCAGGACAGCAGCCAGTCAGGAGATCCAGGGAAAGAAATCAGCCCTTTCCTGGCGTACCCATCAACCGTGAGTCCACAAAGACAAACAGCCTTCCAATGACACAGCAGTGACCGCTTACACACAGTGCCAAGTGTGGTCTGGATTATGAAATGTCACTGTCCTCTTAACTGAAAGTTACTTCTTTGATTCTTCAGTTTGGGCTTAACTGTTGAAGTGGATTAGTTTATCCCTACCCAGAGCTAGAATGTCTGAACCCCTCGTTCCACTACAGAGACACAGTCTAGGTGTTTTGGAGATCCCCACATTCAAAACCCCATACTCAAACCGTGTTAACTTGGGGTGCTGCTGCACTCAGTGAAAGAATCCTTACTGTTATGGAATGAATATTTGTGTCTCGCCATATTCATTTTATTTGATTATTATTATTTTTTAAGTAGGCTCCATGCTTAGCGTGGAGCCCAATGCACGGCTTGAACTCACAGCCCTGAGATCAAGACCTGAGCTGAAATCAAGAGTCGGACAGTTAACTGATTGAGCCACCAGGGCGCCCCTGTCTCCTCCATAATCGTACATTGAAATCGAATTCCCAATGTGATGCTGTTTGAAGGTGGGGCCTTTGGGAGGTGATTAGGTCATGAGGATAGAGCCCTCACAAAGGGGACCTAGTGTCCTTACAGGAGGAAGCCAGAATGCTAGCTTGCTCTCTCTCTGCACTCATGCAACAAGAAGCCGCCTGTCTACAACCGGAAGAGGGCCCTCGCCAGAACCTGACCACGCTGGCCCCCTGATCTCAGAACTCCCAGCCTCCAGAACTATGGGAAATAAACCTCTGTTGCTTAAGCCCCTGGTCTGTGGTATTTGTTATGGCAGCCGTAGCTAACACTTGCTTCTCTCTTAAAGTCTATGAAAAATAATGTGTGGTGCCGGAAGATGTGGGAGGTTCCATTTTGATGTAATTCAGGACACCTGAAAAGAGCACAGACTGGGAGACAGTCGGCGTGAAGGGAGGGGTCTGCTGTCCCTCCCTCTCAGGCCAAGCCAGTGGTTTCGCATGTGGGCGCCTCCCCCACCTGGAGGCAGCTTACACGGTGCCACCTGCCCTCTCGCTCACCAGCTTCTGTGACCCACCCCACAGGTCCATCTCCTTCAAGCTCTGGGTCTTTTACTTGCCTTAGCGATCTAAATGGAGGGGGAACAAAAGGCCTCCGCAGCAGATGCAAATTTTACAAGCTAAACAGAAACAAGCAAACTGTGGACAACAGGAGGAAAGTGGGTAGATCTGCTCAGGCTAAGCCTATGGCCTCAGACAGGATCATTTTAGCCTTCTGCTGCTTCCAGTCTTTTAAAAATATAATCTAATTCTGTGGATGCCCACACATAATCTTCAGTGTATTGTGTTAAGAGCACAAGTTCTAGAAACAGATAGCTGTGTAAAAAGCTCTACCACATCCAGCTGACCTGGAACAAATTACTTCCGTGTCTCTGTCTACCCATCGGGGATTAGAACAGTACCTAGACCTCACAGGGGTATTTGTGAGAATTACAGGAGTAAATTCAAATCAAGCATTTTGGACTATGTCTAGCACAAATTAGTGCTCGATAACTGCTCACTATATTATCAACCTATTTGAACAGATTTCATTTATGTTACTTTTTCATATAATTATTTTAGGAAATCAGATAGAGATGGTAGTTAGGGGGAAAATCTATAAGTTAGCTTAATGTAACCATCATTAGTTTTTTTAGGGGGAATAAAAAAGCCTGGTGCCTTCTTTTATTTTTATAGTAAATACTGCTAGTGAATAGATTTATCCCATTGTTATGTTTGACACAAAAAACCTGGGGACTCTATATCTTCTCCAGGTCTTTGCCTTTCCTCTTCTTCAGCCCTGATTTTCGCTCATTCAAATAAATCTTCCCTTTCTGTTTATTTTACTAAACTCTCTATGTGCGTCACCTGAAAAAATAAATCTTGGTGACAAATTCTGTAATAAGCGTCAAGAACACTCGACAACCATCTCCTGAGGTGACAGGTGTGGGGCCACGACGGAAGAGGACAGGGCAGATTGCAGACAACCGAGCTACTGGAAGAGCCGTGAGGAGTCAATGGAAGTGGCCCAGCGTGGGCTTAGAGGAGATGGCACAGGCCTGAGCCAGGGGACTCAGCACCCAGGCTGCAAGGGAACTGGCAATGACATCCTTAAGCTCGAGGAGAAGAGGCCTGAGACAGAGAAGCCCAACATAAATTGTGTCTCACTGAGGGCAAGGGGCCAAGAGCTGGGCATTCTGTCATTCAGGTTCAGTCATGTGTCAGCCCCTCCTACCTTCTCCACCACTTCTTCACTTCTAATTTAGAGAAAGTGCCCTTTTTGGCTCCTGTTTATGAGAGAAAGGCCTAGAGTACATTGGGCCCAGGGCTTGGCTTCTGTGCTGTGGTAACAAACACCACTAAAATCTTGGTGGCTTATAACAACGAACATTCCTCCTCCACACCTCGCGTCCGTCCCTGGTCGGCTGTGTTTCCTCTAGGAACCAGGCAACTGCAGCGGCCGGTACCCACAGCACTGCCCAGCTCGTGGCAAAGGAGAAGAAACACACAGCAAATTGTGAGCTGCCTCTTCAGGCTGCCAGCCAGAACGGACACATTACTTCTCCTATCTCATCCGTGAAAGCAAGTCTCACGGCTGATTCTGAGGTCAACATGAAACCTGTGAAATCCTCCGCTAAGGATGAGAAGAAAATAACTGTGAACAACTATTATGTGAACAATTACGTTGCCATGATGACCTCACCTGCTAGCCATGGTGGGCTGGGACCCCCATCCTCACAGCCCACCCATAAGTGAATCTGAAGTGATCAGAGTTTAATATGTAATGAACAACTTGCATTTTGCTTTTTGGCTTAGAAAAAGCTATTATATAAAATGAAATTCCTACTCTTTAGGACGGGGGAAGAGGAAAAAGGAATTGAGATATTAATCAGACAAAACAGACTTCACAGAAAAGAATATTACCAGGGAAATGAAGAAATGTTATAAAAATGATAGGGCCAACTCACCATGAAGACATAACAATCCTAAACGTGTTTGTACCTAATAAGAAGCTAAGGGATACAGGGGCACCTGGGTGGCTCAGTAGGTTAAAGCCTCTGCCTTCGGCTCAGGTCATGATCTCAGGATTCTGGGATCGAGCCCCGCATCCGGCTCTCTGCTCAGCAGGGAGCCTGCTTTCTCTTCCTCTCTGCCTGCCTCTCCACCTACTTGTAATCTCTGTCAAATAAATAAATAAACTAAAAAAAAAAAAAGAAGCTAAGGGATACATACACAGTGGCTAGAATAGAGAGTCCAGAAATAGATCCACACAAATACCACCAATTGGTTTTTGATAAAAGTCTAAAGACAAACAGGGAAAGGACAGCCTTTGTTTTTTTTTATGATTTTATTTTTACATAATCTATACACCCAACATAGGGCTCAAACTTACAACCCTGAGATCAAGACTCGCATGCTGTACTGACTGAGTGAGCCAGGTGCCCTGAAGAATAGCCTTTTTTATAAATGGTGTTGGAATACAAAAATATAAAGGGTTATAAGAGAATATTATGAAAAGTTATAGGCCAAAAAATTGGATAACCAAGAAGAAATGAATAAATTCCTAGAAGCACACAACTTTCCAGAACTGAATCACACAAATGGAAAGATGCACAATACTCATGGATTGGAAGAATTATTTAGTTAATTGAATTAAATTAATTGTTAAAATGCCCATACTAACCAAAGCAATCTACAGATTCAATGTAATCTCTACCAAAACACCAATAGCATTTGGGGTACCAGGGTGGCTCAGTCAATTAAGCATCCTACTCTTGGTTTCAGGCCTAGGTCACAATGTCATGGGTCATGAGATTGAGCCTCATGTTGGTATTCCCAGTCAGCAGGGAGTCTGCTTGAAGATTCTCCCTCTACCCCTTCCCCCCCTTGTGCTTGCTTGCCCCCTCTCTCACCCTCAAATAAATAAATCTTTAAAAAAAATACCAATAGCATTTTTCACAAATCTAGAACAAAAAATCCTAAAATTTCTATAGAACCACAAAAGACCCCCAAAGAGCCAAAGCAATCTTGAGGAAGAAGAACAAAGCCGGAGGTATCACAACCCCAGTTAAGATATACTACAAAGCTACAGTAACAAAAACAATACGGTATTGGCACAAAAATAGACACACTATAACAGAACAGAGAATCCAGAAATAAACCCATGATTATATAGTCAGTTAATCTACAACAAAGGAGGCAAGAATATACAATGCGGAAAAGACAGTCTATTCAATAAATGGTGCTGGGAAAACTGGACAGCTACATGCAAAAGAATGAAGGTGGGCCACTTTTTTACACCATACACAAAAACTAGCTTGAAACAGATTAAAGACTTACACACAAGACCTGAAACCATAAAACTCCTAAAATAAAACATAGGCTGTAATCACGTGGACACTGACCTTAGCATCATATTTATGGATAGGTCTCCTCAGGCAAGGGAAACAAAAGCAAAAATAAACCATTGGGACTACACCAAAATAAAAAGCTTTTGCACAGTGAAGGAAATCACCAACAAAATAAAAAGACAATCTATTGAATGGGAGAAGATATTTGCAAATAATATATCCAATACGGGGTTTATATCCAAAATATATAAAGAACTTATATAACTCAATAAAAAAAAAAATCTGATTTAAAAATGGGAAGAAGATCTAAATAGACATTTTCTATCCAGAGAAACAGACCAATAGACACATGAAAAATGCTCAACACCACTAATCAGGGAAATGCAAATCAAAACCACAATGGGATCACCTTACACCTGTTAGAATGGCTAAAATGAAAAAGACAAGAAATAACAAGTGTTGTGGAGAAAAGGGAACATCTGTGCACTGTTGGTGGGAATGCAAATTGGTGCAGCCACTGTGGAAAACAGTATTGAGGGTTCTCAAAATATTAAAAATGGAAATACCCTATGATCCAGTAATTCCACTACAAGGTATTTATCCAAAGAAAATGAATACACTTATTTTTTTTAAGATTTTATTTATTTATTTGACAGAGAGAGATCACAAGCAGGCAGAGAGGCAGGTAGAGAGAGGAGGAAGCAGGCTCCCTGCCGAGCAGAGAGCCCGATGTGGGGCTCGATCCCAGGACCCTGAGATCATGACCTGAGCCGAAGGCAGCGGCTTAACCCACTGAGCCACCCAGGCGCCCCAGAAAATGAATACACTTATTAAAAAAGGTATCTGCACTCTCATGTTTACTGCAGCATTATCTACAACAGCCAAGACATGGAAGCAATCCAGGTGATTCATTCATTCACTGATAAGTGAATGGGTAAAGAAGACATGGTATATGTGTGTATATATATACAATGGAATACTACTCATCCATAAAAAAAAAAAAAAGATATTGTGCCATTTGTGACAATATCAATGGACCTAGAGGGTATTGTGCTAAGTGAAGTCAGAGACAGAAAGACAAATACCATATGATTTCACTTATGTGTGGAATATAACAAAAAAAAAAGTAGAAAATAGATTCATAAATACAGAAAACAAAATGGTGGTTGCCAGAGGGGCACGGGCATGGGAGGATGAAACAGGTGGCAGGGATTAAGAGGTACAAACTTCCAGTTACAAAATAAGTCACAGGGATGAAAAGTACAGCATAGGAAATATAGTCAGCAATACTATAAAAACCTCATATGGCATCAGATGGTAACTACACTTATTGTGGTGAGCATTTAGTAATGTACATCATTGTTGAACCATTATACTATACACGAAATATCAATAAATACTCAAATATTACAGCCACTGGAGGAAAGAACAAAATAATAAAAAGATGTATCTTTTAAAATATTAGGTGAGTAAACAAAAACAGTAAAACTTAGATGTCAAAATAGTTGTTGACATGGTTATAAAACAAGGCAAATACCAAAAGTAATGAGCAAAATAAAAGCTACATAATTGAAAAAATTTAAGAAATGGTGTTAGAACAACTGGACATCCATACGCAAAAATATGAATCTCAATCCAAATCTCACACCTTATACAAAAGTTAAATTAAAAGGAATCTCAGATCTAAATGTTAAATGGAAACTTATAAAACTTTGGTAAGTAAACATAGAAGAAAAACCTTCATGACTTATAGTCAGGCAGAATTAGCTATGATACTAAAAATACGATCCACATGGGGCGCCTGGGTGGCTCAGTGGGTTAAGCCGCTGCCTTCGGCTCAGGTCATGATCTCAGAGTCCTGGGATCGAGCCCCGCATCGGGCTCTCTGCTCAGCGGGGAGCCTGCTTCCTCCTCTCTCTCTGCCTGCCTCTCTGCCTGCTTGTGATTTCTCTCTGTCAAATAAATAAATAAAATCTTTAAAAAAAAAAAAATAATAAAAAAAAATAAAAAAAAAAATAAAATACGATCCACAGAAGAAAAATTAAAAATTGGACTTTAGCAAAAGTAAAAACTTTTGCTCTGTGCAGGACACTGTTAAGAGATAAAAAGACAAGCTACAGACTAGGAGAAACTACTTGTGAGTTGCATACTCAGCAAGAGAAATCCAGAATATATGGAGAACTCTCAAAACGCAACAGCAAGAAAACAACCTAATTTAAAAATTGGTAAAAAACAAACAAAAAGACTTGGACACTTCACCAAAGAGGATATATGATTGACAAATAAGTAAATCAAAAGCTCAACATCATTAGCTATTATGTAAATGCAAATTTAAGACCTCTAGGAGATACCACTACATACCTATTAAGATGGCTAAAATTAAAAATACTGCCAATAGCAAGTGTTGACAGAGATGCAGAATCACTAGAATCCCCGTACATTGCTGGTGGGAATGCAAAAACAGTGCTGCCACTCTAGAAAACACTTTGACGATTTCTAATAAACTTTAACACTTATCCTACAACCCAGCAATTCTGTCCCTGAATATTTACTCTAGAGAAATAAAAAACTCTACATGCATGTGTAAGGCAGCTCAATTTACCTTCCAAAAACTGCAAACTCAAATGTCCTTCAATAGGCAAATGGGTAAACACAGTGACATGTCCTTATAATGAACACTATTCGGCAATGAAAAAGAACAAACTATTGACACAGACAGCAACTTGGGTGAATCTCACAGGCCTTATGCTAAATAAAAGAAGCCACTCTTAGAGGTTACATATGACATGATTCCACTCATATGGCATTCTCCAAAAGACAAAACTACAGTGATGGAGAACTGATCAGCAGTCTCCAGGGCTTAGGGGTGGGGAGAGGGTATGACAAAGGGGTAGCAGGAGGCAGATTTTGGGGGCTTGAAGGGACTGCTTTGTATCTTGATTATGGTTATGGTTACATGACCCTACATGTTTTAAAATTCACAGAACTGTACACTAAATATATAATAAAAGGAAATGTATTGTGATTTCTAGCACATTCTTTTTTTAAAAAGTTTTACTGAGATATAATTCATACAACATACACTTTACCCATTTAAAGGATACAATTCAATGGTTTTTGCTATAGTCACATACTAACAGAAACATCAGGGTTAATTTTAGGATATTTTCATCACTCCCAAAAGAAAGCCCCTACCTACCCGTTAAAAGTCATTTTCCATCTGTCTCCAACCCTCAATCCCCCAGGCCTAGGCAACCCTTAATCTACTTTCGGTCCTATAGTTTTGCCTGTTCTGGACATTTTGTATAAATGGACTCATACCATATGTGATATTTTATATGCTCAGGGTCTTTCAATTAGCATAATGTGTTCAAGATCTGTCAGTGTTGTAGATGTAGTAGTACTACATCCCTTCTTATTGCAAATAATACTCCATTGTATAAACAGAGTACATTTTGTGTTCTCACTCATTAGTTGATGAACATTTTGGTTGTTTCCACTTTGGGGATATTATAAATAATGCTGCTATGAATATTCATTTATAAGTTTTTGTGTGGACGTGTGTTTTCAGTTCTCTTGGATATATACCTAGGAGTGGAATTTCTGGGCTATATGGCAACTCTAAGTGTAACATTTTGAGGAACTGCAAAACTGTTTTCCAAAGAGGCTACACCATTTTAAATTTCCACTGGCAATGTATGAGGGTTCCAATATCTCTATATCTTGTCAAAATTTATCTGTTAAATGAAACAAGACAAGACCGGACCGGGAGACAAACCATAAGAGACTCAATCTCAGGAAACAAACTGAGGGCTGCTGGAGGGGAGAGGAGGGTGGGAGGGATAGGGGGCGCTGGGTGATGGACATTGGGGAGGATATGTGTTGTGGTGAGCGCCGTGTACTGTTTAAGACTGATGAATCAGGGACGCCTGGGTGGCTCAGTGGGTTAAGCCGCTGCCTTCGGCTCAGGTCATGATCCCAGCGTCCTGGGATCGAGTCCCACATCGGGCTCCTTGTTCTGTGGGGAGCCTGCTTCTCCCTCTGCCTGCCACTCTGTCTGCCTGTGCTCGCTCTCTCTCTCTCTCTCTGACAAATAAATAAATAAAATCTAAAAAAAAAAAAGACTGATGAATCAGAGGCGCCTGGGTGGCTCAGTGGGTTAAGGCCTCTGCCTTTGGCTCAGGTCATGATCTCAGGGTCCTGGAATCGAGCCCCACATCGGGCTCTCTGCTCGGCAGGGAGCCTGCTTCCTCCTCTCTCTCTCTCTGCCTGCCTCTCTGCCTACTTGTAATCTCTGTCTATTAAATAAATAAATAAAATCTTTTAAAAAAAACCTGATGAATCATAGACCTGTACCCCTGAAACAAATATATTATTGGTTAATAATAATAAAAAATTTATCTTTCTCATTGCATCGATCCTAGTAGTGTGAAATGGTATCTCAATTGTGGTCCTGATTTGCATTTCCTTAGCACAGTTTGTGATAAGAGCATCTTTTCATGTGCTTATTGGTCATTCATATATCACTTTTGGAGAAATGTCTATTCAGACACTTTTCCAATTTCTAAATTGTTATTCATCTTTTAATATTGAATTTTTAAGAGCTCTTTATGTATTCTTGAATCAAGTCTCTTAACATACACTCACTTCGCAATTTTCTCCCATTCTGTAGGTTGTCTTTTCACTTTAATGTTATGGTTTGTGGCTCAAAAGTCATTTTTTAATAAAGTCCAATTTATCTATTTTTTTCCTTTTGTCACTTGTGCTCTTGTTATTGTACTAAGGAGTCTTTGCTTTCCCTAAAGTCAGGAAGACTATTCCTGTGTTTTCTTCTAAGGGTTTTATAGTTTTAGCTCTTACATTTAGGTCTATGATCCATTTTGAATTAATTTTTGTATATGGTACAAGGAAGAGGTCCCTTCATTGCTTTGCATGTGGATATCTAATTGCCCCAGTACTGTTTACTGAAGAGTATTCCTTCTCCATGTAACTGACTTGACACCCTTGTAGAGAATCACCTGACCATAAATGTGGTGGTTTATTTCGGAATCCCCAATTCGGTTCCCTTTTGTTTCATTGAACTGTATGTCTATAACCTTAGGCCAGCACCTTCTTCATTACTGTTAGCTTCCCCCGCCCACAAAAATTTTATTTGACAGAGAGAGAGGGAACACAAGCAGGGGGAGTGGGAGAGGGAGAGGGAGAAGCAGGCTTCCCGCTGAGCCAGGAGCCGGATGCCGGGCTTGATCCCAGGACACTGGGATCATGACTTGAGCTGAAGGCGGATGCTTAACTGACCTAGCCACCCAGGTGCCCCAAATGTATATATATTTCTTAATATAAATCACATCACAACTATATTCTTTCACGTCTGGCTTTTGCTCAGTGTTATGGTTGTGAGATTCAGGGTCCTGGGAACGGGCCCCGCATGGGGCTTTCTGATCAGTAGGGAGTCTGCTTCTCCCTCTCCTTCTGCTTCCCCCCACCCATGCTCTCTCTCTGTCAAATAAATAAATAAGATCTTAAAAAAAAAAATACTGGTTCCTTCCAATCCATCCTCCACAAAGGAAGGTCACAGAAAGAACTAGAATCTCAAGACTTCACTGCCCTGCTCAGAATGCTCCAATCCTATAAAACAGAATCTGAGTCTCTCAAATTGCCCTACAAGGCTCAGCAGGTGTGGGCTCTTCCTCTCACAACCAGCCTCACCACCTCACACACACGCCCTCCTTAGCCCCTGCCCCAAAACCTGAATTCAAGTTTCCTGCACAGGCTCTGCTCTCATACTTCTAGCCTGGGTGCCCATAGTGCCCTCATGACAAATACCTCTCCACCTGTTTGCTCCTCTGTGAGGCTTCCCTTATACTCCTATACTTCAGGAGACAGAGGTCAGAGGCGTAGAGCTGACCCATACCCTCAGTCCTTTTTCCTTTAGATTAAGAATGGCTAAGTACATGTCACTGCCTTGCTCAGCTCCAAGAGAGGAAAGTACAACTCAATCATTCAAATGAAATACCTAGAAGAGACTAGGACAAATGCTGAAAATAGAGGATTACTCGCCATCACCCCCCCTCCACCCCCATGTTGGTAAAGCAAAAAACAGAAAGTGGAAAATTCTATTATAAAAACTCCAAAAACCAGTTAAATTCATTTTTTGTGCTGAAATTTTTTTCTGGCAACTACCACTTAAAATATTAAAGAGGATAGGGAAGGGCAATGCCTTGGACTTGAGAGGTTTTTGTACAGTGGGAATTCCAATAACCTTTGTTTTAAAATGATTATACCTGGGGTGGCTGGCTGGCTCAGTCAGCAGAGCATGTGACTCTTAATCTCCTGGTCATGAGTTCAAGTCCCACATCAGGCGTGGAACCTAGTTAAAATAAAATTTTGTTTTAAATGTTAAAAAAAAATACTGTGAAGTGTGTAAACCTGGCGATTCACAGACCTGTACCCCTGGGGCTAATTATACATTATATGTTAATTAAAAAAGTATTTTTTAAAAGTTAAAAAAATAAAATCAAATGATTATATCTGCAGTTGAGACAATGGGCTGTGTCACACTTTCTTTTTCCATTAGATTAAAAGATAGGTTTTGTATAGTTTGTTATGTAAACCTTGGGCATTCAGAGTAGTACTAAGACTTAAGCTCTAACATGCAACGGCCATATGCTTTAAACCTAAGGAGACCACAGGTGTGCAACTTCCGAATGATGTCTTTTGCTAAACTCCTGCTTATCTGATTTCCCCCCTCTGCATTTGCAAATAATGCACAAATTACAAGGTCCCCTGGGCCTGAGCCTTTGCACCATCTCATAGGACTGAAGGATGGCTTACAGGGAAACAAAGTACTGCGGGCATCTGCTTCAATGCAGTTGTTTCCAGTTTCATCCCAGATCCCAGCACTCACCTTAAAACTTCTGAAACTTAACAGAAACTGTATGGGCCCCTTAGGTACCATCAACTATACAAACCCCTTGACCACTGTTGGAAGACATTTTATTTCTTTGCCTCACTTGCCAATCCCAGTTGTGAAGTGGAGGATTACTGAGATGTTAGTCCTTAGCCTGGTGTGGTGAAAACCGACAGAACACAAACTCGGTGGGGTTGCTAGGATCCTCCTGGCCAACACCTCAAGTCTGAGGTGTCAAGGGATAACTGGCTGCCATGCTAGTAATGTCTCCCCCAAACAGGAGAGCTGTGGGCCTCACTGTTTATTTTCAACTCCAAGACTGACTTTTACTCTGTTGGGTTCAGAACACCAAAGGACCACACATGTCACTCTGAATCCGGACTCTCACTAGAGGATCTACTAGGAGGCCACCGATGGGCCTTGGTGAGGGTGGGGGTGGGGAGGAGGGAGGAGGAGATCCATGAGACTCCTGGAATTTCTGTGAGAGCATTTTTCTCAGGAGACAATAAAACACTTAGCTTTCATCAAATTCTCAAATGGGTCTGTAACTCATTTGATTAGGAGCCACTACTCCACATGTTATGTTATAAACATAAATTACGTTCTCGCCACCTACTGTGAGGCAGACGTGATCTTTACTTCACTCTGTGACTTTTACTAATAGAGTGAAATAAATAGCACGTCTGCATCACAGTATTTAAAGAAAGGGCCTATTTAAAATTTCACTGAACAGACAAAAATCAGGAAAATACAACTTTATTTAGTGTTTCACAGCAATCTAATGTATCTTATGTATTTCTCTCCATTCCTCTGGCCTATTTCCAACAAGACACCATGCTTATCACAGGGCTGTCAGCGCACCAGAAGGATGACCTTGAAAAAGGTCCCCTCAACTCTCTTGGCTGAAGTCTTCAGCTGTAAAAGGAAACGAGGTGATCAAATCACATGATCTTTTGGATCCCTGCCAAACCTGAATTCTAAATCTCTCCCTTGTATGCATTATTACAGTCCTCTATTTGTAAATAGAAGATTCAAGGACTTTTTCATTCAATTACTCTAATGTTTCTATCTGGCCCTCAAATTTTTAAAAGCTGTCCTGAAAAGGTTGTCCTGGCAACCAAAAGAGTTGAAGTAGGTGGTAGCAAAAGGCAGGGCACTGAATTGTATCAGGAAGGAAAAAATGTTATCCATTCAGTGGTTGTTTTCTCCAATCAACGCACAGAGCAGGCAACCATCTCTTAGCCCTGAAAGGGCTTCGGGATCCTAAGGGATCTGGGGACCACACTCCTGAGAACTGCTATACTACTTCAAAAGCTCGAGTGTATTTTTCCTGTCCACGTGTTAGAAATTCTTACAAGTATATGTCCCTAAGCAAGGAAGAATATTATCTGGGGTGTTTTTAAAGTTCTACACACTTAGCATACTGTACTTAGTCTTCTATAACTTGCTTTTTTCACTCAACTTTAAATCTCTGAGTGCTATCCAATTTGATGCATGTAAGTCTAGGTCACGCATTTTAACTGCTATATAGTATTCCATCGTGTTAGATCTCTGTTTGTCCATTCCGAAAGTGATGAACATTTAGAGTGTTTTGAATTTTTCTCTTTTACGAACAACGCTTCAACAAATGTCCTTGTATGTGTCTCCTTGGGTAATGTACATGTCTCCAGAGCACATCATTAGTATATAGAACTACACAGGGACCTCCTAGGTCATATGGTACACATAGCTTCAATTTCACCAATATCTCCCAATTGTTTTCCAAGGTGACTGTACCAGTTAACAGTCGGTAACTTACATTCTATGGCATAGACTATTAGCTAATCACTAACTGAATTTCCTTTTCTTCTTAGGCCTTCAGCTATACTACATTTCCCATCCCCCCTTGCAGTTAGATGTGACCATGTGTTTGAGTTCTAGCCAAAAGAATGTGAATGAAAGTGAAGTACCCAATTTCCGTGCCTTGGCCATAAAACTCTCCCATAAACAATCTTCTATACTCTTTCCTGATCCCCCAGCTAGAGGTCTACATCCAGGGTGACCTTCCTTCAGAGCTGCATGTTGAAGATGGCAGAGCCACTGGTAGCCCAGATCTCTAGATGACACCCTTATTGACCTGGACACACACCCGGCTGTTGTAGGAATCAGAAATAAACTTCTGTGTTTATTCAGTGAGATTTTGGACTTCGAGCAGTTAGCCTATGCTAACTAATACCTCTTCCCATGAATAGTTTATGAGATTTGCTCCTTTTCCACAACCTTGTCAACACTTAGAGAATTCTGCTTTGAAACTGCTCCCCAATTGTCAGTCTGAATTTATTGTTTTGATCTGCTTTACTTTCTCAGGTTACTATAGTGAGGTTAAGCCATCATTTCACATGTTTGTTAATTTCCTCTATATTGTAGAATACAATCATAGAAATATAATATATAAAGTTACTATAAATGAGAAAGGGAGTCAACTTGATTAAAGGGAAATAATAAAGTAGGATACTTGGACTGAAAATATCTTTTGGTTATCCTGGCACTTCTGTTTGCTATTAAGAGAAGTAATGAAAAGAGATTATTTACAAACCCAGAAGCTAAAGAGTGATGTCACCTGCTATCTAATCAAATAGAAACAAGCTCTCAAGTCAAATTGAAACTTAAATCCAATCAACTCTAAGTGGCTGGTTCTCCAAAGACTCTTAGGATTAAGCCTCTGTATTTGTTATTTATTAATCACCCCAAAACCTTCTCTAAAAATTGAGAACCAAGTTTCAGTACTTTCGGGTTCTCTATGGTATGATATTTATATCTGCAAATATCATCTCTATCCTGCTCATTTTTTTTAAAGGTCTGTTATGTGGGTCATAATTACAATGCAGAATAGAAGGAGAGTGGCTGCCCTTGAGGTCCCTGACTTTAAAGATATGGTTTCTGATCTTTTGCCAATACATTAGTTATGTTTGTAGATATTTAAAAAAAGATTTATTGATTTATATGGGAAAGGGAAATAGGTAGGGACAAAGGGAGGGAGAGAGAGTCCCAAGTAGACCCCGAGCTGAGCACAGAACGGACAAGGGATTCAATCTCCCAACTCTGAGATCATGACTAGAGCTGAAACCAAGAGCTGGACGCTTAACCAAATGCACCACCCAGGCACCCGTTTGTAGATTTTTATTTTTTTTTTTAAAGATTTTATTTATTTATTTGACAGAGATCACAAGGAGGCAAAGAGGCAGGCAGAGAGAGAGGGGGAAGCAGGCTCTCCACTGAGCAGAGAGCCCGATGCAGGGCTCGATCCTAGGACCCTGAGATCATCACCTGAGCTGAAGGCAGAGGCTTAACCCACTGAGCCACCCAGGCGCCCTGTAGATTTTTTTAAACATTATGCTTTATCAAGATAATACAACTTCCGGGGCTGCACTCCAGCCCTCTCGCTCACTCTAGGACTTTGCTCCAGTGCTTCTCACTCTGCCTCTGCTCAGTCTTCCTTAGCAGCTGCTCTGGACCTTTGGGATCTTTCCTTTTGTGTAAAGCTCCTCTTTGAACATCATCTTTTCTCTGTCTACGCTCACTCCTGTGATCTCATGCAGCCTCATGACCTTTTGAACACCACATAGATACCAATATAACTCCCGGATTTTTCTCTCCAGCTCAGGCCTCTCCCTTACTTCAAGATTCAAATATTCAATTGCCCACTTACTGTTTCTACCTGGATGCCTCATGGGCACCTCAAACTTGATAAAAACTCCTTATCCCCAAATTTCCTCTTCCGCAACCTTCCCCATCTCAGCAAACGTCAATTCCATCCCACCAGTTGCTTAAGCCAAAACCCTAGAGTCATTCTTGACTTCTCTTTTTTCCACACACCTTAGATGCAATCCATGCAATTCTGTCTCTGCAAAATTTCCCCCGGATTCCACCACTCCCAGCGGGCTCTACTGCAACCACCCTTGTCTGAGCGATCATGCTCCAGCTGCAGAAGCTTCCTTGCTGGCCACCCTGCTTTGCCTCGTGACCCCTTACAGACCATATTCTATGCAGGTGATGGAGTGATTCTTTTCCAGCGTTATTCAGAGGTCACTCATTTGCTCAAAACCCTCTCAAGGCTTCCCTTCCCACTTAGAATAAAAGCCAAATTCCTTCACCTTCAAAGATGAATAAATAAGCTTCTGGATGTTCCTCATTCCTTGTCTTGTAAACCCACCCTGGACTAGGATTTTTTCCTGACTCAACACATTTCTTTAATAGTTACAGGTTGAATTAGGATTTCATTTTTTCTTAACATTGTTAACATGGATCTAGAAAACTGTCCATTTAACATCTCCAAATATGCTGTCAAAAAGTATTTATAGCATTTTTCCATTTTCTCCTAATATTGTTCATTTGTCCCTCCTCCCCGGCTCCCATCAGTCCTGCCAGAAGTTTATGTATTTATTAGTCTTTTCTAAAAAAGAAATTTTGGGGCACCCAGGTGGCTCAGTTGGTTGGTTGGGTGTCTGCCTTTGGCTCTGGTCATGACCCCAGAGTCCCAGGATCAAGGCCCACATCTGGCTCCCTGCTCAGCTGGGAGTCTGCTTCTCCCTCTGCCCCTCCCCCTGCTCATGCTCTCTTGCTCTCTAATAAATAAAATCTTTTAAAAAATAAAAACTAAAAAACAGCTTTTGGTTTGCTCAATCCTTATTGTGTGTGTGTTTTTTAAGATTTTATTTATTTATTTGACAGACAGAGATCACAAGTAGGCAGAGAGGGAGGCAGAGAGGGAGGCGGGGAAGCAGGCTCCCTGCCAAGCAGAGAGCCCGATGCGGGGCTCGATCCCAGGACCCTGGGATCATGACCTGAGATGAAGGCAGAGGCTTTAACCCATGGAGCCACCCAGGTGCCCCCTTATTATGTTCTCTTACACTAACTTTTGCTCCTGTATTATTTCCTTTCTTCTGTTTTCTTGGCTATACTGTTATCCTATTCTCAATGAGTTCCTTAACTTTCAAGTCTTTCTTCTTTTCTGATATTTATTTCAAAACATAAATTTAAAATCCCATGTTAGCTGTATCTCATTTGTATTTGGAATGCTTCTGCTGTCACTCAGTTCATAATTTCCATTATAATTAGAGATACACCCCCCCCCATGACATATCTATCCATGATTCATAGAGATATATTTAGAAGTGGACTTAGTAAGATTCCAAACATACTTGGAGATTAAGCAGCTGCTTGCTATTGCTAACTTTCTTGCATTTGGCAAAAACTGTGGTGTTTGTGAAGTTGATTCTTCAAATATTTTTGAGACTTTCTCATACCCTAATTTGTCATGAATTTTTAAAAACCTTTGCAAGTTTGAAACAAATATGTATTTTCTATTGGTGGGGTGCAGAGTTCTATGTATGTATACTTGACTGAGTTTGTTTCTCATGATGCTCCAATTTTCTATGTCCTAATTATTTCTCTGCTTGATCTATTAGTGTCTTAGGGGAGTATAAAAGTTCTTAATATGATTATGGATTTATTAACTTCTACAGTTGGGTCAAGTTTTGCTTCAATCATTTTGAAGCAGTTCTACTCTGCTGATTTAAAATTGCTTTATTTTCTGGGCGCCTGGGTGGCTCAGTGGGTTAAGCCACTGCCTTCGGCTCAGGTCATGATCTCAGGGTCCTGGGATTGAGTCCCGCATCGGGCTCTCTGCTCAGCAGGGAGCCTGCTTCCCTCTCTCTCTGCCTGCCTCTCTGTCTACTTGTGATCTCCGTCTGTCAAATAAATAAATAAAATCTTTAAAAAAAAATAAATAAAATTGCTTTATTTTCTTGGTGACTTATCCTTTTATCACTTAATAATAACATTTTTTTATCCCTAATAATGAAATTTTTTAAAATTTCAAGATCTACTGTTTGACATTAGTATGATCACACCAATTTCTTCTTTAACATCTGCCTATACATCTTGTCTAAACTACAATCAACCTTTGAGGGCACATGAATGGCTCAGTTAAGCGTCCGACTCTTGATTTTGGTTTAGGTAATGATCTCAGGGTGGTGAGATTGAGCCTCACCAAAGTGTCCACACTCAGTGGGGAGTCTGCCTGGGATTCTCTCCCTCTTCCTAAACCCCTCTTGCTCACTTTCTTCCTCTAAATAAATAAACTATTTAAACCTTAAAAAAAAAAAAAAAACCCAAACTACTTTCAACCTTTGAGTATCCTGTTTAAGGTTGTATCTCTCGCCTTAAAAAAAATAAATAAATAAAAAGGTTGAGTCTAACACAGGGCTCAATCTCATGACCCAGAGATCATGACCTGAGCCGAAACCAAGAACCAACTGCTTAACTGTTTTATCTCTTATAAACCACATATATCTTGGGGCACCTGGGTGGCTCAGTTGGTTAAGCGTCTGCCTTCTGCTCAGGTCATGATGCCAGGGTCCTGGGAAGGAGTCCCAGGCCTGGATCCCTGCTCAGTGGAGAGTTGGCTTCTCCCTCCCCCTCTGCCCCGCTTGTATACAAGCTTTCTCTCTCTCAAATAAAATCACATTTATAAAAACCACATAGATCTTTAAGATTTTTTAAATAATTTCTATTACCGGGGCGCCTGGGTGGCTCAGTGGGTTAAAGCCTGTACCTTCGGCTCAGGTCATGATCCCAGGGTTCTGTGATCCAGGCCCGCATTGCATCAGGCTCTCTGCTTGGCGGGGAGCCTGTCCCCCTCCCTGACCCCCCCACCTGCCGCCCGCCTCTCTTCCTACTTGTGATCTGTCAAATAAATAAATAAAATCTTTAAAAAAATTATTTCTATTACCTGGCTAATTTAAGCATTTACATTTATTGTGATCACTAATATAATTGTACTTATTTGTATTGTCTTTTTTTTTTTTTAAACTTCCCTCTCTCCCTAAGCACTCTTTTCCTTCCTTCTCTTGCAGTGATCAAATTTTCTTTATTCCTCCAGTGTTTGAAAAATTATATATTCCTGGGTAGGGGGAGGGTGATGTAGGTGATGGGGATTAGGGAGGGCACCTGTCATGGTGAGCACCAGGTGATGTACGGAAGTGTTGTACCACTGTATTATACACCGAAACTAGTATGGTTTAAAAAAAAAAAAAGTTACACTTGCAAAAAAAATTTTTAAGGTTATATACTCCCTTCACGTTCAAGCATTACTTAGAAATTCTTGATTTAAATATGTAATACCTCTCTCTTTCTTAACGTGATAAAGGCCTAAGATTGCTTTAACCCGGTTTCCATTCTTCTGCCGTGTTATTTCACAGTATTTAATTTTATCTTTTTTTTTTTTTTTTTTTTTTTTTTTTTTTTATTTGACAGAGAGATCACAAGCAGGCAGAGAGGCAGGGAGAGAGAGAGGAGGAAGCAGGCTGCCCGAGAGAGCAGAGAGCCCGATGCGGGGCTCGATCCCAGGACTCCGAGATCATGACCTGAGCCGAAGGCAGTGGCTTAACCCACTGAGCCACCCAGGCGCCCCAAATTTTTTTTAATTTTTTTTTTAATTTTTTTTTAAAATTTTTTTTAATTTTATCTTTTTTAAACTTGCCCCAAATTAGTCTTTATTATTAATACTATTTGTTCCCTACTCCATCTTTTAATTATCCCATTCTTTTCATTTTAAATTCCATTGGTACTGAATAAGCAATATTTACTTTTCTGCTCCCTTATCTGCTTTTTATACCAAATAATCTGCAGTTATAATTACTGTCTTGATCACCGTTTCTGATCCATATTCTCTTATCACTACTTTGTACCTAACACTTTTGGTTATGAGCTTTCAAACAGAACTGACATTCAAAAAATGTATAAAATTAGTATTATCTGGACCAAAGTATATCTAGGAATTTTTTTCAGTAAATAATTATTTGAAGATAATCCCTGGAATGTACAATTATATTCTCTGTATACACAAAATCATACCTGCAAAAGGACCCTTTCATAAAAATAGCTCTTTTCTTCTTTGCCTTTAAGATTTAATTAATATTTAGTAGCAAATATATTTCACAAATGACTAATGAAAAAATTGTTCCCTTGCACAGATACAGGAAAAGGAATTAGTTTGACACCCTATTGCCTCAAACTGAAGAATAATTAGGAGTTTGACATATTTAACACTGAATGATTTCTAACAAGTGAAATCAATTTAAAAAGCAAATCAGGGGCAGCTGGGCGGCTCAGTCAGTTAAGCGTCTGACTTGCGCTCAGGTCATGATCTCAGGGTCCTGGGATAGAGCCCTTTGCGCTCTGCTGGCTCCCTGCTCAGCAGCGGGGAGTCTGTTTGTCCCTCTCCCTCTACCCTTCTCCCCAGTCATGCTCATGCTCCCCATCTCTCTCAAATAAATAATCTTTAAAAAATAAAAATAAAAAGCAAATCAGAAACAGTTCAGAGCTTGTACCAGCTGACACTGAAAAATGCCTCTT
Source organism: Lutra lutra (assembly GCF_902655055.1). NCBI lineage: Eukaryota > Metazoa > Chordata > Mammalia > Carnivora > Mustelidae > Lutra > Lutra lutra. The sequence continues at coordinate 84,682,592 of NC_062296.1, read as the reverse complement.
AAACATCCGCATATATCTACGGGAAATGGGGAGATAGAGCATCAATTTTAGAAACCACTAGTCCAGCTCGTTCATTTTTTATGGTAAAATATGCATTAAGTGGCTTGTTTTTAGAGTGGTTAGGTGACCTCAGAAAGACGAGATGCTAAATAGATTAATGATCTACAACTGTGAAGACTAGCTCTTGGGGCAGGATGGGCGGGGTGGGGACTAGGAGCACCCGCCTGTGAAAGCAGACTCACGGGATTTCCCAGCAGAATTCTACCTGGAGGACTCTGGTTAGCCACAAGCATAAAGAGGACAAATACCAGAGCTTCTCACCAACTACCCCCAAAATAAATACCACTAAAGGCTGAAACACCTTTTTTTTCTTTTTTAATCATTAAAATGTTGGAAAGGAAAGTCCAACACTGCAAATTTGCTTTAATAAGACTGTTCTTTTGCTCCTGAGAGAAGGCAAGCCTGGATCAATGGCTGGGTCATTCGGATGGCTCAGAGCCTGCTGGAGGTATTTCATCAACAAGGACTTCACCGTACCTTTCATGTGACAGGAACACCGCTTAACACAAAAGGAACAAAAGTGATGAGGCCTCTGTGCTTAAGGATCTCACTGCATCGATGCGGAGACAGAATTACGTTTATAGACCGAAAAGCAATTAGTAGTTGTACCAAGGCCTTCAGGAAAGGGAGTAACATGGCCCACGGTGGTGAGGTGAGGACACGTGGCTTAGGTATTTGTGGCCTATATTAAAGTCATAGCACCACCAATAGCGCTGTTTACTGATTGCCTACTGGATGCCAGGCAACGTACTAGGCACTAATTTTTTCTTCACTAATCTTTCTTCTCCGTGGAGGTAGGTGTTATTGTCCCCATTTTACAGATGAGGCCATGAACTTAAGAGAGGTTGAGTAAATGCTAATAGGTCATTCAAGGCAGAGCTGGGTACACAAACACAGGTGTGCCACAAGAACCAAGCTTCATTAGCTCTCCTTACAGACACTTCCCTCACAGTAAGGCAGGGAAAAACCTTCCAACTTCAATTTTAAAACAGTCTGTAGATGTGATTATAATACATACTCCAATCAGGAAGGCAAAAATTAACCACCATTTGCCCGCCTAACTCTTTAATTCTCAACTTAATGTCATCTCTTCCAGGACTCCATCCCTGCTCCCCAAACTGGGTTAAGCTCCCCTAGTAAGGACCACAGTCCTTCATGTGCAATTTTAAAAGCCAGCAAGTTCTGAAAATCTAAAGTGTTTTCGTAAGTTTGCAGCAAGCTTGGTGACAAAAGGGTGACCTGAACTGACATAAGGCTATTGTAAGTCTTTACTTTTCCTAGTTGGTGTGAATATTCACATTCGGATGTGAAAAGAATGTGTTTGATTAAGGGATGCTGCCCACTGCAGTTATTACAAAATACATATGTATATTACACCTTTCTAAAATTCAAACATTTCTGCCTTGCAAACAATACCTGGCCCCAAAGAGCTCAGACAAAAGATTCCGGAACTATACCCTATGCATAAATCTCACTGCATTACAAGCATTTATTCTTCTTTGTAAGCCCAGATCCTGACAGAGTGTCTTGCATATAATAGGTACACAACAAATATTTCATGAATGAGGAAATAAGACTGAGAAATTGGCTAAGAAGGGAAAATGGTCAGTGGCCTGGGAATGACAATGGTTCTCGACGTGTAGGCTGAGCCTCTAACTAACTATGGAATGCCACTCTTTCTCAGACAGGGAGGTCCTATTAATAGTTGCTGCTGATTGAGGAAAGGGACAGAGCCGCTGTCTTCATTAGGAATAAAAATAGTCCAGTTGTCTTACATGATGGGCCCACATAGAGCTTTAGCCCAGTAATACAGAACCTCACAGGTCCCCCTTGAACTTGGGGGCAGAAGACCTGCATTTGGTTCTGACCCTGCTACATGTCCTAACCTTTTTGGCCTGTAGTTTCCTCATCTGTAAAGTATCAACCAGAGTAATCCCTAACGGCCCTCGCATGTGGGTCTCTAACAGGTAACTCACGGGAGGGGCAAGAACAGTTGCCCCACACTCTGGAGGAGCAGGATGCAAACCTCAGGAGGTTCTTCACTCCTGTCTGCCACCCTGACAGTCCTAAGTTCACCATCCCCGTCCTTCTGTCCATCCTATACACACTTCCTCTCTCAACCCGCCCCAAAAAACAGTCAACGCAAAAAGACGCATTTTTGTACCCAGGACACCGGGCGGGGGGGCCCTTAGAACCCCAACAAAGGTCAGAGAATTGTGTGAAGAGCGGCCGCACAGCCCTTCGGTCCCCTGAAAGAGAATGGGGTGGAAGGGGGGTGGGAGTAATCACTGGCCGGCAAGCACCGGATTTAAGAAAGAAAACCTCCTAAATGCGAAGTCTCAGGACCGGGAGGGGATTGGGTAGGGGAACGAGTGCCACGAGAGGGCTGCTCGGGTGGTCCTTCCTTACCTGGTAGCACAGGATGGTTTGCTGGACCAGCCGCGCGTAGCCATCCAAGCGGACCCCGGAATTGCTCCTGCTCCTCATCTCCGCGTGCTGCCGGGGCCGCAGCGCCCGACGGGCCGTGCAGAGGTGGGACGCCCGAAACTGTGGCCGCCGAGCGGGCCTGGTTCCCAAACACTACAGCCTGGGTTAGTTCTCGGGACAGTGCCCGGCGGTGGGCGGTCGAGACTTTTTAAAATGAAAGAGCCAAAGTATGATTGGAAAGCAAGCCAACCAGAGTTTCAGTCCTCTGCAAAGCGCGGGGGCGGTGATGAGGGCTGGCGCTAAGGCGGACCCTCCCGGGACCAGGCCGGCCGCACTCTTCACACCCGCTGGTCCCGGACAGCCCCGAGGAAGACGCGAGGAACTGGGTTCTGGACGTGAAACAACGAAGACCCCGACGAGCCTTTTACGTCTTCGAGCGGTCTGGAGGGACCCCGGGGCGGGCCGCCAGCGCTAGCCTACCCGCCGGCCGCAGCCCACTTTCCGCCCCGCCCCCGCCGCGGAACCCAACCCTCCGAGTCGCGGTTCAAGGGGGGAAAGGAAAGGGGGTAGCCCACAGGAGTACCGGACTACTATGTTCCGGGCGGGAACCAAATTGCCTCCCTGAGCCCCTTACCTCCCCGCCGGCCGTCGACCCCAGGGGAGGCTGGGGAAACAGGCCCTTCCGCGGTGACCACCTGGACGCCCTGGGCCCGCCCCAGGCCCCACCTCTGGGCCCGCCTCCGGCTCCGCCCCGCCGCGAAGCGGAACCCGCGGAGCCGGGCCTGAGGAACAGGGTAAGGGGGACGCTTCGCCGGAGGCGCAGAACGCCCCTAATACGGTCGCTTGTGGTCCCGCCCCGTCCTGGGATGAGCTCGCAGCCGCATCTGCGACCCCGCCTTCCAGTCCCTCCCCCGCAGCGGAGCGGAGCCCGCGCAATCAGGGAGATGAAAGACGGGTTCCAGGGTTCCTCCCCGAGTTGCCGAGAGGCCCGGGGAATGGGCAGCCATCCTCACGGGAGGCCGGAGAAGTAGGCCCGCCCACCGCGGCCACCTGGGCTGGATCATAATTATCTTATCTGGCCGCGTCTCCACCGCAGTCTCCATCACTGAGCGCAAGCCGAGTAGTGTGGCCCCTCAGGGAAGGAAAGGGGGCACACCCCCTTCCCTCTTTCGCTTCCTGTAGGCCCTGCCCCAGATCACCGTTCTGCAAGTCAGGCCTGCAGTCCACCTCCTACAGGCCTACAACGTGAAATTGGCATTTTTGCAGCGGTTGATTACCTACAGTTCCGTCTTTGACCCAGTGTTCATTTTCCAACAAAATCTGTTCCACTGGACAGCTCGGCTAATGTCATTTTCAGAAGCCCTCTGCTAGTCTCCATGCATTTACTGTAAGCTTGACCAAGTAGGCCACTCCTCCTCTTCGCCTATCTGAAGCCTATCTTTTTTTTTTTTTAAGATTTTATTTATTTATTTATTTATTTGACAGAATGAGCTAGGGGGAAAGGCAGAGAAAGAGGGAGAAGCAGACTCCTCGCTAAGCAGGGAGCCTCTTGTGGGGCTCCATCCAGGAATCCTGTGATCATGACCTGAGCTGAAGGCAGCCGCTTAACCGCCTGGGCCGCCCAGGCACCCCTGAAGCCTATCCTTTAAGGGTCAACTCACTTCCCCCCTCCTAGAAGCCCTCCCTATTCTCTGAATTGCCATCTAATTTCTTTGTAAAAACTTAGGTTTCGGAGTCAGTGCAAATTAAATTCAAATTCCGGTTCTGCCATTGACAAGTGTGAGCTTCAGCAATGCCACTGCAGCAGTTTGAAATTCACGTTCTCATCTGTAAAATGGGGATAATACCACCTACTTCCAAAGGCGGCTAACATCAAGGGGATGAATGAAAAGCACTGAGCACCATGCCTAGCTCATAGAGAAGTATTTCATAAATCATAGCTATTTTCATCTGTCATTTGACAATGTATTTCCATGTGTTATTTTTGTTTTCAGATGAGGCATGCTTTTGTATTGTATTTGGATTCTAAGATACTCATTCAAACAGCCTTTTGAGGGGTGCCTGGGTAGCTTGGTTGGTTTAGGGCTGAGGCTTGGTTTTCACTCCAGTGGTTATCTCAGGGTGGTAAGATCCAGGGCCCACCCCCTAGGGCTCAGAGCTCAGCATGAAGTCTGTTTAGGATGGTCTCTTCCTCCCCCTCCTGCCCCCAACCATAAATAAAAATCTTAAAAGTCTTGGGGCGCCTGGGTAGCTCAGTTGGTTAAGCATCTGCCTTTAGCTCAGGTTGTGATCCCAAGGTCCTGGGTTCAGCCCCATGTGGGGCCCTCTGCTCGGAGGGGAGCCTGCTTCTCCCTCTCCCTCTGCCTGCTTGTGCTCTCTCAAATAAGTAAATTAAAAAAAAAAAAAAAAGGCTTTGAAATCTCCTGCCATGTCTGAAGCAGTGTTGAGCATGTAGTTGTAACTCAGTGTTGAATGAATGAAAGAAAATCAGTCCTGCTAACTGGGTCCCCTTAACTGAATTCACTTTAGAAATTCCATATCATAAATCTGTCACTCAACTATAGCACCCAAACCCACATGTCACATACTTTCTTACTATTGACTCTTAAATTATTCAGCAATCTATGTGATGTGCCTCCATGCAGAATTTGTAATAGTCTAGGGGTAAATAAAATTAGACATTAAGTTATGACCATTGAATCTCTTTTGGACTCGGAGTATGTAATCTTACTAGAATTCATATATTGTGAATCAAAAAGCCAGAATGGGATCATTTCTTCATTACTGTTTTTGTTCACATGGAGTGCTTCTTCAAGAGTCCATTTTGCAGCCATAGGGGGAAATGACGGATAACCTTTGCTCATTACCTGGCATTTCCATCCAGTATAGAGACATTTTCCATTTATCCCATTCTTAGTAAATTCTTCTATGCACGCATATGCCCCTTTTGATGAATACCTAGCCTACATTCTTAAGCTTTGGTCTATGCTTTAATGAATATTATCGTATCAGCTACATTTTTCCATAAGCTTGAAATTCAAGGATAAAACCAAGAAGGAAAGCTACTAATTTTTAGCTTTTAAATTTCCATGCATATTTTGGACCATAAGCTGCGCTATATAAACAACAGTCTCCTATCTTAGTATCCCTATGTCCGTAAGATGCAAAATTTCCATCACTTGGTTTCTGTATCTATGAACCCTTTCTCTGGCTGTGATCCAATAGACAGAAACCTGTCTCCAAGTCATTTCCCAAATATTCGTCAAGAATCAGATATGGAACATGATGGGGTAAGTTCTTCCTGAAGCTGATTCATGATCTTTGTAGATATGAAAGCCCAAAAGTGGACTCTAGGGTCCACACAGGACTTCTCTGACCTCATCCAGAGGGTCTGCCTCATTGTCCTGTCATTGCGGTTCAGGTCTACGAAGTTCCCAGAGAGGCCCATGTCAGCAGACCAAGGTAGAAACTATCTAGGGTTTCTTCTGGAAGGCTCAAATTTTTGACCCTAAGGAAGAGCACCCCATCTTTGACACAAAGGAGAGGGTCCATTCTGAATGAATTTTCTGGAAAGAGCCAATGTACTGAATTTTGTTATTTCTATGACAAATCTTTTTTGACTGGCAATCATCTTTATTGTAGTATTTTAAAGAATGTACGATTTGTCTCTGTTCCAGATTCCTGTTGCTAGTTTGAGACTAATAGGTAAAGAGTAGAAACACCAGGGAGTGTAAGATTTCTTCTCAGTGAAGAATATACAGACATATTTAAAAGAATATATTCTGGAAGAATGTATTCAATTTTTGTCTGCCCAACATTTTGATGCTGTACCTAGAGAAAAGAAAAAAAGAATCTACTGACAAGAATTCTGCCCATTCAAGATTATGTTTTTATGTCCACCCAGTGCTTCCTTTTTCCTGTCCTTCAGACTCCAACCACATCAGTTGAAACTGAGGCAGAGACAAACTGAATAGTCCCTAAAACGCTGTTATGGAGAAAAAAAATGTTAACACACTAGTCCGTTCAGAAAACTGTTCATTTAGTAAAGTAGATCTTTGTCAAAATGACCTTCAAACTAACCTCCTTTCTAGATGACCTCATTAGATACAACCAGTATCCCAAAGGAAGCCATTTCACCATTTTTGCTGAGACTAGTCCTGATGCTGCTCCCTGAAGTTAAGAGCTACTCTGTGGGATTAATGATTGCAGTGTGTTTGGGGGAAAAACTTCTCGAATGTTCTGAGGAAATTCTTCTTCAAATACTGGTCACTGCTGTGACGTGCCTTGCCTCCTCATACTAGCACTTCTGTCTCCTTCATTGGAGTCTCAGATTGTGAGACCAATTTTAAACTCAAAGAAGGCTGTTTTTCAGGAACATTCTCTCTATCCTGCCCCTTATCCGTGTGAAGGAAAAAAAGAGACAAGAGAATTTGGCTTAAGGACCACAGCCCAAACACAAAACCTAAGAGGGAAAATGAGGGGGCATGGACAGAATCTAAAGAACACTGGCCACTGGGCATCCTCTGGCATATACTTTGATTACATCCTCTCCCTGAGATTCTGTCTCTGAGATCTCACACCCAAATCTCAGGTATCTCACCACCTTCCTCAACAATTTAATCTTCAACATCTTTGAGGCAGTGGAGCATCACAGGAGAGACTGCTCAAAGACCTCTTACGGAATCAAGGCCAACTTCCCCCAGCTGTGGCTCCCCCATACTCATCAGCTCCCCCAGAAGCCCCAAATCCTGTCTTCCCCTTCTCGAAATCCTACTGCTCAATGCTGAGGATGCGGAGACATGGAGGGAGGGGATCCAAATCCGGGGCTGCGAAGGCCGATGGCAACATGTGTTAAAAAGGGAGGCTGGAAAGACTGTAGAGACCTCAGAAACTGATCCCGTGGGGAGGAACCTTGCTCTAGCCTCACAGTCACTGTGTGTCTGCTGTTTGCTAGAAGATGTTCCCGTCGCGTTCCTCCGTGTCAGGCCACTCACACGCCACGCCGCCAGGGAAGGAGATCACGGTCGCCTTCTCTCAGTGAAAGCTTTCAAACTCAAAGGACTGAACTACAAATTTATTTTGGCGATCTTAACATTTTTGTCGATTTTGACATAAATACAAGACAATTAAATAAATCAGAGAAGAAATATCGCAAAGGCAAATCAGCACTCACAGAGGTGTATTACATTATTACTGTGGTTAGCTGGAGCTATGACCTTCCCTTGAAATATATGCAAGGGAACTCTAGTGAAAGACCTAACTACGGGGTCTTGCAAGGTTCCTCATCAGGACACACCTGAGGAGTAGCTCAGGCAGCTATAGGCGGGAAGCACGATAAACCCTCCTTAACTAGGAGCAATCAGGGTTTGATACATATGGAAACGACAGCATTGCAGGATAGTTCACGCTCCCAACAGCTGCTCCCCCTTGTCACTATACATTCTTCAAGACTTGACACCTTTTAAAAAATAATCACAAGTCTGGCTGGGCCAGAGTGTACCAGTCATGACAACTAAAGTACTATGCAGTTGCCTTTTAAAGAAGAGCAATAGGATTTTTTTTTCCTCATCTACCTCTCCTTTAAAAGGGAATCAATCCTACTCTCCTCCCCTTGTCTGAAAGGCTCTGGGGATGTGAGAAGTGGCAGTGTATGGATCTCCTCCACAGTCACAATTTTGCTGACAGATGGTCTAGATTACGGTTCTATCCCTCTCTGTGGCCAAGGTACTAGGTGAAACATCTTGGTGCAGGTTCCATAATCTGCTTACTAGGAATGAGGTCAGGAGATGGGCACTGGGATTGGCTGCCACGTTTGTTGTACACGTGGTGCCCTGCACAAGGGTGCACCCAAGAGGATACGTGGGGCTAAAATATGGCCCCCACTTTGTCTGCCAAACCATAAGCGCTCGGGGCTGTGTCTGCCCGGGGAGGGGGGGGGACACATTTTTCCAACTTGCTCAAAGGCACTAATGAGCTAATTGTGGCACTGTCTGCGTACGTTTTTTCCAGTCGAGCTGGCACCATTATTTCTTGATTTCAGTGAAGCTTCTGTATTTCACATCCCATATAATCTCCAAAAGGAGCTTTAGAATTCACTGAACCAGCAAGGATTTTCTGAATTATCACATTAGACACAATAACACAACCACGATTCTACAAAGAAATTAATTTACACAGTAGAAAATAAATACAAGAAATGTTGAAGATATTTGACATGGGATCACTAGAATTTAGCTTATTTACAACAAAGGCATGCACAACTGAACTCACCAACAGGTTGAAGTCAATAATTGCTTTATCGGACCTTATCATAGATGACTCGGCCTCTTTAGAATACAGCTAGAAATGAACTACTTTGATTTTAAACGAGTCTTATTCTTACTGTATCGTTTAAACCCAGCCTTCTTTTAAAATGAAGGTTAAAAACCAGATGGCAAATGTCTAAAAACCATGGATAATGTCTTGGGTTTCCTCTTCCAATAACCATTGCCCTCAATTAGCATATGTTCCTCCAGAGGTTGCTGAGTATAAAATTAGTTGATTTTCACACATCTCACATTGTGTAAAAGGTAAAATTGGACATTTTCACACTGTCAAGCATCGTGCTTTGTTTTTAGAAAAAGGAATCACATTTGCTCAATAAAGTGTAAACTTCCCCGCTTTGAAGTCCTTCTGAGAGCGATACGGCTTTTACCGTTGCACGTATCTTCTTTCTCAGTAAACATGTGCTGTTTTCCAGTGAAATCATGAAGGCACACATCTCCATTCTGAACACTGAAAGAAACACCATTCTTCTCTGTTGAAGCATTCCCTATAGAAGGAAAAACAAATCTGGTGTCACAAAGTATCCACAAAAAACAATTAAAAAATAAACACAGTTAAATCCCTTTGCTCTGAAGTAGGCACATGTAGTACGTGTTTTCTTTTTTAAATATATAATACTATATTATATAGAAACTAGAGAATGTGTCAGAAACCTGTTCTCTATAGCAATTTTTTTTTTTAATGAAATGGTCAAGTATGAAGGAAAATAATATATTTGATTGGAAAAGGCCAATTTCCTAACTCTGGTTAATCATATTATCAAGAAGTAGCTTCTGAACAGCATGACCTAATGCAATATTCTGGTCTCCCCCAAAAGATTAAGGTTAACAGAGATCCCATATGTCCCCTTATGAAGTTCTTGGTTCCTTAAGATGCCTATAAAATAGGGTGCCCAGGTGGCTCAGCTGGTTAAGCAACTGCCTTCAGCTCAGGTCATGATCCCGGGGTCCCAGGATCAAGTCCCACATAGGGCTCCCAGCTCCACGGGGAGTCTGCTTCTCCCTCTCACCTTCTCCTTGCTCATGCTCTCTCTCACTGTCTCTCTCTCTCTCTCTCTCTCTCAAATAAATAAATAAAGTCTTAAAAAAAAAAGATTTCTGGGACCCCTGGGTGGCTCAGTTGGTTAAGCCGCTGCCTTCGGCTCAGGTCGTGATCCCAGAGTCCTGGGATCGAGTCCCGCATTGGGCTCCTTGCTCAGTGGGGAGCCTGCTTCTCTCTCTGCCTCTGCCTGTCGCTCTGCCTGCTTGTGTTCTCCCGCTCGCTCGCTCTCTCTCTGACAAATAAATAAATTAAAAAAAAAAAGATTTCTATAAAATAAAACTTTGTACCAGAGAAACTGAGAGCAAAAATAGTCATGAGCAAGACAAAACTAGCTCTGGTAGACTAAAACAGCCCCTCTGACTAAACCAGGTCAGGACTGATTCCCACGAGGAAACGACCAATTTATTACAACCTCAGAGTCCAAGCCAGGGTGCAGCTGGACATTCTAGAGACATCGTAGTTTTGACCTGGGCCTCCCACACAGCAAGCAGGCCTTCGACTGTGTGTGTGCAGGAAGCGCGAAACCATAGCTGCTAAGACCCTCCGGCTACTTGGCACTATCCTCCTGAACATTATCCTACTAGAAGACAACGTAGAAAACCAAATGCCAGGACGCCTGGGGGGTGTAGTCCGTTGAGTGACTGACTCCTGGTTTCGGCTCAAGCTGTGATCTCAGGGTTCTGAGATTGAGTCCCATGTCAGACTCTACGCTCAGTGCAATCTGCTTGAGATTCTCTCTCCCTCTGGCTCTGTCCCTTCCACTTGTATGCTCTCCCTATCTCTAAAATAAGTAAATAAATCTTAAAAACAGAAAGCTGAATAAGAAGCCCATTTTTTAGTTCATGCTATAATCATCACAATAATGACTAACAGTGTTGACAACTGTGTAAGTATTATCTCATTACATTACACGCTGAGTGCTTTTATTATCCCCATTCCACCGACCATGAAACTAAGGTTTCAGAAATCAAGTGTTTTGTACAAGGTTTTGTGTGGCTCAGAACTGACGGAGTCAACAACATGTGACATTTCTTTCAAAATGTGAGCTTGTGGATGCCCCCCCCTCCCTGCTGTGTGGAATGAGATAGCTGCTCACGCATAATCAGATAGGTGGCATTCGCATAAACTAGGTGATGGATATGGTCAACACAGCCCAAATAGGGCGTGTGACCATCTGAGGCCAGCTGTCCTGCTTTAGGCATTTTGGTTTGAGGACATTTTGGTGCAGGGACAATCTGACCTGGTGAAATGAACCATTAAGCTTCCACCTTCTTTTTTGGAGTGGCCCATCCCGTCCCTCATCCATCGCAGATCCCGGTGTGCAGCCCGAGGAGTCAGGGATGCCCATCTGATGAGCTTGTTACACGGTATTAAAAACTCGGCCGTTCCGGTGGCGAAAAATCTACCCCCACCCTCGCTGTCGGCCACCAAAAACAGCTGTGTCAAATCAGCCATGTCAAACAGCTGCACAAAAATGTGTTGCTTCCGTCAAACCTGACTGCCCGAAATATGGCAACACAGGCTAGGCAAGTGAGGCTTCATCTGTGAGTTGTTTCTAGAATATGGAAAACTCTGGCTTTAAGAGCACCAAACATTTCTGTCCAAGCCAACAGGCTTTCTAACATGTTGTGATTGTAAGGATTCATGATGGCTTACCTCACACCTCTGAGTTCTCGGCTTTGAACCTGCTTTTTCATGCTAACTTACCAGCCAGTCTTAATCACTACTGCCTCTGCTCTCTTTACTTATAGTCATTCCCCATAGAGCCATTTGTCCTAGACCCCCAGCGCTCTTACCCTGACAACTACAGTAAGGAGCTAAGGCCAAATGGTAGGTGTTTTTCCTCTTCTACAGTAATGGTTCTCAGTGAAGGGGGGGTGGGTGATTTTACCCCTCAGGGGACATTTCACAATGTCTGAAGACATTTTTGCTTGTCACAACTGGAGGTGAGGGGACAGGTACTCCTGGTATCTGGTGGGTGGAAACCAGGGATGTTGCTAAACGTCCCCAACCCCCAACCGCATGGGACAGGCTCCCCCCTCCCAAAACCAAACAGTTACCTAGCTCCAAATGTCAGCTGTGCCAAGGTTGAGAAACCTCGACTTAGAGGCATTCTATTGTACTTTTAAAATTCTCTATAAACCAGCAGGACCTCCCATCTTCAGGAGATTAGAATATAATTAAAATAATTATATTAAATTAAATTGATTAAGTACTTAATATCCTAACACAATGAATAAAGGCAAATTCTCCAGGGAAGGCGAAAGTATATGAGCAGAAATAGACGTTTTTATGAAAATGCAAAAGATGTATTAAGAAGCCAAAGACGAATGAAGTACATAAGCCTTTATGAGTAATGGACAGCCCCAGTGTATGAAAGAAAGAAAATGTAATGGAAGTTTCAGCTAGAAATGTCAGAATTAGTATAAGGAGGCGTTGCAGCGAAAATCTATTCATATACTGGTGACATACATGGTCCCCAGAACTGGCCTCAATTCATCCTGGCAGTGTTTGATACATTAATGGGGATCTGGGCACTGCCACAAGGCAGCCATGCTGTGGAAAAGAATGGACAAACACGACAAGCAAAAAATAGGAAGGTTTAAAAGTATTGAAAATATGTATGATTATAGATGTACTATAAAAATCAATATGATCTTGGGCACCTGGGTGGCTCAGTGGGTTAAGCCTCGACCTTCGTCTCGGGTCATGATCTCAGGGTCCTGGGATTGAGTCCCACATCGGGCTCTCTGCTCGGCGGGGAGCCTGCTTCCCCCCTTCTCTCTCTCTGCCTGCCTCTCTGCCTACTTGTGATCTCTGTCTGTCAAATAAATAAATAAAATCTTTAAAAAAAATCAATATGGTCTTAACTATTTTCAGTACAGCTCATACAGCAGGAGCACAGCACTGAGGTTTCTGGGCAGACCTTAAATTAGGGTTTGCAACGTGAAACATTTTAGGTCATCATTAAGTCCCATCATGAAAAACTAAACCTTAAAAAAACTGCTTTTGCGGTATTTGCTCTCAACTGAATACATCTGAGTCAGTAAACTTTCTGTTCCGTAAGGGAGCCACATTTCGATCCACTCGTCATAGGTACTTTTTCTCTTTGCTTAGCAAAAATGCCGCGAAAGGAGAAAACTACTTTAATAAAACAAACCCTGGCTTGAGAAGTACTACGTTGAGGGATACGTACCGTTCCCGCTCACAAGGCCCGAGCAATCGGTATTCACCAGCAGCGTGGTGGAGTGCGTGGAGTTACTGTTTGACTGTAAGGAATTTGAAGAGCTGGACACTCCTTGGTTTACAGTCTGCTTCTTTAAACCATTAGTAGCAGTTTTACTCCAGTCTACAGCAGAATAAGCATTTCAGAGAAATAGGGCGGAAAGTTGAAGCTCAAATGCAAGAGACAGGTCACAGTGGAACTCGTTCTCGCAACTGATCTCACTTCCAGATCTCACTCCCTCTTCTTACAAAGGAGTCACATACTTCATTAGTTGTGTGATCAATTGTGTGTGCATGTAAGACTATTTACCTTTTTGTCCTCTAAAGGACCACCTAGTTAAAAGTAGCCTACATTCAGGCCACGCTGATTTGATTGTGTCTACAGATATCCGCTGAACTAGGCACTGCCCCAGAGCTGAGGACGGTCTTAAGAAGAACACAAGATTAGGGGCGCCTGGGTGGCTCAGTGGGATAAAGCCTCTGCCTTCAGCTCAGGTCATGATCCCAGGATCCTGGGATCCAGCCCCGCATCGGGCTCTCTGCTCAGTGGGGAGCCTGCTTCCCCATCTCTCTCTGCCTGCCTCTCTGCCTACTTGTGATCTCTATCAAATAAATAAATAAAATCTTTAAAAAAAAAAAAAAAAAGAAGAAGAACACAAGATGGGGCTCCTGCCTGCCTGGCTCAGGGGGTTAAGCATCTGCCTTCAGCTTGGGTCATGATCCTGGGGTTCTGGGATGGAGTCCTGCATCAGTCTCCCTGCTCAGTGGGGAGTCTGCTTCTCCCTCTCCCTGCACAGCTCGCCCTGCGTGTGTGCTCTGACTCTCTCTCTCAAAGGAATAAATAAAATCTTAAAAAAAAGAATGCAACAACTGTATTGTGGCGACGGGTGGCTCTTATATGACTTAACAGGATCAGACTATATGTACTGCCATTTTCTCAGGGCAGATCTCCTGCCAACAGGCCTCTGCCATATGGTAAAGGTGGTATTCATGTAAAAGGAATTTATGTTTCCAAACAGTACTTCAATTTTCTTATCTTCTTGAAAAGGAGCCATTTGCTCTGCAACACAGGGCACGCCTGAAAATAACTTCAAAATAACCAAGGTATGCTAAAATTCCTACACGACGTCTGGCCCACTAACAAATTGAGCAACAGACAATCAGGACCTGTAGAAAAAACATTTGAGCCAAAGGTGCTTTTTTTTTCTCTTTTTAAATAAGAAACTAATATGCTTTATTAAAGAATTATAGAATTCTTTTAATGCTTTTTTTAAAAAAGATTTTATTTATTTATTTGACAGACAGAGATCACAAGTAGGCAGAGAGGTGGGGTGGGCGGAAGCAGGCTCCCTGCTAAGCAGAGAGCCCGATGCGGGGCTCGATCCCAGGACCCTGAGATCATGACCTGAGCTGAAGGCAGAGGCTTAACCCACTGAGCCACCCAGGCGCCCCTTTTAATGCTTTTAAGTCCAGTTCGTTTACATATAGTGCACTATTAGTTTCAGGGGTACGCCATAGTGACTCAGCCCTTCCACACGTGCTGAGAGCTCATTATGGACACGTGCCCTCCACAGTCCCCATCACCTGTTTCACCCCTCCCCCCACCCCCCAGGTTGAGCCAAGGCTTACCAAGTTCTGAAGGGAAATAGGACAAATGACTTTGGACAAATGGAAAACCTGAGCTCAAAAGGAAAAAATTGACCTCTTGTTTCATTTAAGAACCAATGAGCCCGTTAATCCTATTGTTCACAAAATTCCCAGATTATAAGCAATTATTTTTTAATTCACCATGGCTTTTCCCCCTAATGTTCACAATTGCAATCCATTCATTGATTTCCTGATCCGACAGCCCTTTGGCATGCATTGCTTTAGATCTTAACTTATGTCTTTTCCTCAAGATTTAAGAGGAGAAAAAGGTCAATCTTTACCAGAATTTTCAGCCAGCCGAAACTTTCCACAACAAAGATACCGCCTCCATTGCTTTCTGACGTTCTCTTTTGCTACGCAGTAAAAGATGAATATGAAAAATCCTATGGAGGAAAAACAAACAAACCAACCTGTAACGTAATCCCAGACTGAGACCTGAATGTCATGAGCTTCCTTTGCACAAAGATAAAATCTTTGGCAGCCGTAGGCAAAGTGAAATTTTGCAAATTGGAAAAAAAAAAAAAGAAAGTCCAAAGCATTTAGAAAGTCTGCTATTGGAAGGCACCCTGAAGGGACTCTCTTTGTAAGATAAAAAATACTTATGAGAGGAACGATAACTCCCTGTTTCCAAAATTCAACTGTCTCTCCTCTCATATCCCATCCTTGGCATTCCTGATCTTTCCAAGTACAAGTCCTCCACTTCTCTCAGGATGCCAGCTCAGACCTAGGCTCCTCCTTCTCACGCTTCCGTGTTTATGATCTGTCTTCATGCCCTGTCAAGTGCCACATCCTCCTTGGTCTCAAAGCCCCGGCTCCTCTTCTCCAGCCCTCGGCAGAGTCCTTTGCCTGGGCCCTGCCCTCTTCCTCCCAAGCCCGGTGCCCCACAGTGATGTCCCTGTCTGCTTTTCAGCCTCCCTCTAATCTGTTCAAGGAAATTCTCCACTGCTGTCCTGGCCACAAAGAGAGTAACACTACAGACGTGAAGAAGGACTCAGGTTCTGCCTCCTAAGCCACCTTCTTCCTGGTCCTGCAATACAGGGCCCCAAGCTACTACCACGTCTCAAGGCTTTTGCCCATAAATATTTGCTGAATGAATGGATGACTTCTGAATTCTCCCTCTCCTGAAACCCCAATCGATCTTGTAAAATCTTCCTTTTAAGTGTCAAGATTCCTTCCAGTACACTACACGTGCCCATCCTGAAACCTGCCATCTTGACTACCGCTCACCCCTGTTTATCAGCCACCCTTGGGCAGCCCCCGATGGCTGCGTAAGAGGAGAAATGGCAGGTATGAGAGAGATCCAGATGGGCCTACCTAAGTCCCAACTCAGAACCTACACTCAGCTTTCCTTAACCCCAAAGCCCAGTGAATTAGGCTTCAGTTCCCTTTTGTAAATGAAGGGACACGTTCTTTTCATCTATTCCTATTCTAATGAGAAGACATTCTGGGGGAAATGAAGAGGGAGAGGCAGGATTGGTTTCTGCAACAAACATGAGGATAGGTACCTTGCTTTTGTGTTTGTGATTAGTGTGATTTGGGCATATTTCTTTTTTTTTTTTTTTTGCACGCCATTATGGCACATAAAACTTTCCTGTTTAATACTATGTAGTATAACACCTGGATATACTTATTCAGGAACTGATACATTGTGAGTTAAAATTAACAGGGGCGCCTGGGTGGTTCAGTCAGTTAAGCATCCACTCTTGATTTTGGCTCAGGTCTTGATAACAGGATCCCGTGATCAAACACCGCATCGTGCTCCACTCCTCTCCTCTCCTTCCTCTCCCTCTGCCTCGGCCCCTCCTCTCTCTCTCTCTCTCTCTCTCTCTCTCTCTCAAATAATAAAGAAATAAATCTCTAAATACACAAAATCTTTTTTTTTTAAAAAGCTAACAAACCATGTAACCAACAAGTATATTAAGTGGCTTCCTCCAAATTAGGCATTTGAATTCAATCTCAGCTTGGGATTTCTTTGAAAACCGGGAAAACCATCTACTGCTGGAAAGAACTACCGGGAGGGTGGGGAGGACCCTGTGAGAGCTAAAAACAACAGGAAGGAAAAGATGAAACTGGGAGACCAGGATGAATGGAAAGGCATCCCAGCAGATTTGGAATAAAAGGAAACCAAGGGACATGAATTATAGTTATTGTTATGTAAACCTATTAGCCTGCTTAGCATTTAATGCCCAAGTACCTCCATTGAAAATTAATTAGAGCTGACAAGTCTTTTATATAGTTAATAAGAGTCGCTGGGGCCAGGCTGTGGCCACTTGGCTCTATCTTTTGACTTCAGGTTTCTCATTGTCTTCATATCAAACAGACCTAGAAGGCAGGCGCAGCCAGAAGTCACTGGGAAATTTGTAGTTATGGAGGAGGAGGAAAAAAGTACCCGTTTCTTCCAAGGATCTCCAAGCCCCCTTTTTCGGAGATGAATCTGTTTTCAACAAGGAAGTGTTAAGCTCCGAAATTAGCCACCTCACAGATACTCTAACTCTTAAGACATTTTTAGCCCGACTGGGATCATTCATGCCCGGTTGGTGCTCTAGAGCTCACCTTGTAAGGTGTTAAAGATGGCGAAGAGATACATGAAAGTGACGTTAACTGGTCCCCAGGCAAAGAAGGCAAAACCCCAAGTAATGCCCAGTAAAAACGTAAGGCCGGCAACGCTCCTGAGGTCTTGAATACTGGTTTTCCGCTGGGCACCCAGTTGTTTCTTCTTTTTAATTCGACAGAGCTGAACCAGGACCACGATGAACATGCTGACGTTCAGCAAAAATATCACACAGAAATATCCCACAACTGTAATATAGAATACAGCATTGCTGTTGATCCAGCAACTGGAATTTGGGGGGAAAAACAATGGGGAACATATTACAGTGCTGAAATATGGTTCAAAATGATACAATGAATCTTTATCGTTTTACTGAGACATCTCCTAAAAGTATAAGAGAACAAAAAGATAAAACCAACTGCCCTCCAACAACCATTTAAAGCTCAAAGGAAAAAAAAACCCAAAATACTAGGAGTTTATTTTAGGACGCTTGGTGATTAGAAGTATTTAAAAACTATTCTTTGGAAACATTCAGGATTTTACCCCCTTTAAATCTTAGCAACTCTATCCATGAGTCTTTACTAATATAATGTAGCTGGTATTTCCTTTTTATCAGAGGCTTAGAAAAGTATTTTCAAAATACTTCCAATTCGTTTTTTTTATACTTAAGTAGGAGCGTGGCATTTCTGACTAGCTTATCTCATTACACACATAACTGAGAAGACTGGATTTTATTAGGATGAGAGTCAGAGTCGATATGCTGATTACATACTCCACTTTCTTGGAGAATTCTGTTTTCCAGTTCACTTAACATTCCCTCAGGGGCTTTGTACTACTCACAAGTCATCGGGTGAGCCATTGGGGAATTTCCCATAGGATCCGAGGCCATAGTTATTCGGGGATATAGCCAAGACGATGGTCACGACCACAGCTGGTACCCCTGGGAGATGGGAAAACATCAGTCACACTGAGTTCTAGTAACCAAGGTATTGAAAAGAAAGACTGGAGATCACATTTTATTTTCTGCAGGTAGCAGACTGGTGAGCTGTTCGGCAAACCCTGTTTCTTCTTCTCCTTGGCACGTGGCTGGACCTCTCCCAGCCTGCTTTGCAGCTCGGTGTATGTGGCCACGTGACCAGGTTGTGGCCAATGGGATATTGACAGAAGTGATCTGCTCTACTTCTATGCTTGTCCCACAGAAACTTCCTATATGAGATCCTCCACTCTTTCTTCTCTCAAATTCACAGCAACTTTGGAAGCCCTATCCTGAGGGAGAGTTTTCAATAGCTTGGATCCTGACTAACCTCGAGACCACAGACCTCTCTGGTCTTGCTAACTGGACTGTATGTGAGAAATTATCTTCTTCTAAGGTTTTCTGTTGTTGTTGTTTTTGGTTGGCTACAGTAGCTAGAGTTACCCTTGACTTACACACACCTGGAATGTAATTTTGAGGTTCAGGTGGCCAGCAAAGTAAAGGACTCGAAAATGTAAACAACGGAGTAGGGTTATCAGCCACTCCTGGCAAATCTTCCATTATGAACCCCAAATCCTCTACTGATTACCTGGAACCCAGTGATGGACTGGGGAGCAGACCCGGTTGATCTGTGGGTACTGACTGCCGCCATACTGGCTCTTTCAAGGACTTACTGGTGCTTCCACAAAGCAGCAGCACGATGAGAAGGCTCTTCCCAGTTTAAAATGGCATTTGGTTGAGAAAGAGTCCCTCTCACCCCCCATCCCGTCACCCCTCAGCAGACTCCATGCAGACAGCTCACACTCTGTGCACAAAGACCAGCCTGACATCCAATCTCAAGTCTCTGGTAAATAAAAAACAATTCCTCCTCATAAGTTGGGGTGCCTGGTACAGTGTAATATAAAATTTCATTGAATTCTTTTGTATTTGTACCTTACAGAGACACTAATATACGGTGACTTCCTAAGTGAAACACTTTCCTAAAAATAAAATATTGGGGTTGTGGAGCTTGTCTAGGACCAAGAATGGGGCCGTTTGGTATTCCACAAAGACTGAATCCATGCCCAATGTCAGAAGCAGTGGTTGATTTTTCTAGGAAGAAGCGACTCATCTCTCTGGAAAGGTGTTCTGTTATTCTTGACAGAGATATAATGACAGGTGGGTGACAAGGGTGGTAAAGGGTCTGCGGCACTGCTGTGTAGAGGATAGCTGAAGGAATATTTAGCCTGAAAAAGAAGACAGGGAGGGATGGCGGCTCTAATTCAGTGGAAAGGACACGCATGAGAAATCAGAAAGCCAGGCGGGGCTGCTCTCAAACTATGTGAATTGGGTAAATCACGTCATCGCTTTAAGCCGGTTTCCTTACCTGATGTTAGCAATAAACTGCCTTGTGATAACCTCACCGGCTTGTCTTTCGTGGGGTTACTTGTATGAAAATACATGGAAAAACAGGGCATTTTTCACAGTGTTATATATTACTTGTAGATTATCTAAAGGGCTCTTTGGCAGAGAGGTGTCAGCTTATTATTTTTTTGCCGTATAAAGCAAAAATAAGACCACTGGGTGAGTGCCGTCAGAGAGACAAGTGAACTTAATGGGAAATCAGAGCTGTAGGGCTTTAGAAAATGGTTATTGGCTGCTTTGTAAGGTATTAAAAACCAGACAACAGACCTAGAATTGAGTCATTTATGGCAAGCCCCGGGTCATGAAACAGAGACTTGACTTAATTACAATTTCAGCTCTCCCAGAAATGGAATCTTAAACCGGGAATCACATTATTAGCGCTAGTTTAGGTAATCTGCCTGATGGACACTTCTGTCATCCCCTAAAGGAAAGGAACCTGGCCATAACGAACTTGCTTTTTTGCCTAGCATAACTTGGTTATTCCTGTTTCCTTTGCCTATCAACATCTTTCCTTTTGTACAACTCCTTTTTTTTTTAAAAGATTTTATTTATTATTTTATTTGTTTGACAGAGATCACAAATAGGCAGAGAGTCATGCAAAGAGAGAGGAGGAAGCAGGCTCCCTGCTGAGCAGAGACACCCCACCCCCCCGCCCCCGATGCGGGGCTCAATACCAGGACCCTGGGATCATGACCTGAGCCGAAGGCAGAGGCTTTAACCCACTGAGCCACTCAGGAGCCCCTGTATAGCTCCTTTCTGTCTGCTAGACTGGATGCTGTTGATTCATGAATTCTCTGAATAGAGCCAATAAGATCTTTAAAATTTAGTCAGTTGAATTTTTTTCTTTTTTTAACAAAGATAATGAGCTCCCTAATAACAGAAGTGTTCAAGCACAGGTTAGATTACCTGTCAGGGTTATGACACCGAGCCCCACACTGGGCTCCGCACTCAGCACCGAGTCTGCTCAAGGTTCTCTCTCCCTCTCCCTCTGCCCGCCCCTCTAAAACAAATAAACAAATCCTGAAAAAAAAAAAAAAAGAAAAAAAGAGAGAGAGACTGGACAAGGTTGCCCTTTGGGCAGGGCACCATGTAAGGACAATACAGCTGTTTAAGAAACCTGCTAAGTATGACCCGCTTTACCATTGTCTCTACCTGATGAAAAACCAGAACAGCAGGGCAAGAGCTTTGGAGAAAGCCCAGGCCATGTGCAAGCCAAATTATACATACCCCAACCAACAATGCAGAATTTGAGAATGTATTTCCGGATGTAAGTATTAAACACTTTCACAAGGGCCAGGTACATATGGAATGCTTCCAGGCCCATCCAGGTGAATGAGACCAACAGAAAATAGTGCAGAAATACAGCCACGGAGATGCAGAGGCCTCGCATGTCGTACAGAGCTATCCACGAGTCCAAGAGGAACGCCAGGTTCAGCAGGAGCAGAGCCGCACACAGCTGGATGAGGATTTTGGAAGGGTAATCCCTCCGAAGCTTCCTAAAAGGAGAGGACGAGAAAAGAATTAGCACCGCAATCTGACAAGCCTTATGTGAGCATATCTAAGAAATGTATTTGTGTTTTTTGGTCAACGTCTATATGCCTCAATTTCTTCCCTGTGTGTGTCCCAGTGGGGCTAGGGCAGACATTAAAAATCAGCAACCCAAACAGCAACAAAGGAAAACTCAAAACAGAGTATCTGCTGTCCTAACAATATGGAAAATCTCTTCAGGGGAACCTTTCACATGCTGACAGCTGACCCATCCTTTTAAGTAATTTGTAGTGAAATCGACTGAGCGTCCACCTTAATTTCTCCCCAAATGACTTCGAGAAGCACTGCTGTTGCTTCTCCTACAACAGGCTCCTACATTCAGATCTTCAAACAGAGCCAGATCCCCTATTATGCTATAAGTTAAAATTAGATCACGGAGAGAAGAGTTTAAACTATAGCTAAATGAAAGAGGCAGAGGAAATCAGAGCGAACTGATGACATGTGCATGTCTATGTGTGAGAAACTGGATCTGGTGAAATCATTCTGAGTCATGGCTGGCCTGATGGTCATTTAGTCTCATTAATCATACTTCCAAAGGTCCACTAGAAGATCTATAGTTACAGCTGGACCCTTAGTTTGGCACTGCAAGTAAATTTCTACATTTTCTAAGCAGTGTCCAAAATCTAAACCCCAGAACTTACATACTCTTTAATTTAGTTAATGTAATGAAAGTGCCTATTTTCTTTTTTCCCAACAGAATTTGTTGGAATCTGCCCCCCCACCCCCCCACATCCCAAAATGACCAAAGGGACCCTTCACGTAAGCCAAGAAGGAGATGCCATTATTTGTAATGCATTCTGGTTGGACTTACAAAACTGCACTCATGAAATATCGATCTTTTTCAGGGAGGTCTTATGCCTCTTATTCTTCTTCATCCCCATACCTGCTACTGTTTTTAATCTTTCGTTTACTCAGTATAACTTAGAAACTCAGTAACTTAAAGAGCTCTTATACTGTACGCAAAGCTATGGTCTATCATCAGATCAGAAGCTCTTGAGTTTCAAGGTCTGCCTCCATCTTTCATTTTACACCTAATGTCAGCTAGACAGCAGGCATCATTCTAGGGTAAAAAGATGATTAAGACACAACCTCTGGAGCATCTGGGTGGCTCAGGGGGTTAAAGCCTCTGCCTTCGGCTCAGGTCATGATCCCAGGGTCCTGGGATCAAGCCCCACATCGGGCTCTTCACTCAGTGGGGAGCCTGCTTCTCCCTCTCCCTCTGCCTGCCTCTCAGCCTACTTGTGATCTCTGTCTGTCAAATAAATAAATAAAATCTTAAAAAAAAAAAGACACAACCTCTGCCTTCAGTAAGTGTACAAACTAGTAGAAGGAAGTGAGCATTTTAACCAAAAAGTCCCACGAAGTTTCACATACAGGTGGCACCACTGGATGGTATATAGGATAATGTAGCCCAAAGAGCACATATAATTAATACATTTTGGCAGTAGAGACGGGTACTGCATCCTATACCCCAAGTGTCTGGTGTGGATACTCACTCAAAGGCTAAGTAGGTTACCAGAGTAACTGACAGAAAAATTGATGAAAGCCCACAACCAATATAGGTAATAAACGTCAGAGCCATCATCTGAGAAGGTGGCAAGGATGTCCGAGATAGATCCTGCAAAATAAAACACTGCTTTCAAGACCAAATATTTTCAATACATTAAAGAGCCATGGTTTACATTTATTATTGTAAACCAATAATAACCAATAATAATAATAATATTATTATTAGAGTGTTCGAAGTGCCCATCCATAGTTTAATCAACAAACCTACAAGGTAGACCCAATTATTATCATCACATAAAAATAGTGAAACCGAGGCCCAGAGAGGGTCGATAATTTGCCCAAGGGCACCCAAGTATGAAATGGAGGAGCCGGGACCCAAATTCTGGTCTGGTGGACTCCAAAGCCCATGTACGTGATAGGTACAGGTGGTTTCGTTCCGCTTCCCGTCTTTCCCAGAGCAGCCACCCGAACAGCCTCCTTGGCCAGCTGTCAGCGTTGGGAAGAGAATCTGTCCGGTCAGTGACACGGTGGCATTACGATGCACTGGAAAAGCACTAGGCTAGGAGCCTAAAGACCTGAATTTGGCTTCAGATTCTTACATTTCTTAGTTCTATTACTAGGACACTGGCCATCCAAAGTCTTAATTCCAACTTCCTAAAATAACAGTAACAACACCCCATTCCACCTGTCTCGTAGGACTGTTGGAGAGATTACATAAGAAAACTGATGACAGAGCATTTTATGAAAAAAGAAATTTTTTTAAAGATTTTGTTTATTTGACAGAGACACAGCAAGCAAGGGAACATAAGCAGGGGGAGAGGGAGAGGGAGAAGCAGGCTTCTTGCCAAACAGGGAGCCGGATGTGGGGCTCAATCCCAGGACCCTGGGATCATGACCAGAGCCAAAGGCAGATGCTTAATGACTGAGCCACCCAGGCGCCCTTTATGAAAATTTTAAAGTGTGCAGTGCCTGGGTGGCTCAGTTGGTGAAGCGTCTGCCTTTGGCTCTGGTCATGATCTCAGGGTCTTAAATCCAGTCCTGTGTCGGGCTCCCTGCTGGGCAGGGAGCCTACTTCTCCCTCTCCTGTCTGCTCCTGCTCTCTCTCTCTCTCTCAAATAAATAAATAAATAAAATCTTAAAAAAAAAAAAAAAAGGAGGGTTTAAAGGGCAATGCAAACTAAACAATTTTTCTTACCCATTTTAATCTGAATCCCCTAGGCCCTGTTATTTAAAAGAGGAAAATTTATGTATAAAAATAGACTGGGGGGAAAAAAGCATTCCACTGTCAAATATGATCTTTCTTTTTCTTTTCTTAAAGATTTTATTTATTTGAGAGAAAGACAGAGAGAAAGAGAGCACAAGCAGGGGGAGCCACAGAGGGAAAAGCAGGCTCCCCGCTGAGCAGGGAGGCTGACACAGAGCTCGATCCCAGGACCCTGGAATCATGACCTGACCTGAGAGCCGACACTAAACTGACTGAGCCATCCCAGTACCCCAAGTATTATGTTTCAAGTGCATTTGCTCATTGGAGGAGTAATTTCATTGTTCGGTAAGTTTGCTACAATATCCTATCTGCTGATCAAATTCATCCATCACATTAGACATCATGTCGGGACGCCCAGCTGCCCTGCAGACCCAGAGTCAAAAGCCATGTAGCGTGGGGTCATTACCAGTAGGACGCCAAAGCTTGTAAGGTGGCTGCACGTACAGACGGTCTCATTCTGCTTCCTGTCTTTCACAGAGCAGCCATCCGACGACCAGCCTCCTCGGCCCCCTGGTGGTTTGGGGAAGAGTATCTGTCCCGTCAGCAAGGCCACGGTCTCAATGATTGCCCCTTCTTCCTCTTCTCCACCCCTGCCCACTCGAGACTGAAAAAGGTA
This sequence comes from Lutra lutra, assembly GCF_902655055.1. Lineage (NCBI taxonomy): Eukaryota > Metazoa > Chordata > Mammalia > Carnivora > Mustelidae > Lutra > Lutra lutra. Next base: position 84,658,003 of record NC_062296.1, on the reverse strand, counting down.
CGACCGGTACCTACCATTTCTGCCTAAGTCCCAAAATACACATCTCACGGTTAATTCATCCTGCCGTGGAAAGATAAGTGACAAATAATCAATTCACGGAACTGAAAAAACTGAAAAGCAATTGGAAAAACAATATGAAAATTTCAAATTTCAGAATCTCATTCTTGATATTGGGAGAATTCTTATTTTATTCTAGTCCCTAGCAGCAAGTGAGTCCCTCATAGGTCAGCACTCCTTCTTAAACTCAGCGGTTGTGCACAGGAACCACCTTGAGGCCTTGCTGAAACGCACATTCTGATTCCAGGAATCAGAGTGGGGCCTCAAAGTGGGCATTTCTCACAAGTGCCCAGCTGATGCCAAAGGTACAGGCCTGCAGACCAGACTTTGAGTAGTATGGTCACAGGTACTGCTCAATCTGAACGGAAGTGAGAGATGTTTTCCCTTGGGGGGTGAGAATCAGACCTGTAGCCGCAGATCTCAATGCACTAAACTGGACAGTAGCTGGCTTTTGCGCTGCACCTTCTTGGAAATGAGGTGATCAGTTATTAGGCTCGCTAAAACCCAGCAGAGCGACCCTATGATCCTAGCCTCACACAGTGCCTAAACCGAGTGTGAGGTTCCGCTCCATCTCCTTCTTTCAGGCCAAGTCTGACAGACGTGGTTTGTGCAAGTGCATCTGGTCCAAGGAGAGACCAGACGGGCCTCCCACACCTGGCTTGGGGTGATGTGCTTTAAGGTGACCGTCACGTTTCTTGCCAAGTTCTTGACTGTCAGGTTTGCCACGCTGGACGATATGACGTAGCTGATCAGAGAGAGGTTCTCCAGGGCAGGGTCCTAGCACACCAAAGAATCAACAAGATGGCTTTTAGAGCAGGAAGGGACCCTAAAGAACAGTTAAGTTCACATGGTTGATTTTATAATCCAGGTGAGAAATTGAAATTGAGGGTCAAGGAGTAACCCTTGGGAAAGTCCCTTTATTCCTTGGTGGGCCCACGATTAGAAACAGAGCCTGTTCCGCCATACCGTGCTCTAGCTACTGACGGAAATTTCACAGACCGACAGAACAGGACCCTCAGGAACTGTCAAGAGAATCGAACTCGAAGTTGCTTAAACTGTGTGTTCTCAAGCAAGTTAAGCTCTCTGCACTTCCTTGCCCTCATCTGCAAAGCTGGCATAGTCGTTGAATAGTTTCTCCCTCACAGGGTCGTTGGGAGGATTAAAGTTAACATTTCCCGGGCGCCTGGGTGGCTCAGTGGGTTAAAGCCTCTGCCTTCGGTTCAGGTCATGATCTCAGGGTCCTGGGATCGAGCCCCGCATCGGGATCTCTGCTCAGCAGGGAGCCTGCTTCCTCCCCGCTCCCTCTCTGCCTGCCTCACTGCCTACTTGTGATCTCTGTCAAATAAATAAAATCTTTAAAAAAAAAAGTTAACATTTCTGAGTGCACAGTAGCAGGCTAACATTAGTTATCGTTATTTATCCTTAGGTCCTGTTTAAAAACAAACTGGAAGGGCACTTGGGTGATGGCGGGTGGTTAAGCGCCTGACTCCTGGTTTCCGGTCAAGTCATGATCTCAGAGTCAGGAGATCGAGCCCTGTGTTGGACTCTGTGCTCAGCGGGGAGTCTGCTGAGAGTTTCTCTCTCCTTCCCCCTTGGCTCCTCCCCACTGCACACTCTCTCTCTCTCAAATAAATAAATAAACCTCTGAAATAAATAAATCAAAATAAGCTGCAGAACACCATAAATAAATTTAAAAAACTGCTGCTTTCATGGAGAATGAAAAAGAAACGAAACTGCCCCCCACCAAAATAAAACCTAAACCCAAAGCAGTTAGCATTAACCTTACCTGAAACAGGGCAGGTGTTTCAAAGAAGTTAAACTGAACCCTGGAAGCGAGCTCCACATCATTAGCTGGTAAATTACTCATCAGTGATGATGGCAGCGTAATAACACCAATACTGTTCTCAGGGGGCCGGGTTTCCAGAGAAACCTGAAAATCAAGTAAGAGATAATAAAAATGCCTGGGCTAGTATAATGAATAGATGGAAAACGTAAGGACTAATTAAGGAGGAGGATCCTGTAAAGGCATTTATTTGTGGCAACCTCTGTCAAATCGGTTGTTGTCTCTCTGATCGCTATGAAACTGGAGAGGATGTATAATAGAGAGACAAGTCCTCAGAGCAGGAAAGGAAACATTTTAAAGATATATAGAAACCATCGGAAAGTGTAGGATGCTCTGTGTCAGTTATAGCTCAACAAAACTGGGGCTGGGTCGGCAGGGGGGTGGGGAGCAGTGCTGAAAACCATAACTCCAGACACACCAACTGGCCGCCTGTTAGGGCAAAGTCTTTGTAGAACCGCATGCACTAAACTTGAAAAGGGAAAACTATACAAATCAAGTTAAGAGGCAAAAAGGGCAAGACTTGGTCTGACTTGGGCTTTTCCAGCCCCTAATCCCTCTAATAGGTGGATAGAAAATGCTAGAAACAGGACTGATACTCAGCTCCGCTACTGACACCAGTGCAGTCCAAATGCTTGTTAAAATATTGAAATGGGTTGGTAAGTAGCTGATGTCCCTGCTCTCTTGCAACTGCCCAGAACCCTCTACTGGACACTTCTCCCCACCTGAGCCCCCCACCTCCCTGCAAAACTTCCATAATCTAGGTGCCAGAAGGTTAACACTGGGCCCAAGGACCTCTCAGATCCTGCTTCAGCCAAGACCAATGTCCTGTTTCTGATTCTGCGTTGCTGCACTGTTCTAGATGTTAAATATTTTGAGTATCACCCCTGACTGTAAGCAGTAATTGCCTCCAGCACGAAGTACACGGAGGCTATAATCATAGACAAAAAAAGGTTTTTTTTTTTTCACAAAGAATTAGGATGTACCTGAAGATTTGCAGGGTCTTGGGCAGCGAAGGTAGTTGTGTCGAAATTACTAGCATTCACTCTGATTACGGCCAGAGCCAAGGAAGGGGAGGTGAGAGTTACGGTTTTGGTGGAAAAATTCAGCTGTAAGCCAATGTCATCCACTATTTTTAGCAATCTGTAAAGACAAGTGGTTCAAATTCAACACTCCCACCTTGTCTTCCCCACTCGAAGCAGAATATGCAGTAGCAATGTAACAAAACATTATGAACCTTTTCTGTGTGAGAAAAATACTTGGCTGTAATTAATCCTGATAAGAAGTATCATTGTCATTAGAGGGTCCCCTCTCCTGCGCACATCAGTTTGCTAATACCTACCTCTGGGCCAGAGGAGCCAGCAAGGCAGGTGGGGAATGAAGGAGTTTGCTGACATGGTTTATCATTTCTCCCGCGAGGTTAGGCTCCAAACTACCCGAGGACAGAGCCTTTTCCATCTGGGACACTTGACTCTCAAGATCAGAATCACTGATGCTGCTGGTATAAACCATTTCTGCGACAGAGAAGCCAAATCATTTTATGAACACGTACTGGAAAAATCACTAATAAAGAAACACGACGGACTCCACGACTCCTAGGTATTTGCCCCAGGGAAAGAAAAACATGTCTCAAGAAGACTTGTTTGTGAATGTTTATAGAGGCTTTTCATTATACCCCCAAGCTGGAAACAACTCAAGATCTATCAGCTAAAGAATGGATGGGGGCGCCTGGGTAGCTCAGTGGGTTAAAGCCTCTGCCTTCAGCTCAGGTCATGATCCCAGGGTCCTGGAATCGAGCCCCGCATTGGGCTCTCTGCTCAGCAGGGAGCCTGCTTCCTCCTCTCTCTCTGCCTGCCTCTCTGCTACTTGTGATCTCTGAATGTCAAATAAATAAATAAAATCTTTAAAAAAAAAAAAAAGGAAAGAAAGAATGGATAAACAAACTGTGAACCCTCTGTACAGTGGACTATTATTCAGTAATTAAAAGGTAGGAGACACTGATAATTGCAACAATGTAGACAGATCTCCAATTCTCCAATATATTATGTCAACTGAAAGCAGCCAGACCCAAAAGGCTGCATATCTTAGGATTCTCTTCATAAGACATTTTAGAAAAATCAAAAGTATAGGAAAACAAAACAGATCAGTCAGTGGTGGCCAGGGGCTGGGGGTAGTGGATAGGAGTTGACTACAAAGGAACATGAAGGAACTTTGGGGGTGGTGAAAATGTTACATATCATGATGGTGGTTGAGCGGGTCTGGGTATTTAATCCAACCTTGTGTAACTATAAAAATTTCATCTATCCACAGATCTGGATGAATTTTATTGTATGTAAATGATACTTCAAAAAACCCAACAGAGGCACCCAGGTGGTTCAGTCTAAAAGAGCATGCGAGGGGCGCCTGGATGGCTCAGTGAATTAAGCCTCTGCCTTCAGCTCAGGTCATGATGTCAGGGTCCTGGGATCGAGCCCCACATCGGGCTCTGTGCTCAGTGGGGAACCTGCTTCCCCCTCTCTCTCTGGCTGCCTCTCTGCCTACTTGTGATCTCCTCTCTCTCTGTCAAATAAATAAATAAAATCTTAAAATAAAATAAAATAAAAAATTTAAAAATTAAAAAAAAATAAAAGAGCATGCGAGTCTTGATCTCAGGGTCACGACTTCAAACCCCACACTGGATGTAGAGATTATGTAAAAATAAAATCTTTAAAAAAATAAAAGAGGGGTGACTGGGTGGCTCAATTGGTTAAGCATTGGTCTTCGGCTCAGGTCAGGATCCCGGGGTCCTGGGATCGAGCCCCGCATCAGGCTCCCTGCTCAGTGGGAAGCCTGCTTCTCTCTCCCACTACCCCTACTTGTGTTCCCTCCCTCGGTGTCTGTCAGATAAATAAATAAAATCTTTAAAAAACAGTAAATAAAGTTCAAAATTTTCCTCTTCAGAATGTTGGAAACAGTGACCTCATAACCTTTTGTGGAAGAAACCAACCTGTGAACTAATTCATCTTGATAAAATGGGGTATGTTTGCCTCAGAGCTATTTCTCCACTCTCTTGCTCAAAACAATCAAACTCAGCCATATCTATGTTCTATGAATGTCTGGAGGAAAGCTCTCAAAATCAAGCAGACATCATAAAAAGAAAGGGTCAACCTGGTCTTATCACAGGTAACTTGATTAGGCAGGCTAGCTCCTGCGTTTCCAGAAGCCAGATTGTAACAAACAGCAGCAGCCTGGCTCCGCCATACTTACCTGTATTGTCAGGAGGTGAGGTGGCCGTGATGGCATCCACAGGGGCAGACGAGGTGGGAGAGGAAAGTGAGGATTTCACAGGTGGCAGTGTGTGGGAAAGATCAGTTTGGGGCATAGGGGAAGAGATAGTTCCAGAACTGGGGGGCGTATCAATGGCAGAGCTCGAAGCTAGGGGAGCTGAAGGCTGGGGAGAAGGAAGGTAAATCACTTGTGTTGGAGAAGGAGGGCTCTGGGTTATAGGTGGATGATTTAGAGGTTCAGGAAAAGAGAAGGCACTGGAGACCTGGGACAGAATGGTGGCCTGAGGAACAACAGGGATGGAATTGCTAGAAGAAACTGGTGAGCCATCTGGATGACCAGCAAGACATACAACGGGATCCTGCAGGTCACTAAAAGAAAGAATCAGAGAGAGGCACATGAGAGACAGAAGAGTGAGAGGCTGATCTCCTCTAGCAACCATCCGACACCACCAAGGTGACTTGGCTTTGCCAGGGACCTGCCACTCCCAGCCTCTGCCCAGCATACTTTCTGTGCCCTTGCCACTGGCCCCCTGCCCCTGCCCGCATCCACCACTTCCTCCCTGAGAGAGGAATTAGCCAGGAGGGATGCTGTTTTATGAATTTCCAGTTCTGGATGACTCATTCACCACTGCTCTCAGGCTCTTATCCTTTATTACTTATCACTCAGTTGAAGAGATCTTGTAACAACACTTCTATGTGCTTCTGGGGGAGGGGAGCTCTTACATGCTCTTACCAACCTAGTTGATGTTCATGTATTAGGAACCTGTCTTAGGGTTTTTTTTTTAGATTTTACAAAATGTATTCTCAAAAAAACAGAATCACACGCCCAAACTGTTCTTAACATACTGGGAAGTTTTCTAAAAACTAGGTGGTTGGGTGGCTCAGTCAGTTAAGGGTCTGTCTTCCACTCCGCTCATGATCCCAGGGTCCTGGGATCAAGCCCTGCATCGGGCTCCCTGCTCAGCAGGGAGCCTGCTTCTCCCTCTCTCCCTCGCTGTTCCCCCTGCTTTCTGTCAAATAAATAAATAAATAAAATCTTTAAAAAAGTTTTCTAAAAACTTAAATACCAAAATATCATTTTCCTTGACTATTTGAATCTACATTAATAAAACTGACTCATCATTTTTCGAACAATTGAGTTTAGTTTGAAGTGAAAGCATCTCCATTTCAAAACCGTATCTGTCCATAATAAATTCACAAACTCTTAGGTCAACTCAGTATTAACACAGGGTACAAAAGGGCATGGCATAAATTGAAAAACCAGCTCCAAATTTACCAATAACCATAAAATGTTTTTCAGATTTTTCCCATAGTTTTTGCAAAGTACATAATTCTGTCGCTTACACTTACAATCTTCTGTGTATTGACCCATATTAGAAAAATGTGCAAAAATAATTATTATTGATTTGGATAATGGACTTTTTGATTTCAGCAAATTCTCATACTGGTCCTAGTAAGTCACAAGTAAGCCTTTCTTTGCCATGAAACCTCTAAGTTAGCTCACTCACATGCGGTGTGATATTGGCTGGGATCGGTAAATCACACTGCCTTTTTTTTTTTCCTTAGACCTACTGATTTGTTTCAAGAAAATCTTTTTTTTTTTTTTAAGATTATTTATTTATTTATTTGACAGACAGAGATCACAAGCAGGCAGAGAGGCAGGCAGAGAGAGAGAGAGGAGGAAACAGGCTCCCCGCTGAGCAGAGAGCCTGATGCAGGGCTCGATCCCAGGACCCTGGGATCATAACCTGAGCCGAAGGCAGAGGCTTAACCCACTGAGCCACCCAGGCACCCCTCGTTTCAAGAAAATCTTAAACTGAAGTTAATAATACATAAACTTTTGTGAAGCCGATGAAGAGCGGAATCTGTCTGAATTGATCTTATACCACTATAGTGCAGTGTGAGGCTAACTGGCACATAGTGAGTGGCCAGGAAATGTTTGTTGAATAAAAAATGGATTAAGGGGGTACCGGGGTGGCTTGGTCATTAAGTGTCTGCCGTCAGCTCAAGTCATGATCCCAGGGTCCCTGGAACAAGCCTACATCGGGCTCCCTGCTCAGCGGGAAGCCTGCTTCTCCCTCTTCCACTCCCCTTGCTTGTGTTCCCTCTCCACTGTCTGTCTGTCTGTCTGTCTCTCTGTCAAATAAATAAATAAATAAATCTTAAAAAAAAAAAACAAGAATTAAGCAGGGGCCATAGGATCCGCAGCTTATAAAATCAGCTATGCCTCAGTATTGCTTTAGCTCAGTGGTTCTCAACCTAGGCCATGCATGAGAAAACCCAGGCGACTTTTAAAAAATATACAGAGATTTCCGTGGCCTACTCCTCAGCGGCTGCTTCAGCTTGTCTTGGTGCAGGGGTGAGGCCCCCAGGCCCATATATTTTCATGGCATGCAAGGTTGAGAAGAACTCATATACTCTCCAGATCCACCGGTCCTGGGGGGTGGGGGGTAAGAGCAACCAGAGGGGGCCACAAACTATTACCTAGGGAAGCCTCTGACGGATCCAGTTTTAGGTGGTGACTTAGGAGCACCCTCTAGAACGTGTCCTCAGAGCTTGTCTGGGGTGAGAGGAGGCAGGAATACCGTGTTGAGGAACCCGAGGCGGGTCCTACCCGTAAAAAGAAATGCTGGCTTGGTCTAGTCTGGCCCGACACCCGCAGGAGGCCTCTCAACGCAGCCTGAGGTTAAGGGCGGCAGTGTGGACGAAAGGGCGCCAGACAGACACAGAACTGAGGAGTCGAGAAGCCTTGGCTGAGGCTCCGGCTCTCATTAGTCCTCTAGGCGATCCACCCCAGTTCTCTGAGACTCCGTTCTCTGAACCATATACTGCAGCCACTCACTGGGCCAAGTCATGGCAAAGGTGCTTTGCAAAGTATAAATGACATTTTCTTCTTATGTCTGGGGGTCTGTGGCAACCCAATCCCCCAGCACGAGCGCTCCCATTCACCGGGCTCTGCCAGGAAGAGGCTACCCTCTCTCTCTGATGCTCTTGGCACTTGGGCTACTCGGAGCCCTGGCTCCGTGGACAGAGGCACACCGGGAGGGGCAGAACGGCGGCGGGCAATGCCCGATACACGTTAGGAACCTCAGAGCGCGGCAGCCCTGGGGCGGGGCTCCCTTCCCCAGCCCACTCGGGTGGACTCTCCCGGGGGGGCTGCGGGTATCCGTGTTTGGGGCAACGCGCTTCTCCTCCAACGTGCAGCCTCCATACGATACACTGTGCTCGTCTTGAAGAATTCTTACACGTATACACCCACATCGTCACCACCCAGATGAAAAGAGAGCACTTCCAGCACCCAGGAAGGCCACCTTGACATATCAGTAGGTTTTAAAAGGGCCCAAAGTGGCTCAGTCAGTTAACTGTCTGCCTTACACTCAGGTCGTGATCTCGGGGTCCCCAGCTTGAACCCCACGACAGGCTCCCCACTCAGAGGGGAGTCTGCTTGTCCCTCTCCCTCTGCCCCTCCCCCTGCTTGCGTGCTTGCTCTCAAATAAATAAAATCTTGTTAAAAAATAAAAAAATGGGGCACCTGGGTGGCTCAGTTGCCTACGCGTCTGACTTCGGCTCAGGGCATGATCTCAGGGTTGTGAGATCAAGCCCTACATCAGGCTCTGTGTTCAGCAGGGAGTCTGCTTCTCCCTCTCTGCTCCCCTCCCCCACCCCTCATGCTCTCAGTTGCTCTCAAAAAAAAAAAAAGAAAGAAAAAGAAAAAATCAACCCACTGAGGAATCCTGAAAAAAATCCACAAACCTGGGCTATACCCCAGACCAATAATAACATCATTACTGAGAGTGGGAGGCAGGAAGGGGCGTTTTTAAAACTCCTCAAATGATTCCAAGGTGCATCCAGGGCTGAGAAGCACTGCTCTGTGGGCTCAACCCCACTAGGCAAAGTTAGGTCCCTGAACCAGCGGCACTGGCTTCACCTGGGGACTTGTTAGAAATGCAGCATCTCAGGTCTTTCCCAGACCTCCTGGATCAGAATTTTAACAAGATCCTCTGTGACTGACATGCACAGTAACCTCTGAGAAGTGCTGACAGGGCTCACTTCCTCATTTTCCAGAGGAGGAACCTGAGGCTTATTTCTACGGATAAAAAAGCAACCGCTGGATACACAGTGAGCTGAGGACAGAGCCCGAGCCAGAAAATGAGCTCATGTTCTGCCCCCTTCTCTGTGTCCTGCGGCTTCTTCCTCACAGCAATTTGAATGGACAACCCCCAGCGGTCTGTGGGGCTTCCTCAAAAGAGCTATGATTTCTTCATCTGATCTAGTACTTCTAGAAATTCCATCTCTCGAATGGGCCTCAACCCTCCAGCTTCATGGTGCATTTTAAGCTAAAACTTACATATTCTTTACTATTTATTACAGAAAGTGCTATAAATCCTAAACTAGAGTCCTTTAGCTATACCTTGAGTCCAATGTTTTATTATATCCCTGAAATACAGCCCACACCGGGCAGACAGGTCACAGTTTGCCTTTTGTTCCCATATGAAAAGGTTTACATTGAAAAATGTATGTCCTTTTGTTCAAATACAAATTTTACCCAATTGTAAGAAAGTACAGAAAATGCTACAAAGAAAAAAAAAAAGGAATAGTAAGCAAAATATCACCCATGATGACAGTAGGCAGGCCAGTCATTGAGAACCCCGTGACTATTTTCATTGATTCACTTCCGAGTTTTTTCTGTGTATATTTATATACACCCATGATCACGTCATCCATGACTTTGGGGTCATCTACCTCCCAGCTTCCCTCCATCACAGGGCTGAGTTTAAGGCAGTCATTGTCAACATTGGTTGCACATTAGAATCACTGAGGGGGCTTTTAAAACCCTGGATACCTGGACTGTGTTCCAGATCAATTAAATCAGAATCGCTGAGGGTGGGAGACTGGAAATCAGGATTTTCAAAAAATTCTTCAATGGAATTAATTTGAGGCTTATAGAAACCCTGCAAAAATAACACAGAGTTCCTTATACCCCTCACTCAGCTTCCCTCGATGTTAACATCTAATGTCTGGAATTGGAACCAAATAGCTATCAATGTTTAACATATTCCAAAGATGGCATCTCAAATCACTGAGGAAAAGACAGACTTTTTAATAAATGGTGCAGGACCCCTAGCTAGACATTTTGGAAAGGATTAAGTTAAATCCATACTTCTTCCCACACATAAGAATAAATTCTAAGTGTATTTAATGTAAAAAAAAAAAAAAGGAAAGAAAGAAAGAAACCAAATAAATACCAGAAAAACTCAAGGGTGAATTCCCCTATAACCTGGGCATTGGAAAAGGCTTTCTAACGAAGACTTCAAATCCACAGGCAGTAAAAGAAAAGACTGGCAAATTTAACTACAATTTTTTTTTAAGATTTTATTTATTTATTTGACAGAGAGAGATCACAAGTAGGCAGAGAGGCAGGCAGAGAGAAGCTCTGTGCTGAGCAGAGAGCCTGATGCAGGGCTTGATCCCAGGACTCTAGGACCATGACCTGAGCCAAAGGCAGAGGCTTTAACCCACTGAGCCACCCAGCCACCCCTAACTACAGGTTTTAAAAAAGATTTTATTTATTCATTTGAGCAAAAGCAAGGGGAGTGGCAGGCAGACAGAGGAAGAGGCAGAAGCAGGATCCCCGCCAAGCTGGGAGCTTGGGGTGCAGGACTGGATCTCAAGAGCCCAAGATCATGATCTGAATGGAAGGCAGATGCTTTACCAACTAAACCACCAGGCAGGAGCCCCTTAACTACATTTTTTAAAAATTTAATTCGCATGACAAAAACATGAAATCAAAAGATAATTGACAAACTGGGAGAAAATATTTGCAACATATACCACAAAGGGTTAATATCCCCACTATATAAAGGACTCTTAAAAACTGATCAGGTGATCAGGGGCGCCTGGGTGGTAGGGTGGGTTATAAACATTTATTCCTGCTTTTGGCTCAGGTCAGGATCTTAGGGTCGTGAGATGGGGTCCTGTGTTGGGCTTTGTGCTCAGTGGGAATCTGCCAGATGTTCTCTCTCTACCTCTCTCTCTCTGCTCCTCCACCTGCTCTCTCTATCAAATAAATAAAATCTTAAAAAAAAATCAGGGGTGCCTAGGTGGCTCAGTGAGTTAAAGCCTCTGCCTTTGGCTCAGGTCATGATCCCAAGGGTCCTGGGATTGAGCCCCACATCACGTTCCCCACGCCACGGAAAGACCGCTTCTCCCTCTCCTTCTGCCAGCCGCTCTGCCTACTTACGTGCATTCTCTATCAAATAAATAAATAAAATCTTTAAAAAAAATATCCAGTAGAAAAGGCGGGAAAGACATGAATGCACAATTAACAAGAAAGATACAAAAATGACCCCAAATACATGAAAAATGTTCAAACAGTCCTCATAAGAGAAGTGCAAATTAAAACACCACTGAGTTGCCCTTTCTCAACTACCACACTAGAAGAATTTAAAAATATGATGACATTCAGTTGGTGAGGCTAGAAGGTTGGAGGGAGGTGGCCAGAATATTTCTAATACTCCCCAGGAGATTCTGATGTGCAACCAAGATTGCAAACCATTATTTCAAAGTAATGGTCCAAGTGGAAACTTGATACAATAAAAAACTGCATTTCCCCTAAAACTGAAAGCCCTTCTTCACAGTCAAAATTCCAGAATTCCTTAGCCAACATGGCAATTAAATATTATTATTGTTATTATTATTATCATTATTACTTTTAGGAAAAAGGTCATCCTGTTTGCTACGTACCACTGCAGTTTTCCTAACTCTTCCGGCGAGGAAGGGCATGGTATCCTGACAGAACAGCAGCACTGTTCTGGAGACAGCAGTAAAAGAAAGAAGAAAATACATGGTCAAGAACAAGGCAAGGCAGAAGCTCAGATCCATCAAGTATTATGGTTTCTACAGTGGCTGCATTTTATAAAGCCTTGTCTAAAACAGGTGATTAAAAAAAAAACCCTGGATACTATTATACTGACAATCATACATGTACATAACAGGTGCTCAAAAATATTTATAGCTATTACTCTTCAGCAGCTCCTAAAAATTCTGAAGTAAACACACCCAGCAGCAATGCATCAAACATTCCAGACAGAAGTCCCTCTCAGTAGGGTTTTTTTCCTATCTTATTTTCAAATACAGTATACTGAAACTTTACTGAAGGGTCGGGGAGAATCACCTTTTAGAGCTCACTAAAAACTGTCCAAGAGTCAAAATGGAAGCTATCACATACCTAAATTTATTTATTATATTTTCAGTTTTAAGAAGAACACATCGAAGTCATGTGAAAAAGAACACAGCAATAAAGATAGAGACAACTTACCCATCGGATGAATCTTTGCTCTTTTCAAAGCAACCATTACAGCACATATGTTCATTGTTTTATTCATTTTTATTGTGAATGTACAATTTAATGTGCTGTGAAGAGAAATATAGATAATCGGAATGTTACTAAACTGGAAATCTACCTACAGATTAGTAAATGCTTTTTCAAACTTGGGAGTGAGGAAAGGAGACACTGATGCTATGAACTTGGTGACACCCCAATGAGCTTGCGAACACCCATGACTTTGACCATGAGACATTTATAGAGGTTTACGGTCTCAGAGGTTGCAAACCAGAGACCCTGTGACCACACACAACTGTTGTTGATTCATTTTGCCTGCAGGAACTAGGAACTGGCAGGGGTGCAACTTGCTTGCAAAGACAAGCATCTTAACATCTAGAGTCTTACCCCTAGCTGGCTACTTGTCTATTATCTGTCGGTGTTTGAATTTCCATCATGAGAGCCCTGTCACATACCAGCCTGGATGAACATCAAGGTCTCTTAAATCCAAAACTTCTCTGGCAATTCAATCTAGATCATTGGATAACTAGCAATTTAAGACATTATCGCTTATTTTTTTTCTTTAGTCTTGATTTACGCGAAAACATGTTAATGTTGCAAATAACCAAAAGTGGTAAATGACAAGAACTCAATATATATATATATATATATATATATATTTAGTAGATAGGGATTCAATCTACAGTTTTATGAGCAATTGCCATTATCTGTACCAATGAACAGCTTGATGAGCAGAAACTGTCACTTTCTGGGACCTGTGCTATCACAGAATGCTCAGGATTCAGGTGACGACATTACTGACCCATGTGAGCCATTAGCTTATGCAGCCAGGACAGCTGATGGACACAATGTAACAAGATCATCTGTGCAACCTCAAATAATTGTCTGGCAATCTCTGATTCACCCCTGCACCTCTTTTTAATTTCTTCTCTTCTCCTGCATTCCTGTCTTTTCCTCCCTTCTCTCCTTCTCCCAAGCACCATATTATGTTCCTCCTTCTCTGTCTTGCCTTCACTAGACTGGACCACTGGGAGCCATTTCTTGGTTATACTGGTGGCCCTTGTGGCTAAGGATACTGACAGTTCTTAGCATCACAGCACCAGAGGCAAATGGCGCAATCCTACCCACCCCTCTGCAATCCACAAAGAAACGGGAAGACACATGTAACAGAGCGATGAGTGTTTCAGAGACCAAAAACATATATCCAAAATGTATGCATATGTATGTATTTATTTTTTAAATATTATTTATTTTAGAGGAACACATTTAAAACCCCTCAATACCTTATTTCTCATGAGTAGCGAAATAATATGGATAAAAGTATTAAAAATGACTAACCTTTGGGCCTCTGCTGTGGCACACACGGTAAAATAAGTCTGGAAAAAAATACACACACACACACACACACACACACATATATATATATATTCCTTTGACAGTTGTAAATGTCAGTCAAAACAACCCAGCACTTATCACAGCCTCACAGAACCTTAGAATCACAATAACCCCTAGGGACGATCCAATTCACATTGCTGTTGGATTTCCGCCCAACTGTCAAAGCTACTGGGGCAAACAAGGTTTGCCTGCATCCTGCTACCGTCAAGAACTCACTACCACACAAGGGAGCTCATTCTGGGGCCCTCGTTTTAGGAAACTTTCCCTGTAACATCCACCCATGGTTATTTCCAGCTCTGATTCTGGATCCATCCAGTTCGAATTTTTGGGGCAACGGAATTAGTCTAGTCAATCTTTCTCTATGACAGATTTGGGGAAGTTTGAATACATTTCTCCTCAGGAACGCAGAACTCCATGCTTTCCCCCAAACAGAAACAGTAATGATAAACAAGGCATAGGATGTTCTCTGATTACCTCACTTAAGGTTTGCAGGATTTTGTTTAGCTCTGATCGTCTGTTAATAAAACAAGAGAAATTGACGTGAAGGAGATCACTGGCGACGTTAAATTCAAAACAAGTTAGATTTTTAGCAATTAAATTAAGCCTATGGTATTTACTGTTTCCAGTGTTCACTTTGAAGAAACACTGGGTATACTAAGAGATTCCTATGTGAGAAAAATAAATTATTTATATGACAAGGGAAACTAGCCAGACAGAAGCTGTATCAGTTCTATCCAACAGCAAGATATAAATTATGGTTGAACGATCTTGTTATTCATTAGGCTCCTGCAACCCCCAGGCAGCTTCTTCTGGCAGAGGGCCCAAGGGAGAGCCAGCCCAAGGCAAAATTTCTGAGAGGGGCTCACCAATCACCGTGGGGCCCTGCACCCCTGATTTCTTCCTCACTCCCTCTCCACCTGACCCCACCACCCTCTAGCACTCTCCAGCCCCCATTCCCCTCCTCAGCACTCCTCTTCCAGAATCTCCCTCTTGCCTTTCCTCTAATCCCTCTCAAACAACACCTTTATTTCTTCAATGTGGAAGAGTTTCACGAGAGGTTAGGATAAAAGAAACCTAGTTAAAGAATTCACTCTAGGAGTGCCTGGGTGGCTCAGGCCATGGGTCATGATTTTGAGGTCCTGGGATGGGCTATGTCAGGCTTCTTGCTCAGGGGGAGCCTGCTTCTCCCTCCTCTGCCCTTCTCTCTCAAATAAATGAAGAAGAAGAGGAGGAGGAGGAGAGGGGAAAGGAGGAGGGGGAGGAGAATTCACTCTAAGGCAACCATTCTCAACTGGGGGGGGCGGGACAGACTCTGTCCCGCAGAGGACATTAGGCAATATCTGGAGATGTTTTTGATTGTCACAGTTGGGGGCTGGGTGTTACTGGCACCTAGTGGGTAGAGGTCATAGATCTGTTACAGCTCCTACAGTGCAAACACAGCCCCGCATACTAGAGGACGATCAGGTCCAAAATGGCAATAGTGCCAAGGCTAAGAAACCCAGCTCCAAGGAATGGGCAATAGTTCTAGGTGGTTCCAGGGAAGGTCTAGAGGAAAGAAGAGAACAATTGTGACAATAATAAGTAATCAGCTAGCTTTTCTATTTGGCAGGAGCCACTCCTCCTTAACTGTGCTCAGAGGCTACCTTTCCGGGGATCTCCCTGGTTCCTGGGTTCAAGTCCATCCACTCTGCCTGCTCTGTATTTAGATATGTAGAACATCCTTCGGTGCCCTAGACATATCGCATTCATTGTAGGGATTGTACTGTATCATTATTTGTTTGCATCCTAGGTCTATTCTACCAGACTCTAGACTCCTGGTTCTAAAAATTGGCCTCAGGCTAGAACCACCAGGGGGCATTCAAAAGTACCAACTTCTGTGTCCCAGCCCCCAAATACTGATCTAATTGTTATAGTGTGCCTGGACATCAGGATTTTTAAAAGCTCCCCCAGGTGATTTTACTATGTGGCCAGGGTAGAGAACCATTGTTCTAGAACAGTTTTCCATCCTGAGTGTTGGGTTTATCCCAAAGGCCAAATCCATAGTAGGAACCCAACAAATGCTTTGTGGCTTTAAATGAATTCCTCTGTATTTCAAATCTAATAATTCAGATGAATTGTAAATATGCAAATTTGTGTTTTATTTACAAATTTGTGAGTTTAAAAAAATGTATCTTGGGGCGCCTGGGTGGCTCAGTCAATTAAGTGTCTCCCTTCAGCTCAGGTCACGATCCTGGAGTCCAGCACCAGGCTTTCTGCTCACTGGGGAGTCCGAGTCTCCCTCTGATTCTCCTCCCTCTCGTGCTCTCTCTCTCTCTCTCTCTCTCACTCTTTCTCTCTCTCAAATAAAATAAATGAAATCTTTTTTAAAAGTTGAAAAAATGAAAAAATGTATCTTATCCACATTGTTTCCCATCTAAAGTTTAAGATACTTCTAGAACATTGAGATTTTCTGCTTTTTATTTCATACATATACTCTGAATAGCTAGGAAAGCTACGTTTTTATTAGGAGTTCAAAAAATAGCAATAAAGGACAGAAACACCACTCCTGTCCATCCCAGTTCTCACCCAGTTCTCACCACTCTCACTAGGGGAGCCCTACAGATGTCTGATAGCCCCCAGATATCAGATATAAGAGATATAAGGCTCCCCTCCACCTCCGCACTGCTAACCCAGGGGAAGCGGCCAGGTCAAAATGCTAATTGAAAGGATGACCCTTAAAGAGTGTTCTTTTTTGTTTTGTTTTGTTTCGTGTTGTTTTGTTTTTGACCTAGTTCAATATCATCACAGATACTCCCCGGGCATTTTGGATTTAGTTCAAAATTTGATGCAAACCTCATTTGAGGGGTAGTAGCAAGGTTGAGAGCAGGTAAATTTTATTTCCGATGCTGCTTCCAAGCGCGGGGATGAAGACATGATGTTTCTGCTCCCAGCGACGCTCAGGTAAGACTGACTCCAAGCCTAGACTGATATTTTGACCTCGTGTCTGACTGGGAGCACCTGTATTTGTAATGTATTTCTCACTGTCCATGCTTGAACCTGGAAGCTGGTACCTACTTCACGAAGACCTCTCTGACTTTTGAATGACTGAGGCTTCATGAAAGCACGAACAAATGGAACACACAGCATCCCACCTTGAACTCCTCTTCCAACCTTTCTACCAAATCATATTAAAGCTCAAATACCAATTCAAACTGACCTCTTAACGTATCTACGGAGTGTCAAGGAGAAGAGCCTCACAGGGCTATTTGATGACGGGTGACTACCGTCTATCCACTAAGAAGTCAAGAACCAATTCTTTATAAGCTTTGGGTCTATTTCCCCTTCTCAGTTTCCAAAAGTAAAGACCACTCAACAAGCATCTTTCCGTGGCTGATGTCTTAACTTTTAAATCAAGCAGCAGATTACTCACCTCGATTCCCTTAGAGACAGGATGCCCGATAAGGTGCCATTAGCCGCATTTTGATTCTGTTAGGGGCACAAAATCATTAAGAATATAACAAATACTGTTGTGGGTTTTTTTTTTTACATTCTCTAACAAGAAGTTGTTCTTCAGTTTCGTTGGCCACCCAAAGAAATACACCCTAAAACGGAATGATAACCAAAGATCAAATCCTATTGACTGAGCTGGTTTCTGTTTTTATATTTCCTTTAAAAAATATTCTGAATCAGCAAGTCCAATGTGCTCACTGATTTCATTGTTCCAAGGGTTCCCCAAGAAGAACACGTTAAAGCTCTCCACCTTAAAAGGTCCCAGACGTAAGTAAGGATACCAGTGTAAAGAGGGAACTTGGTAGCAGACTCCACTGCATTTCTAGCACCTTCTTCCTCACCTGGCGCATAGTGGGTGCTCAGGAAATAGTCACTAAAAGAACAAACCACATTTGGCTGGGATCCTCTGACCCGATCTAGGTCATGGGAAGACTGACACTACTGTCTCTAAATCCCCTGTGGGCTGGAACAGAATCAGATTCATAAGACTCCTCTTAGATTCAATATATTTCTTATTGCCAGAAGTTTCTACTATAATTTAAAAAATCTTTTAAAGGCAATAGGATTCCAGCATATAAACATTCAGCAGCAAGCTTAGTGAAAACTGAAATATACTTATTAACAAAGTACCGTGATTATTATGAAGACAAACCCTCTTGACAAAGCTAGTGATTCAACAACACGTTTTTACTTAAATTTGGTCCTAAAAGTAAATATGCCAAATACCACGAATAATCTGAACCTTAAACAAATCTTTAAATGCACAAGCACTTGCTTTTTAAAATTACAATTTAAAAAAAAATCTTTTAAAACCTACCTGGGTACCATTGCTTTCTTCATATGGAAACATTATTTCACCTCTAAAGAATGCTAAAAATAAATTTGGAAAACAAAATTTGAGACTTGCATCCTTAGAGCTTAAGGATAATAATACAACACAGGAAAAGATTATCAGATTAATAATTAATAATCAAACTAATAAAATAAATGGTTTCGTCAAATTCTTCGCAGTTACTCACATTTACCGTCTTTTCTGTCAGAACCGTACTCAATGACCATCAGTACAATTTTCAGAAAATGTGAACAATAAATTCTGTGTGGGAATGTGGAAAGAGAAAAACCTTGTCTCCTGGTCAAGAAATTTTAATCCTACATGCTGCTCATCAGAGCCTCGTTTCCCATAAAGATGCTAACTTGGGGAACTGGCTCTAACATACAAAATACTTTGGGGGGCACCAGGGTGACTCAGTTAGTTAAGCTTCTGCCTTTGGTTCAGGTCATGATCCCAGGGTCCTTGGATGGAGCCCTGTACCCAGGCTCCCTGCTCGGTGGGGAGCCTGCTTCTCCCTCTCCCTCTGCCCCTGCTTGTGCTTGTACTCTGTTTGTCTTCTCTCAAATGAATAAAATAAAAATCTTTAAAAAATAATCTTTTGGGGTTTTCTGGTTGTAGTTACATACAAAAAGGAGGGAGAGAAAAAGCGTTTCTCAGAAATTAAGCAGCCGTATAACAGTCTAATTATTCCTTGTCATTTGACCTTTTTTTTTTTAAGATTTTATTTATTTATTTGACAGAGAGAGACACAGCAAGAGAGGGAACACAAGCAGGAGTGTGTGAGGGAGAAGCAGGCTTCCCCCTGAGCAGGGAGCCCGATGTGGGGCTCGATCCCAGCACCCAGGGGTCATGACCTGAGCCAAAGGCAGCCGCTTAACGGATAAGCCACCTGGGCACCCCTTTTTCTTCCTTTTAGAAATAGAGCTACCAAGTGCAATCTCTCTCCAAGAACAAAGTTAAGATTTTGCTTTTGAAACCTGAATAGTATGCAGGGAAAATCCTTTGTTCAGTTGAACAACTCACTGTGTCTTTTGTTCCAGAAATGCCAGAAACTCTGTTCTTAAAATGCGCACTTCGGGAAAATACAGAACTCAATTTCAGTCAACCCGTTTCCTACAGGGTATACTTGGAGGGGCTCCAAGTCGATCAAAAAAGAAAGAAAGAAAGAAAGAAAGAAAGAAAGAAAGAAAGAAAGAAAGAAAATAGAGACTGCTTAACACAAATACACTGTGTGCACTTCATAATCTACAGAGACACAAAACTGGCCTCTTGAGCAGAAGGCAAAGAGGTCATACAAACTAGGGTAGGTGTCAGCCATTTTTCTGGTATCCGATCAGACATTTAAGGTTTTGTGGGCCATACGTTCTGTTAGAACTACTCAACTTTGTAGTTGTAGCATGAGACGCCAAACAATATGTACACAAATGACATGGCTATGTCCCAATAAAACTTTATTTACAAAAACAGGTGGCAGGCATTATTTAGACTATGGACAGTCGTTTGTCAACTCCTGAGCTGGAGGCTTAAATGCCTTCTCAGCCATCTCTTACAGCAACCCAAAGTACCACTGATGCCCATAGCCAAGAACCTAATGGTCCACTTCCACTTAAAATGGCCGACAAAGCCACAGGCCCAGTAACTAACAGGATTTATCTCTTTTAGCAACTTCCCTACTGAGAACCTCAACTTTGGCGTATTGATACCGAAATCTCAATTAATGCAGCATAGAATTATTAAAAGTAAAGATACTTGATATATGCATAGAATTACTTCTAAATTTGGGGGGGGGGACTTAGCTATTAAAAATGTATTTAGTGAGTGCATGCCGACACCCACAGTTTCTCTCCCTCACCCCCCTTGGTTCTCCAAGTTCATCCTTCAGTCTTGTGGAACGCACGCTGAATTTCAGAAGCGTGCCCAGAGCCCAGAGGTAGCAGAGCAATTGGGAAGCTTCTGACCCTCAGCCTAACTCTGCCTGGTCAGCTCCCAGTTTTTCCACCAGCCTCCGTTTCCCTTAATGGTCTCAGATTGGAACCCGAGAGAAGTGAAGGTTTCTAGTTTCTGGCAGGATACCATGGGATTTCCGGTGCCAAAAGAGTTGGTTCCCTGATGACGTTGTTTTCACCAGACACTAAAACAAATGGTCAATTCAGTCACTTAATTGGGGAAAACATTACTCCAACCAGCTTCCTGGCATCTGTTATTCAAGATGACCTTTTTTTTTTTAAACTAAATGTTCAATTTGCAAAGTTATCAAACATCATGTAGACACAACACTAAACTAGACATTAGTCACCAGTCCAAAACACAGATGAAGCGTAAAAATAATGAAATGACAGAGAATTCAGTAAGAGAAGGGTAAGAAAAGAGGGAGGGAAGAAGAAGAAGAATTACAACATATGTGAAAGTGAAATATATCTAACCAGTCTTTTTTCCATTTAATCAAAACAGCTAATATCTGCCTACTACACTCTACCTGGTGCATTCTATCAGCAGAAAGTTCATATACGTAAATCTCACATTCACACAAGCAGAAAAGTTTTGGGGACCATTCTTTGAATACAAGGTTTTCTTCTTTTCTAATACTATCCAACCTTAACTTCTTTTACTTGAAGTTGTTTCCTATGTTTTTAAAACAAATTATTAAAGGAAACAGAACAAAAGGAACCGAAGAAATGGGAAATATTCCTATAAGGATTGTTTTTTAAGACTTTAATATTACAATTCACTACCTTCCTCCTCTCTCTTCCCATGATCCAGTTCTGACCTGCCACACCATGTTTTTATGTTTTTCACATCTGCTTTCATTGGTTTTAATAAGGAAAGAAACCCAGAGAGCCAAACCAACGTGAGAAAAATGGCTGTTTCATTCCTTCTGGCCCATGGCAGAAGGGAAACTATTCCCATTTCAAAAACAGTGTGTTCTCAAGAGATTTCCATCTTCAATTCAAAAAATAGTGGGCACAGTCTGGGTTAAGGATGGCAAAGTACACTCTGGGCACTACTGGAATTAGCATCCAATTAAACTAGGTATACGTGAGGTTTTCAACATTCCGGTACTGCGGTTTATTTTACTTTTAGCAAAAGACAACACCCTCTTTCTAAGCTATAATACTTAAGGGCCTATGGAAAAACTTGAGGGATTGATATACCAGAAGTGGCTTTCAATAATTAAGTTCATTACTAGTTAATACTCACAGATCAACTCTAAGGATATTAGTTATGGATTTAAAGCTATGGAGAAAAATATTTGGTGTAGAGCTTCATGTTCTCATATTAAGGAAATTCATCGCCATCTCACTAAGCAACAGGGAGATCATTTCAGGCAGATCTAAAATTCGCTTTTGTTTTCATATGGGACTTCTTACTAGCCAGGCGATGTGAAAAGAGAGAGATCAGAGAGATACGCATCACATCCTCAACAGGAGAAAAATAAACCTTTTCTCTCTCTGGAGCTCATTTATCTGGTAATATGTAATGTATACAAGAACTAACCTGAGTCATTGCAAATAGACGACAAATTGCAGATATTTCTCTGGGGTTTGACTCCTGCAAAGAAAACAACCCAGCCGGTTAAACATGTCAACACCTACACTTACATCCTACATTGTCAAGAGAATTCACAAATTTAGGCATCAAATGTGGACCAAAAATATTGCAAGTTGGGTATCATTGGCTGGATGAATTCCACAAAGACTAGAGGAACAAGAGACTTTTCGTTTCGTAGCTGCCCAGCTATACAGCTTGACTCTTTACTATTCCTTAGTATGTCACTGTCTAATTCCCTACTCCTCCCTCAAAATTTTTGTTGTCCTGTTCCCAATTAATCCCTCTCCCGTCTGACATAAAAAGAACAGTATGAAGGCAAATCGAGCATAGAGACTTTAAATGCAATAGCCCTTCCTTTCCTGGGAAGGGGAGTCCTTGAACACTCTAATGCTGGTCTTATTTCCTTATGCAAATATATTAAGAAAGAACAGCAGTGTCACGATGTCATCGCACCTAGGCAAAAACCATGAAATTCAAAACTATTTGCTCAACAACCACCATATTCTACAGGTTTTGGAAGGTTGCAGATATAGACCCTGCCCTCATCGAGCTTACAGTCTAGTAAGTGATGGCGGCCGGGAAATAAAAAGTTAGAGTGAGGGCAAAATGGAGGGAAGGCCAGGACAAGAGACCACACAGGCATACAAAGGAGGGAGGGACGAATGGGAGATGAAATAAGCCATGTTAGAACCAAAAACTTCCTACATAGTCACCTAAAAAACACTGCATCCTTTGGTGAAAAGAGAAGTACATCTCTTCTTTTGACTTGAAGAGAGCTCAAGGTTTACTCCCCTAAAAATCTTGCCTTAATTGCATCCTTTTGGTGAAGTACATGAAATCTATAGTAAATGAGGGGCAAATGCTGATAACACATTAAGCAAAGTGCCAAGGGGAGAAGACTGTGACGTTAAGGAATATTTTGCTGTCCTTGTGAGGTCTGGCTTGGTCAGAAGTATGTATGCAATGCCCGATTGCTATTTTATTTCCATTGTACTTTAGGAGTGCATAATTTTTTTCTTAAGAGAACAAGTTTGGACACAAACTAAAATTAGAACTTGTGTTAGTGCATGTGAAATGGTTTCTGCCAGAACGATCTGGGTGACGTTTGTTATATAGGTATCATGCTTCAGCTAAGAGATTTGATTCTGTGAACAAACTGAATTTAGGTGCCACAAGGTACCCCGACATGTAGAATTCTATATTGTTTCACAGCAATGTTACCCACGCCAAAATAGAAATTTCATTTTGAATATACCTGCTTTAGATGGTGGGTAGTAATGCTTTAAATGTTCTCTACAATCCTTGGTCTACTGTTCACTCAGTGTTACCCTCCATCTCTCATCTTTCTCTAAATTTTTGGCACCTTTGTTTCCAGCGATGTGCGTCTTTAGCTGCTCAAGAACCCTGAGAATTTTCTTTCCCATTCTTAGGGCTTATCTGTTTTCCCCGAGTACATGGCCCCGAGTACATGGCCACAGGTTATCCTTTAAATCGTGAGTAAGAAAACCTTATAAAGGGTCAAAAAATAAATATTTTAGGCTTTGTGGGCCATATAGTCTCTGTCACAACTACTCGACTCTCCTGTTCATTGTACTGGAAAAGTAGCCATAGATAACATGTAAACAAACAGGCATGGCAGTGTCCCAATAAAACTTTATTTACAAAAACAGGCAGTGGGCCATATTTGCCCTGCAGGCCACAGTTTGCCAACCCCTATTTGAAATCAACCAGAAGCCTTTGTTAAGCAAATCGCGTATTCCTACTCTTGCACTAGGTACTTAAAAGTACATCCCTTTATTTGATTTCAAAAGAGTTTGAGGTTGACTCCTCTAAGAAACCTTCCCTCAGAAATTGGAAGGGGAGGTGAACCATGAGAGACTATGGACTCTGAAAAACGATCTGGGAATTTTGAAGGGGTGGGGGGTGGGAGGTTGGGGCACCAGGTGGTGGGTATTGTGGAGGGCACAGATTGCATGGAGCACTGGGTGTGGTGCAAAAAATAATGAATACTGTTATGCTGAAAAAATAAAAAAATTAAAAAAAAAAAAAAAAAAAAAAAAAAAAAAAAAAAAAAAAAAAAAAAAAAAAAGAAACCTTCCCTCATAAATTACATCCCATTGATAACCACTAGCACCAGCCCTTTTATTTCCCACGCTTCTTAACCATGTCAGAAACACCTGTGTTATCATTTGCCTTTATCTGCATACATGTTTGTGTTAGTTATCTCTTTATCTGCCTTATCTCTCCCCAAACTAGAAGATTCTGAAGGGTGGGCACTGTGTAACATCGTGAGTATATAGCCCCAGACACTTAGTACAACTTCAGGTACCCAGTGCATAAACATCTATTCATTAAGAACAGATTTCATTTTAAAAGGTAGGAGAAAAGAGAAAGAAAACATAAAAACCAGCCATTTGTTTCATTTTACTTTAGTTATAAAAAAGAAAAAAGTCTTGATATTGATAGTAAATCATACCTGATGCATTGAAGGTTTTTACTATAGTGATTTTAGTTTTTTCTGCAAAGAAGCAATTTAAATATTAGAGCAGAACTGTTGCTTGTTTTTAAAAAACAATTTGCCATGAGTAGCATTTTAGTGAAGTGCTAAGAAAATCATACTGTTGACACCTTTTGGCCACTATGGCTCTTCCCGGCAGCAGAATAAAGGGAAATCACATACCCAGATCCTATAGCACTGAAATAGGGTGGGTGTGGGCTTTGGATTCCCGTGTTTACCCAGTTCTCTCCCACCCATTACGCACCCCACTGTTTGTGCCATTCTACTGTGGTTTCCACGTGCTGCTGCTAGACAAATTAATGTAGAGTTACACTTCAGATATGTAGAATTAAGCCACTCTCAGGACCTTCAGGCGACAGGTTGCAAAGAAAAGGTGGTTCAGAATAAAACTTAATGGAAACACAAGATCTAAAATACTGCATACTCTATAATCAAGAAAATGTCCTGCTATTTTCTCTAGGAGCTAACATAATATTATCGCTATTACATCCGTAGATATGATTATTCTCAAAGAGGCTGAAACACTCGACTACGGTTGTACAATAACCTCACAGCAGAACCAGGACAGAACTGTTCAAACTGCAGGCTAATAGGAACACGCTCTGAAGAAGCAAACCTTAGAAATGGCTTCCCCAGAGTATGTTGGGTTCATTTCTCAGATAACGGAGAACCAGGTTTAGAAATCCTTGCCTTAAGGATGGCCAATTAGCACCACGCTCTAACCAACTGAGCTAACCGGCCGGGACTGGATGGCCAATTAGAAGAGGCTGTGATAGGGGCACAGATTTGCAAAGGTCTGTCTGCCTGGGTGAGTGGCAAATTCTGAAAAGAACACAAAGCTCAGATCTTAGAGAAGCACTTAAGAATGATAACGTTACATTACCAGCTTCTGAAACCTCGATTGTGTTATGTGTGACTGATGAGTTCCCGTTTTAGTTTGTGACTGACTCATGGGTAATGGCTGGTGGTAATTACAGATGCTGACAGTATTTTGCATTATCATATAGTATTTGGTTTGCCCTGATACTATCCTTCCCAGAGCAAACAAAACACATCTATGAAATGAACTTCTGGTTCTAGAAACAAAAGTGCTTTTGGGGAAAAATGTTCAACCTCACTAATCGAGAATGTAAAACAGAACCTACAGAATTGAAAGCTCCGATTATATGTGAAATAGTCTCAGCTCTCAGCAAAGGTACGGTGACACGGATATCCTCATTCACTGCCGACAGGAATGTTGCTGGGTACAAGCTTTCAAGAGGGTAACTGAGCAGTGTATCTATCAAGGACCTTAAAATACTCGCCAACTGCTAACCCATTACATCCAATCCTTAGAATGCTTCCTACGGAAATCGGGAATGAATGCAAAATGTTCGCACAAGGATGTTCATTGCAACAATTTCTATTAAAAAAGTAGAAACAGCTTTAAGAATGTTCAACATATGGTACACAATGGAATATTATCAAGTCATTAATAGTAATGGACAGCAGAAAATACTTAAAATTTAATATGAAATCAAAAGGGCAAAACATAAAAATCTATATGCACTATGACTATTGCGTAAAAGACACACACACACATACTGCATATGTATATATGATCATGAATGGAAATATACCAAATGATTAACAGTAACAGTCTTAGAAAAGTAACATTAGAGATGATTTCTATTTTTTTCACTATATTTTTCTATATTCTCCATTTGTTATGAGCGAAGATAACAAAAATAAGATAACAAAATAATTAAAAATTACACTTTTTAAATGTTATTTTAAATGGAGGGAGTTCAAGAAAATGATAACAACAGAATGACACTATCAAAGTGAAATGAGTAGTAAATCAACAATTGAAGGCATAGGAAGTAGGCAAGGAGACAACATTTAACAACCCAGAAGGCTGACCACACAAGTGAGAAACCCAAGAAGGCAGAGGACGAGCTATTATATTTAGAAAGAACTTGGTATTACCTGTTTTGTTTAAAGTGGATAATACACTCGAAGTAGCATCTGAAATAAAGTAATGAAAATTAAGCCCAATTATTGATACGCTTAATGAACACATGCATCTTCTAGATTCCTTAAACATTTCACTTTTCCCCAAATCCTAGAGAAGCTAGAGAGTTTTGCAAAAGCCAGCTGACACTATGGAATGTATTTGCTGCCCATCCCGCCACACACTAATCATTCTCCAAACCCCAGACACAAGTATTCATTCTTTTTTTTTCTTTAAAGATTTTATTTATTTATTTGACAGAGGGAGAGAGATCACAAGCAGGCAGAGAGGCAGGGGGAAGCAGGCTCCCTGCTGAGCAGAGAGCCCGATGTGGGGCTCGATCCCAGGACCCTGAGATCATGACCCAAGCCGAAGGCAGTGGCTTAACCCACTGAGCCACCCAGGTGCCCCAAGTATTCATTCTTTTAAAATGTGTTTTCCAAACACAGGTGATATGTCTAAAATACAGCAACACTTCTATGATTATTAGATTTAAATAAATTCATTTATGTTGTTTAATATTTTATCCCTTTTATACTCCATTATAGTGCAAGTCTCTAAGGGATATATTTCCAGTTAATACCAACTTTAATATACAGCCCTGCGGATGCCTGATGGTACACTCCTACAAAGCAATCTTTAAGTAGCTCTAGCTTAAAATTAAACTTCTTAAACATTATATTTAACTGACTTTTAGAAAAAAAAACTCATTTTGATCTTATTCCCCTTAAAATTCCATTGAAAATCTATTCTAACTGCTATTTCTTTAAATAGAAATCATGGTATCATTTATTATTCTGGATGAAACTTTAAGGGGGAAAGACACATATTATCACACTTAAAAATCCACATATAATGGATCTAAAAACTACTGCCAAAGCTATTTTGAAGATGTTCTTTCACTTTAAAAAGTAATTAAATGTAGGGGCACCTGGGCGGCTCAGTCAGTTAAGCATCTGCCTTCGGCTCAGGTCATGATCCCAGGGTCCTGGGATCGAGCCCCACATGGGGCTCCCTGCTCAGTGGGAAACCTGCTTCCCCCTCTCCCACTCCCCCTGCTTGTGTTCCCCCTCTTGCTGTGTCTCTGTGAAATAAAAAAGCAAATCTTTACAAAGTAATTAAATATAAAAAAAAATAATATCTAGCCCATCCCATTAAACCAAATATGAATTTAAACCAGTTTCGATCAGTGTGAACTTCTTCTAGGATCCATTGGCTCCTTAATCACCAAGAGATTTTTATTTTAACTAAGTAAGAGACTGTGATGAGATTTTTATTTTAACTAAGTAAGGGACTGTGGAAAGGGTTAGGTTTGGGCTGCACAAAGATGAAGGCTGCCTACCCACAGCGGGGAACGCACAGAACGTGCCGGGTCCACCTCCCTCAGACATAGCCCACTTCTCTGGCGTGACGAAGAAACTGGGTTATTTTCTTCATGTCGTGCTACTTAAGAATTGATAAAATCATCTGTAGGGGCGCTTGGGTGGCTCAGTGGGTTAAAGCCTCTGCCTTCGGCTCAGGTCATGATCCCAGGGTCCTGGGATCAAGCCCCACATCGGGCTCTCTGCTTAGCGGGGAGCCTGCTTCCTCCTCTCTCTCTCTCTCCCTCTCTCTCTCTGCCTACCTCTCTGCTTACTTGTGATTCTGTCTGTCAAATAAATAAATAAAATCTTTAAAAAAAGAAAAAAGGGGGCGGCCTTTGAACACTCCATGCCAAATCATTGAAGTCACTGGATGTGCTTTCCACATTTAAACAATCTGTCATATAAAATGTGCTGGCATTGTGTTGGAAAGCAAGAGAAATAGGGTACTCAGAATGGGATCAGCATTTCTTCTTTTTCACAGAACAGTTAGCGTGGTGGGGGGCTGGCCTCCCTCCATAAGAATGTTTTCCTTTAACCAAGAACTTCAGGGGACTCTCCAGAGTCAACAAATTTGGGGATTTGTTTGATTTGGGGTGTTTTTCCTTCAGCATATTTGAATATGAAAACCTTCAACACCACTCATTATACTTATATTCATATTAAGGGTTATCAATTTTCACTTGCTTCAGAAAAATTCTTACCATTTAGGCTTGTAGTTTCAACCTCTTTTGTCCCGGGGCGGGGGGGAAGGAACCAATAAAAGGCATAATTAAATCCAAAACTTAACAAATTGGGCTAAAACTAGGTTTGAATTTTTTTCAAAATCTTGCCTGGAGTACCATTGGTGTAGGGGACAAAACCAACAAAAGACGATTCAACTGCAAGAGGAAAAAACAAAAAATTTTCAAATTAATATTTTGAAACAATTATTTATTGGATTCTAAGGAGTTAAAACTTTTGAGATAGAATTATGAAAAGAAGTAGACAACATGCTATCAGACCAATATGAATCTCCACGCCCCATAATCTCTCAGAGACTATACACTTAACCAGAGAATTGCAGAGAAAGAACCCCGAGAAATGAAATGAACACAGCTGTCTCATTTTACAGACAAAGAACTTGAGACTCATCCCTCAAAGCCTGCTCCTACCTATGGAATATTACGGAAATAAGTTTTGGAACCACAGCAAAATATGTGACATACCACTTCCAAATTTTTTCAGCCAGAGAATTCAAGAAAACATTTTATACTTTGAATAATTGTCAAACTACAATTATGAAATATATGAGCACATTGGCTCCACTCTGTTTTAGTAATGCCTGGCACTTTTCCCATTGTGAATTGATTTAAAAAACAAAAAACAAAAAACTTTGCTATCACTCAGTACAGTACCACCTAACACATCTTCCTGGAGTTTATTTTAAAATATGGCTGCTATTAAGACAATCAAGTTCTAAACTTCCCATGGAGTAAATACACTTAAGCTAAGAGGTCAATCTATTACACACATTTTGCATGTTTAAGTATTAAAAAGATCCTATGGCTTGACTTCTACATACACACAGGAAAAGTAAATGCAAACATTTTACAAGTAACACAAGCTCTGATGCAGGAGGCAGACTGATATAGTCAGTGGGTAAGGACAACATTTGGGTGTGTCAAGGTGCTTGGCTGGCCTGTCTTAGACTGCTCATGCATTGGCTGAAACACACACACCCTGTGTTACATTATTGCTTTCATATTTTGTCATTGACTACATTTTTTTTTTAATCACCAAGGATATTTCTTAAGAAATAAGACGGTTTCTGAGCAATAAGATTCAAAGTGTGGGTATGGAATCCTTTGCTGTTGGGACAAAACAAAATAACTAGCCAAAGCTGGTTTTTTAATGAGTGAGTATCCGCTCTTCTGAAAGGTGATGAGTGGTGAGAAGAGGCCAGTATGCACAACCCCCTGCTGGTCCCTGGATGTGTTCCGGCTGTTCCGTTCCAGTTAGTGTGGCTCTCCCCCAGGGAACCCAGGACCCAGGCTTTGACTGGAACCAGTGGCTGCCTTCAAATCTCCATATCCTCTATTTCCATGCAAACAGGATTTTGCTAAGATATCACCATGATTAAGTCAGATGATGGCTACTGTACTAGGAGAAAAATACAGTGGTTCGTTGCACCCTAGGAACCTTTAACAGCAAGGGGGCAAATTGGCACAGTCCAAAAAGCTTGGGCTTCGGAGGCTTGCAGTCCTGGTTTGAATCTTCACCCCATCCCCTTATCACTCAGAATAATGATCGTTATTACTTCTTGAGGGTTTACTCTGGGCCAGGTGCATAGGTCATCTCCTTCCACCTTCATGACTACTTATGAAGCAGATACTATTATATTCCCCGATTTATACATGAAGCAACTGGGGCCCAGAAAGGTGAAGAAACTTGCCCAAAGTCACACAGCTAAGCAGTGGGATGTGGAGGGTGGTGTCCAAGCTCAAACACAAGTAGTTTGCTTCCACAGAATGTGTGAACATGAGCAAGTTTTATCCTCTCTGACCCTCAGTTTCCTCGTCTAGAATGTGGATATAGTAATTCCTATACTGCAAGACTGGAAGCTGAACGAGATGTATGGAGACTCCTAAGCATGTGGTATGTCCACAAGAAGTTAACAGCTATTGTTACTAATTTCATTTAAATGAATTAACAGCAGAAGCTCATTTTGATACAACTAAGGATACAATGTGAATTGACTGGCTCCTTACCGTAAAAGATTGTTCTACGATATATGGTGTACCAGAAAGAACGCAGAAGGAGGAGGCAAAAAAGCCACGTGCTGCCTGTGCCTGGTGGGGGCAGGGAGTTGTGTGACCTTGGCTAAGTTACTGGGGCTTCACTATCCCATCAGCTCTCACCGTATGGGGCTAGACCACTTTATCCCTGACTTCCGGTTCTGGTTCCAGCTAGCAGTCGTGAATGTGGGTTCTAGTCCTGGTTCCTGCCAACAGGGTCCTAGTGAAAAATTTCTCTTGATTGCCTTCCCATTCTCAGGAGGGCTAAGCCCTCAGAAATCCTTTGCAAAGTATTTGTTCAGAAGTGACTGAGGAAATATATTGAAGAGAACATCTCATGCCTCAAATATACAGGAACACTGGGCAGGTTTATGTTCTTAATACTCTACGGGAGACCTATGAACGAGAATACTAAAAATAACGTTGAAGAACTTAAGCAGTCCCCCAAACGAAAACCCACAATTTATTCCTCAGCTTCGTCCATAAATGTGGGGGCACCAATTTGCCTGTCCTCTTGTCTGTGTGTACTATTGACTTTTCAGGTGTAGGTTTAGTGACAGAATTAAATCAACCTGCGTGGAGAAAAGCAATTTTGCTGTACCTGACCTCATGCCCTATTGCGTGAGGAACATTGAGACTATTTTCCTGAAATTCCCCAAAGCCATGAAATAACAGTCTTACCAGATGGTGATAACAGACTGGAATTATCGGCATTCTCTGTTGAGGAAAAAGGTGATTTAAAGTTAGTTTGTGCATGAATTTGTAGATGAACAGCTTTAACAGGAGCAAATGGAAAATGAATCGCAAATAGCTACCAAAAGAGGGCACTGTATGACCTGACGATTATTTCCAACAGCCTGTCGTCAGTACTTCTGGACTCAATTCTCTCAAGACACATCTCTGGTGAAGCAATTCTTCCAATTTAAGCTGTGACAGTGCTCTCTGTATTCTGTCATATAATGATTTAGTATATTTGAAACTGAAAATGATGACTGAGAACTTCAGTTGTTGGCTGGTATTCATTAAAATTTGTAAAAGTAAAGGGGCGTCCGGATGGTTCAGTCACCGAAGCGTCAAACTATGTTTCCACTCAGGTCATGATCTCAGGGTAGTGGGATCAATCCCAACCCTCTCAGCGGGGAGTCCGCTTAAGATGCTCTCTCTCCCTCTCCCTCTGCTCCTCCCCTCTTGGGCTCTCCGTCTCTCTAAAACAAAAAAAGTTAAAAAAAAAATCTTTTTTGAGGGGCACCTGGGTGGCCCAGTGGGTTAAAGCCTCTGCCTTCGGCTCAGGTCATGATCTCTCTCGGGGTACTAGGATCGAGCCCCGTATCGGGCTCTCTGCTCGGCGGGGAGCCTGCTTCCTCCTCTCTCTCTCTGCCTGCCTCTCTGCCTACCTGTGATTTCTATCTGTCAAATAAATAAATAAAATCTTTAAAAAAAAAATCTTTTTCGAAAAACAATTTGTGAAAGTAAAGGTATAGGGGCACCTGGGTGGCTCGGTGGGTTAAAGCCTCTGCCTTTGGCTCAGGTCATGATTCCAGGGTCCTGGGATCGAGCCCCGCATCGGGCTCTCTGCTCAGCAGGGAGCCTGCTTCCTCCCCTCTCTCTGCCTGCCTCTCTACCTGCTTGTGATCTCTGTCTGTCAAATAAATAAATAAAATCTTTAAAAAAAAAAGTAAAGGTATATATATGCATAAATGAAACTTCCATTAACTGTGCTTCCTTGTATGCCTATCTGCACAGCCTTCCTGTTACACCTAGCAAGCCGCTACTTCTTTCTTAGGAGTTAAACCCCATCAGACGCCTCTGGGTTTATAAACTACAGGAACTGCTGTTATCTACTTTCAGAGGATGCTCAGATCCCTTAAAAGGAATTCTATTTTTTCCTCTCTGAAAAACAACACACACTTACTAGCACAACCCGAGATAAATTACAGATAATAAACAAAAAAGAAAATTAAAACCACCTATAATTTCACCACCCAAATTTAAATGACATTAATATTTTGGCATATATGCTTTGCTCTATGTTTATATGTATATCTACTTACGTATATAGATTTATGGATATATGTGTATATATTATTTGTTTATATGTATGAGAAAGTTCATATCACATCAACGATTTGTATCCCAATTTTTCTCATGACAGTATATCCCGAACATTCTTCTCTATCATTAAACAATTTTCCACAATACTTAACTTGTGGTCACTGTATAGCATTTTAGTGATTGGATATACCATTAATTTATACCACAAATTTCATTTTAGTGGTACAGTTTTCCATGATTATCAACAATGTTGTAATAAATACTTTTGGCTAGGGGCACCCCGGTGGCTCAGTTGTTAAGCATCTGCCTTCAGCTCAGGTCATGACCCCAGGGTGCTGGGATTGAGCCCCGAATCGGGCTCTCTGCTTGGCGGGGAGTCTGCTTCTCCCTCTCCACTCCCGCTGCTTGTGTTCCCTCTCTTGCTGTGCTTTCCTCTGTCAAATAAATAAATAAAATCTTTAAAAAATATATTTTTGGCTAAATTTTTGCAATACATACTTGGCTGCATCCCTCAGAAATTCCTTGATTTTATATGTTAATAAAAAATTAAAAAATTTTTTTTAAAAATAAATTCCTTGATTTTGGCTGCCAAAATGCCCTACAGAAAACAAACCAATTTAGACAGCTCTCTGCAGCCGTGAATGCTACTCTCCCGAACTCTCATCCATATGTGGTATTACCTTGAAAGTTTTAAATTTTTTTAATTACAGAGGGAGGAAAGATTATTTCTATAGAGGTATCTTGAAATATAATTTTAAAAATAATATGTATGTTTGGGGGATGCTGGGGTGGCTCACTAGGCTGGGCGTCTGACTCTTGATTTCAGCTTGGGTCACAATCCTGGAGTTGTGGGATCAAGCCCCATGCCCGCTCAGTAGAGAGACTGCTTGAGATCTCTCTCCTTGTCCCTCTGCCCCGCTCAAAAGTGCTCTCGCTAAGAGAAATAAATTGATCTTTAAAAAAGGGGGGGGCGCGCCTAGGTGGCTCAGTGGGTTAAGCATCTGTCTTCAGCTCAGGTCATGATCCCAGGGTGCTGGGATCAAGCCCCACATTGGGCTCTCTGCTCAGCAGGGAGCCTGCTTCCCCCCCCAGCCCCGCCTCTCTGCCTACCTGTGATCTCTGTCAAATAAATAAATAAAATCTTAAAAAAAAAAAAGAATACGTATGTTTGGAAACTAAAATTGCACAGTGAAACATACCTGGTAGGCTCCACAAGCCTATTTTTCCAAAGTGGTGGTAGGGTACTGGGATCATTAAAACACAATTCGGCTTAAAAGCAAGACCGATTGAGTGTTCAAGTTCCCAACTGCGCTGCAGCCAACAAGGCAAATGTATGCAGAGTGGTTAGTGCCTCGATGCCCCAAATTAATTGGAAGCGCCTCCTCTTAGTTCTCTGTCCTTCAGTATCTCCCTCAGGCTACTTTAATATTCCACCAATTAAAGAGTCAGTTGAGGGGCACCTGGGTGGCTCAGTGGGTTAAAGCCTCTGCCTTCGGCTCGGTTCATGGTCCCAGGGTCCTGGGATCGAGCCCCACATCAGGCTCTCTGCTCCGCAGGGAGCCTGCTTCCTCCCCTCTCTCTCTGCCTGCCTCTCTGCCTACTTGTGATCTCTGTCTGTCAAATAAATAAATTAAATCTTTAAACAGTCTGTCAAGTTAACAGGAGCTTAATTTTTTAAATACTCTTGGGAGCACTAAGGGAAAATCACTTGTTCACACCTTGGTATGAATTACCTCCAGTTGGCTGAATTCTTCTGATCGTGTAGTAAAGACCTACCATACTGGGCCATGCTGAAAAGTACTGGGAAGAATCAACATTCAGTATGGGCTCCTCTGAGAACGACACTTACCAGTGTGGGCAGGGGAGGTGGAGTGGGCCGGGGATGTGGCACGGGCCGGGAAGAGCATGAGGGCACTGAGAAGAGTTCGATAACAGAAAAGCGGGGTGGAGAGTGATGTCTGAGGCCAGCAGAGGCTTATACTGCTGCCTCTACAATTTTGCCCAGGGGCTGACCATAGCTGCCAATGGTTCCAGCCTCCTTCACTGCCAAATCCCCTGACCCGTAGGCAGAGCTGGCCTCTTCCATCTTGGAACAGTGCAGGGCTCCCAGCAACGATCTACACTGATGAAGGGAGGAAATCTGGCTAATAAAAGCCAGAGATTTTTAAACTGTTATTGTCCTTTTTTTTTTTCTTTTAGCATTTTTTTTCTTCTAGGGGTCTGATTGCTTAGTGACTAACATTTTATTCACTTTTTTCTGTCTCTCATTACAATCCTCCACATCACGCCTTCTAGTCCAAAATAGAGACACCCCCATAGGCCTTGCATTTTCCTGACTATCAGCCTGTTTCTCTTGGGCTCTCTCCTAACTCACTTCCCATTTGTTACAACCAAAGAGGTGGTCGTCATTTCCACTGAGTCATATACTTGAGCTCCATGCCATTCTTAGGAGACAAAACATTTCCATTGTTACAAGGATTCATAAACAAAGAAAAGAAAAACATTTAAATTTTTCAGATTTTCCTTTGGAAACTTACAAAGAGCACATTTTAAAGCATTATTCATTTATTAAGCTCTCATTTTAAGTCAATAAATAAGATTCTTGGGGGCACCTGGGCGGCTCATCAGGTCATGATCCCAGGGTTGTGGGATCAGTTGGGGCTCCACGCTCAGTGGGGAGTCTTCTTGAATTTCTCTCTCCCTTGCCCTCTTCGCCTCCCCACCGTGCTCCCTCTCTCTCTCAAATAAATAAATCTTTTTTTTAATTAATAAATAAAATTATGATCTGTCTATAAAATTTACTCAGTATGACTCTAGTGATTTTTTTTTAAAGATTTTTTATTTATTTATTAGACAGAGATCACAAGTAGGCAGAGAGGGAGGCAGAGAGAGAGAGAGAGAATGGGAAGCAGGCTCTCTGCTGAGCAGAGAGCCCGATGCGGGGCTCGATCCCAGGACCCTGGGATCATGACCCGAGCCGAAGGCAGAGGCTTTAACCCACTGAGCCACCCAGGGGCCCCATCTAGTGATTTTTTTTAAACCAAGTGCATACATTCCAATTATGATGTCCATGCATATGCTTACAATGAAAGTCAAAGACAGGAACTGGAATCTCAAGAAACCGAACCCCTCAGTAGTCTACTACCCTCCGTCACCTCCCTGGCACTTTCTTTCCTCAACCCCAATCCCATGAGGCCAAGTGTGTTCTAAGCACTGCCAAGTGAACGCCTTATTGTCTTTGCCTCTCCAACTCCATATATCTCAGAACTCCTTTATCACCAGGCATCATTTCTATACCTTTTGAGTTCTTGAATTTGATGGTGTTACTGGTAACATCTGCCAAATAATTTAAGATGGAAATCTCAGTGTATTAGCTTCCTGTTGCTGCTGTAACATATTACCATGAGCTTAGTGGTTTAAGACAACACAAATGTGTGATGTTCGAGTTCTGTGTCAGGAGTCCAATATGGGTCTCACCAGATGAAAATCAAGGTATCAACAGGCTGCATCCCTTTCTGGAGGCTCTAGGAGGGACTGAGTCCTGCTTATCTGGGTCACTACAGAATTCAGTTCCTTTCAGTTGTAGGACCAAGGTAACTCATTTACTTGCTGGCTGGA